>NW_017729008.1:2128093-2153083 GCF_001723915.1 Gavialis gangeticus | reverse complement strand
AGCGCCACAGTCTTTGGTTGACTACGTGGATCCTCCTCTCTCCTTAGCCCATAGCCTGAGACTGGAAGGATCGACAAGGACACCACCTGTGCCCCCAGACCTTTTAGCCCCGCTCCCAAATCCCTGTAGCACCTCATGACCCAGCTGGGAGCACTCTGAGCCATGTCATTGGTGCACACATGAATAAGGAGCATAGGATAGTGGTCTGTGGGCTGGAGGAGCTTAGGGATCTTCTCCGCAATGTCCCGGATGTGGGCCTCTGGGAAGCAGCAGACTTCCTGGGCTAAGAGGTCGGAGAGGCAGATTGCCCTCCCAGTCCCCCTCAGGATGGAGTCTCCCACAACAAACACCTTATGTTTTGTCTTGGGGAGAGGGGGGATGGTAGCTGCTGTTGAGCCTGTGTTGTCTGTGGGAGCTGGCAACTCAGCAGGCTCTGCTGGAGCAGCAAGAGGTGTGTACCTGTTGCTAAGTTCTGGAGGGGCAGGGGCCTTGGTGCAGTGGGCCTTAGGTCCCTTGACCACCTTGGTCCATGCCCCTGACTTGACAGAGTGGGAGGTCCCAGAGTCCTCCTTTGTCCTGGAGGGAGATGGTGGTCTACCCTCTGTCTCTTCGGGGAGCAAGGCCTGGCAGTAGGAGTCAATCTCCTGTACACAGTCCCTGATGGCATGCAGTCTCTGGACTGTGGCCTGGAGCTCCTCCAGCTGGCATGCCAGAGACCCCAAAAGGGAACAGACCCCACACATGGAGGTGGTCATGCTCCCAGCCGCCAGAGCCTGAAAAAGGGACAGGCAGCCTGTGCAGCCAAGAGCCAGGGGCTCCGTCTGCGTGGAGCCCAGAACCATGGAATGCAGTGAGGGGAAAGCACATGTTACAGCACAGTGTTTAGGGTGTGGGGCACTACCACAGTACAGCGGTGGAGAGCACAGACAGTGTGGCACAACATGCAGCCCTGTGGCAGGGCAGTGTTTGTGCCTGCCACTTTAAGATCAGAGCCAAACAGCCAGAAGGTGCTTGATTCTCGCAGCCATTTTAGATCCCTGGCTGCCTATATAAACAGTTCAGTTCCCTGCTACCAGCCCAGGCAGCAACATTGCTTGGCTGTGAGGCTTCTTGGAACACTCTGGAGGTAAGGGAGGAGCTGTAGGGGATGGCTAGGAGGCTCCTGGTCCTGGGCACAACCTAAAACTGCACCCTGCTGGGAGTGGGTGGTCTGGTGGGGCTTTCAGTGGTGTGCCAGGTCAGATACCACCCTGGTGGAAGGCAGGTCAGGGTGCCTTAACCCCAGCTCCCACAACTGGGTGGGTCACCTGCTACTAGGGCCCAGAAAGCAGACCCCAGGGGAGAGACTGGCGCTAGAGACTCAGACCTGATGGAGAGAGTACCCTTGACTAGTCAATGCTGGGGCCAGAACCAGAATGTTCAAAAGGCCCAGGGCCCACTGCAAGGGATGCCGAGAGCTAAGAGGTCCTGGGGTTTCTGGCTGTCCTTGGAAGTGAGTCCAGAGCCTGTATGGCCAAAAGTCCTGGGGGAACCACATGCGAGAGGGGAAAATAGCCTCAGGGAGCTAGTTAGCCTGAATGAAGGTGGGGTAGGCTGCAGGAATGGAGGGATCTTGGAGAGGTCCTGATTAGAGAAGTCTGGGGCCCAGCGTGGGGCCGGCAAAATTAACATCAGCGGATGCCATCTGCGAGCCATGGGCTGTGGTATAGGGGAGGTACGGAGCTGCAGATAGCTCCCCCTGGGATCAGGGCAAGAAATGTGCAGCCTCCTGCCTAATTTAAGATCCTCAATTAATTAACAACAAGATGTGGCAGGAGGGAAGGTGGGTTGTTGGACCAGAAACAGGTGGTTGGGGCATAGGAAAAATCAGCCCCAAGAAGGCCCACTGTTACAAGCCCACACAACATGTGCCCAGAGGGACACATGGCCCCCAGCTGCTTAGAAGCTGAAAAGCCCTGGCTTATGTTGTTCAAGATGCTCTGCTTGTCACTGAAGTTGGTCAGGTTAGGGTAGCTTTAAAATGTTACCAACTGCAACATTAGCTACCAGGGTAACTTAAAGAAACTACAGCACAGTGCTAAGTTACACCAGCTTATCCAGTCCCCATGGAGGCTGTGCACAGGTGGTCAAGAGTGCAGCTTACCCTAGAGAGGCCTCATCCACCGTGGTAAATGCTCAGGTACTCGTCTAATGGCATGTTCAGTCCCCTTGAACTGATGCATGCAAGGATCAAGGTCAAATTTAGTTTTCAATAATGTATATAAACTCTTCTGAAATCATCACATAGAACCAGGAAATCACTGTACAGAGGGGAACCTGCACAATACTGCAGCACTGCCAGAATTTCTTACTCTGACTAAATTCAGCTATAAACTTACTGTGACTGCATATATTAAGTAATGATGTGTTATGGATTTTTCTGGTGCATTGACAACAATAGTCTCCAATGTGTAACTGAAGAAAGTTACAGCTTTAGTTTCAAATATTTTAGTCTTTATTTTCACAACCCAAGATTTACAAAAAGCTTTCTAAAAACAAATGCAATGTTGATTTTTTTTTTTTTTTTTTCCACAGGTAAAGCTCTCTGACTAATGCTGAATATTGTATAAGAAGTCTTTCATAGCCAGAAGACCACAAAAGGTCTTCTCTGAATGAAGCAACCTTCAAATATCTGTATAATATTTAAGCTGCCCTTAATTTAGGAGCTGGACTAAACTAATTAATCATGATCATCAAAGAGTTTCCAGAAATATATTCATTCAACATTTCCTAGCATTATAAAGTGACTCCTGGCATTATTAGCACAAGTTTTCTCTTTAATTGTGTGCTAATGATAGTACTCTTCATTGAGAACTTCACTGCAGGTACCTTGGGGCAAGTAAACATAAATAGATTTGGCAAGCTCTGGGGCCAGAATCTCAGGTTAACAGCATCATTATAAAAGGATAAACAAGTAAGTGCTGGGCAAGCCTTAAATCAGTTTAAGTGTTTTATATTTCAAAATAAATCAACATGACCAAAGTCATTAATATATGCTCAAAAACAGAAACAGTGACATTACTACAGCTTATCTGAGTTGACTTCTAAGTGATGAATTATTTATTTTTAACAGGATCCTTCTTCATTATTTGTATTTTGCAGTGAATTCCATTTGGAGAAACTCTTCAAAATGGTAAACCTCTCTCAGCTGACCCAGGTCTAGAGAGAGCTGTTTTCCCACCAACACTACAGAGACACTTTTTTAGTTCAACTGCAATTAAATAAAAACTCTGCACTGTAACCAACAACCAGTTTGTTGATATCCTGGGTAATCCTACAAGACACACTGCAGTATATTTTATATTATGGCAGCTGACATCATGAAGTGATAACACTTTTCTTCATCAGTTCTGAAAGGATCTAGGCAATTCTTTCACACTTTCATTATGGAGAGTGTAGAAGAAGGGATAAGTGAGAATTGTCAAGTGATGAAGGGTGAGGTTTAGCACAGAGACAGCACCTCTGGGTGGGAGATGGCTGTCAGCACCAGCTGGGACTACACAGACCACACCCACCCACTCTCTTCTGCAAATATGCTTCGAACATAGAAATACAGAGTGAGGTTCCCCTGGGGCTGACTTCTGTGGGAAAAGAAAGAGACAAAGCTGGGAGCCTAGAAAGCTAGATTTTAAGTCATCCATTGTGCAAACTTCCTGCATAGGAATATAAAGACATACAGGTAACTTCCCTTTAACCGGATTCCTAAATACACATGCATAAGAATTAGAGCTGATTTAATAAGAAAATCTGATAATCCAATGTGTTTATCCTTATACCAGAATAAAACATATAAATAGCCTTAGCAAGCTCTGGGGCTAGAATCTCAGGGTAACAGCACCATTATAAAAGGATACACCAGTACAATTGATGCTGGGCACTGCCTTAAATCAATTTTGGTGATTTGCATTTCAAAATTAAGTATAACAAAACCAAACCCATTAATATATGCTTAGCCATTAAAAAACAAAAGCATCAGGGGCTTTAGTACAGCTGAAGTCAACCTCTTAACAGCTATCTACTGAACTTAAAAGTTAAATTTGAAAGTGAAAAGACAAAATATCGAATAAAATGAAGTTTGAAGCATTTGGAAATATTTAATCATTTAAGTTTTGAGCACACATCAAATGTTTGTACATGCTCCAAGCACAGCCCAGGGGCTGGGAAAGCCCAGCTGTTTGCTCCAGCCCTGGGGCTGCACTTTTCCTGTCCTCCTACCCTGACCAGGCTATTTTTAGCCCTCTGATCACTCCACTCCCCGCATGGACCCTCCAGCCTCCCCCCACACCACCAACCCCCCCTCCAAATTCTGCATGCCCCTCCTTGTACCCTTAAAGCTTCATGATCATGGATGTGGTCCTGGGAATGTCTTCATGTGCCCAGAGAGAATTTGGCTCTTCAAGTCAGCTGTTACCTTACTGGTCTTTACTCACCTTCAGCTATTGTCTACTTAACCTAATATTCAGTCTTTGTTTGGTACTAGCAATCTGCTCAGCATGTACACACTAAAAAAAGGAAGACAGACCCTTCTTGGAAAACTTCACAATAGGAATTTGACCACAGATTAGACCCTTGACATTTCCCAGTATACACCTGGGAATTTTCTATGCTACTGATTCAGGCATATCGAACACAAATACCTTCACACAAACAACATTTTCATCCTATATGATGCTGAATTTGCAGGGCATATTTTCTTTGGTAAATTCTAGCACTAGATCTGTAAAAGAAGGGAAAGGAGAATGTACTTTGCACATTTTGGCTCACGAAAAGGTTTTTTTAACATTTCTGCAAAGGAAACTTTTCTTGTTGAAACATGGTAAGAATTCACTCTTACACAAATTGTACATTTTCACCCAATTTCCTTAGATCTTGAGTTAAGGCACAATAACAAGAAGAATCTGAACTGACAGAATTAGACCTGACCTTCACATTTTATAACCCCCAAATTTATTCACTAATTCCTCTGTGTTTGCAGCTATTAGAATTCATCACTCTTTAATAATGCCCTCTAGTCACCTGGCATGCTACAATAGGCATTCAGTTCGAGAACAGTTGTGTGGAATGTTAATCATGGCAAACTACTGTACCCTCTACTGCCCTCACCTTCTCTTAAGAAAATAAAAATTGTAGGAATAATGTTATGTTGTTTTAGGTGAGTCCTGTATTTTATGGGTCAGATCCCAAGCTGGAAATCAATCAACGTAACTGTTAAAGCCAATGGAATTATGTTGGGTGAAATCAGCCAAATATCTTGTCTTTTACAAATAATGAACAGTCTTCTTTTCCTGAGAGATGGGGGGTAAAAAAGTCAGTTTCTTAAAATGTAGTACATCTTTACATAAGTTGGTCCTGAAGCCCTTTATAGCAGCGAAGATGTGTGCACCTGGCCACATAGTTTTTTTGAGCCTACCTAAAACTACAGTAGTTGGTAATCACAAAAGTCTGAACTAAAGTAGCCTTAGATCAGCCATGTGATTAAGGCCAATTCAAACAATTTTATCATATTATAATGATCAAATCATATGTTTCCGGATAATTGCTGGTTATTTTAGAATCCCAGCTCCTGGATTGATGCGAAGGCATAAGAATTTCCACCCTTGTTTTGTCAAAAAAGAAATTGCCAGACTTCATGGCTGCAGAAAAAAGTTTGAAAACAAGACTCTTGTACACCCTAAAGGCTCAAAGAACTTCTGAGACAGGTTTTAGATAAATTGAGATAAATTTAACTTGAACAAGAGCAAAAATTTAAAGTAAGTGGCAGTCTCAGGGTTAGAACACAGGAAGACCTAGCTTCACATTTGACCTTGGTCTATGAGGTAACACATCTTAGTCTAAGATAAGAGTATTCCCAAGTGGTCAGATTCATGTAAGTATGAAACAAATAATAATTTATTGCTATGTGAATAACAGGAAAGCCTGCCAGGTCATTCAACTGAATTCTTCAACTGGCCTCTACTAATATGCACATGAAATAACAAGAGGATCTAATTCCCCAGCTCATCTCACAAAGAAAGCAAAATAATCACAAACAATAAGCCTGATAACAGACATATTGGGGACAAAAACAAAAGAGCACTCTACTTTGAGCTTGGCGTGCCCCTCTCCAAGCTCAGTGCATGCCCAGAAGAGAAACCACATCAATTTGACCCAGCTTCTCGGTGTCTGTACAGCTCATGTGCCTCAGCAGGACTTTTTGGCACTTTTATCTAATAGCTGATTGAATCAGCTATTAAATAACAGCACCAAAAAGCCCTACTGAAGCATGCAAGCTGTACAGATGCTAGGGAGTTGGCATCAAACTGATGTGATTCCTCTTCCAGTAAAGCACTGTTGGGCTGGGGGGGAGGGGTTCTATGTCTGTCAGCACCCTATGAGCTGGATTTTAGCACAGGAATGGGCAACAGTGAATATCTGTGATTTAAGTTCTTTGCAGAAATGGAGGCCTACAACAAGGCTCCTAAATTCACATTAAGGCACTCAAGTAAATGGTACGCTTTTCAAAAAGTGACAGGCATTCAACAACATAAGAACCCAGTAGTTTTCAACTGATTTATCATGAACAACTACAACAAACAAACAAAAAACCCTAGTTAAGGACCATGAAAGGCTAACTCCTGAAGCTTTACTTTCCTCCCTTGACTAGTGAAACCAACTCCCAAACATTAGCTTGGGAAAAAACCTCAAAGGTCTGCCTGAACTTCTTAGCCATTGGGCTACCAGTTTCTATATCCAAAACCAACAAGGGCCTGATGTAGCCAACATCATTGTCAAGCTTCCTTTGATGACAGCTAGGCTGACAGGACGGCAAGCAGCCAGAGTTAAGCCTGACCTCATGCCTTCAAAGCTGTAGCAAAATATCATAATTGTTTTTCCACTACTCTTTGCATCAGGTAGACTTGTATGGGGCTTTTATATTTAGGGAAAAGCTGATGAGAGATACTTCTGACTATCAAGGTGCATCAACATGTGTGCATTTACTGCAAAGTAATTGAAATTACTGTGCAGTACAGGTGCACATCTACACATGCATGCCCATACTGCACAGTAAATATAGCAACTTACACTGACTTGAGCATAAATTTGATACCTGCATCCAATTTGCCCCGATTAGTTACTGTGCAGTAATGCACATGTAGACACCTTAATGCAAAGTAACACTATGTCTGTGGACTGACTTGGGACTAACTTTAGTCCCAAATCAGTCCACACACAGCATTAATGTGCTTTAACACCTGCACATGTAGACGCCAGCCTATTCCCACTTACTGCACAAAAACTTACTAGTAAATTTAAGTCAGCGTAAATGCACATGTAGGCACTCTCGGTGTAATAAAAAAATGTTACCTGTAAAACTGGTTATCCATTTTAGCAGAAAAATATTGGCATATTTGTGATAGTAAAATCCATTCTTATAGTTTTGAAAGACAGGCCATCTTTATATTCTTTGCCCTGAACATCAAAGTTTGTAATACAACAGAATTTTCACACTTCGAATACTTTAAAAGACTAGGTTTAAGTTTTCAGTAACTCCCAGCCCTAGTGACATCCTATTCCAAGAAAATTAAGCTTGACTTCTAAACTTTCTAAAGGTAGTTTAAAAAGTATTCCCTCAAACTGGTACCAAATACAACCTATTTTATTTTTATGGATTTTTGTTTTTTTAATAAATAAATAAAATATTAATAAAATGAGAAAATGGATAGATGCACATAATTACCACAGGGAACCTACATTCACCCTTTAATTATGGTGCATGTTCATGGAAATGTGGACACTGAGTATGAGAGGAAGATAAGGTAATTGTAAATGGTGGTCAAATGGAGACCCAAGCCCCTCTCTCCTGCACATGTAATAAGGAGAATGAAGAAACAAATGTTGATGTAGAGTCAGAATTTAGAAGGAATGTTCCTGGAATGCTTTAAGCAACAAAGACAGATTGGCACAAATAACTGCCTATTGTTTGTACTTTTAATGCCTGAGCCAACTCCTATTAAAAGCCTCATTACTTAATGGGGAGTTGGATCAGACCTTACATGTCATCATTATACATGGATATGTAGGTGTGTTGTTTTATTGGCATTAAAGGTAAAGAAAGAAATTACCTGAGTAGGCTTTTATAGGTTTTAGATTATACTTCATACTAAATTGTACACACTACTGGGCTAGATATGCTCTTCCTTTAGCATTAACATTCCTTATCCAGGGCAAGCACAAGTAGCAAGGTAGATAACACCGTAGAGCAATTTTGTACCTATTCAGTTTTAGCTTTTCTCTAGTTCCAGTTTATCAAAGTTTGTAACTAATTCAGTCAGTCAAAAGGGATATTACTTGTAAGTCAGAGTTAGTCTAAGATATTTCAAGCGGGGATAAAAGAACTACAGATATTTTGCAATTTTAAATGAAAGTTTTAATTGACATTTCATATTATACAAATTGACTTTTCAGCCAAGTCTACCAATAAAACATCCTACAGTTCAGTAGTAAATTCCAATATGTATTTTCTTCAAGTATGCTGTATAAGTGCTCAAAACATGATTTTTTAAAAATATGTAGAACTGCAAAAATAGTACATCATGTGACTAGAATTGACACACTTTTCTTAAGCACTTGGATCAATGTCTCATAACATCTTACTTGCAAAACTAAATTCCAGCTGGCTTGAGTAACAAATGCCATCATGTATCTGAATAGCCATAAATAAAGGTTCGTGGTTGTGAACTGCAGGGAAGTGGGCATCATAGTTACCGGCATTCAGTCCAAACCTACTTATTCATCTTCATATCTAATATGGAGTCTCCACTTTTGAAGACTACAGAAGATGTAAACATGGAGGTTGTTGCAAATCCCATCAAAGTTGGAGAAATAATAAAAGATCCCTAGAGAAGTTAGAAGTATAGGCTCAAAGAAGTGATTCAGTGTGCAAAAATATAAGTGATACCACTGCATATCTATACATTTAGAAATAAGGAACTATAGCATTATTGAGAGGACTGGAAAAGTCACCCTTGCCTTTGGAGGAGGGCCCTAAAATGGCTGACTAACCCATTGCCATTGACAGCTGGTACTGCCCCGGGCATGAGCTGCCCTCCTCTGCCTCTGAAACTTGTCAGAAGGAATTGAGGGATTTTAGTCTTGGCATTCCCTATGTTCTACTCAATGTAGCACTATGTATGTTCTACTCAAATCTAGTCAACTCAACACTAACTCCTGAAGGCTGTTCAATATATCAGAAAGGAAAAATACCATGACACCACAGTCTGCAAATGAGAACTATTTTACAAGTGTGCAGTCCTCAAAACTCCCAGCTAAACCCTTTAATATGTAAAGTTATATCTGCACTGAATAGTGCAGTGTAGTACAGAAGTATCCAAGCTAGTTGTAAATGGAAGTTGTTCAGATACAGGATGCAGTTCAGTAAATTGTCGTGCTCAGATCTCCATGCTTTCATGGCTGTAGTGACCAAAACTGCCACGATTCTGTCACCAAGTGAACAGCTTGGTGCCAATTTTACACATAAGGCCCATCTTAATGTTCAAGCTACGTATTCCCGTACCTAATCCCAGGGAGGTGCCCAGTGTCCTCAGAGATCACATAACCTCTATCTACCAGCCAGGCAACCAAAGGGTACCACCCTTTTATCCTATAGCTCAGGGTGAACATTGCACTCATGGCGCAGCTCCTGAGTGAAGCCATGGAGAGCTGCTAAAGGCATGTGGATGTACATGTACTCTGGTGGCACTGGCATGGAAGGGGGTAGTGTGCAGCATCATGGGAGAAGGGAAAGTCAGTCTTCCCTTCCTGGACTGCTGCTGCTGCTCAGCCTCAACAGTGTCAGCTCTCTAATGCCCAGGTGTCCTCTAGAGCAAATGCTGGTGCCCTGTTTGTTCCCCCTCCCATTTATATGTATTGGGAGCACAGTTGTGCCTGCTCCAGCAAAGGCTCCCCAGGGAAGGAACTACCAATCTGCTTACCCCACTCACCTCCCCTACCCCCCACCAGATACGCTGATTGGTGTGGCATTGCCTTGTTCATCTCCTGTGGCCCAGCAAGGGCACCACAGAGCTCCCCCTGCCAAGACTCCCGGTGGCCAGAGGGTAGGGAATGTGGCACTCTCATCGTCAGCTCCTGGAGCAGATGCCACTCTCATCCCACCCAACTTATGCAGCTGTCTGATGGCAGGTGCTGTCTACCCCCAGAATCTGTAGCAACAGACACAGGTAAGTACAGACCAGGCCAGAAAAGGCAAAATACAAGACATACCCCTTTCTTCAGCATTCCCACTTGGCTAGCTTAGTTGGCTCCCTACTCAGTGGTCACGGTATTGTAAATTGATGGATAATAGAATTCCCCTACTGCAAAACCTATTATGAAGACAGATGTATTTTAAAAGATAGTACAGTAATGGGGGGGGGCATTTAAGTATCACTGACTGTGTAACAGGCATGGATGTGCCTCTCACGCCTTTGTTTGCTTTAAACAGAGACAGTTTGGTTCCTCTCAGCATATCAAGAGGCCCACACCAGATATACACTGGAGAGTGAATTTTAAATCTAGTCTTTGGAATTAAAGTACAATGGACAAAGTAAACTTGCATAAAACATCCAGTTGCTAAAACTAGGAGGCACGCTTTCACTTTGCTTGACCTATCATCCTCAGAGAGCATCTTCTTAAAGCGCCGCTGCTCAACTCAGGCATAATTGTAATCCCTGTCAGCAAAGCCTATGAGCTCAGGACAGCCAGAACTCCACTTTCCAAAGATGCTGCTGCAGCACCAATGCCATCAAATAAATACAACTGACATTTGGATACTTTCAATCCAAGACTGCCATCTTGTGGCCTCTGAACACAGTATGAAATGTGATCAGTGCTATAGAAAGATTGTGTGTGTCATATGTTTGTAGTCTTCTACAAAATTAATTTAAATAAAAAAAAAAAGAAGAGGCTCCAGTGAATCTTTAAGAGCAGAGTAAGGATGGCAGACACTCCTGGAACACTGGAAAAAACAGTACAATTTCCCAAAAATAATAACTATCTGTAATAAGTATTTTACAGCTCCAATACTCCACAATTACAAGGTACGTTTTTATTTTCAAGAATATTCCATTTAATTTAATGGTTTATAAATTCACACATAAAATTTAAATTAAATCTTTTAGGGAGATTGGCTTGCTAAAGAAAGCTGTTCTCCAAACAGACATCACGCACACAAACAGCTTTAATACAAGCAAATTGTTTTGCTGCCCAGTCACAAAGATGAATGTGGTTACCTTAAAAAGGTTGCTGGGCATCAAATATTTCATTTACTCAGTGTTCGGATCTAAAATAATTTAACATCTTAGCATTAAAATTAAAGATACCTTACCATTTTAAAGGGCATTTGATATACAAAGAAATGAACTTTCAATACAAAAAAAGCTTTTTCTGAAATACCTAAGGAGCTGACTTGTAGATGAGTACCACAGAGCATCAAATGTACGTTTCATTTAATTATATGCCACAGCGTTTCTAAATACACATTTTGTAAGCAGGCAGTCTTCTTGTAGCCCAATCACTGTGCTTGGAAATCTCAGGCAAATCAGAGGCTCACACCAGAAAGGAACATCTGGAAAATTCAGGTTCATTATTCCGAACTATGAGCCACTCTCCTCGCTCTGTCATCTGTTATCAAGAAAACGATTTCATCCACAAGATAAAAGCAAAGAGCATTGTCTCATGTTTTCTGAACCCCTACAGCATGTACAGTTCCTTCTTTATGCCATTAATGCACAGTTTACCATAAGGCATCATAATGCCACAGAACCTAATCAGCATCTGATAAAAGTGTCCCTTGATTAAAATTAACAACTTACTGGGGGCCTCTATTATAGGGAAGGTGACACAGTGAGAGATTTTTTAAGGATTTCCATTTGAGAATTCGCATTTAGCACTTCATTTCATAGCATCAGGTGGAAAACAATGGTAAAAGGCTGAAAATCTACTTGGATTTCTATCCAGCTAGAGTTAACTATGAATATCAGCTGTGTAGAGTTGATATTTGAGAGAGCAAGATTCATTTTGTTTAATGGAAAATTTCCTTCAATAATTTACAGCATATAGAGGCTGTTTTAGACTTTTAGCTAAATTTATACCATTAAGCAGCAAACTCTAACAGCTTTCTGTTGGAATTTTTCCATCAAGTTTTATTAAATAATCACTTAAATCTTTCAAGAGAACTTCATCTGCATTTTATTTACTCTGTTATCTATTCTGTGGGGTAATACATTGAGGAGATTTCTAAGTTAGCATCCATGTTTTCTAACTGTGATGATAAGAGGGTAAAAAAGCTACTATGAATATGAAGCCCTTTATGGCTGTAATTATCAGATTAATTTTTCAAAGCTGAAGTCAGGTGCATCCATTTTCTATCTTGGACTTGGTATCTGATTTTCAGAAGTGCAGACTGCCCACCGCGAGGGGGGTGATAGGGTAGATAAGGCATTTTGCTGCAGTTCTAGAGGCATACGTTTGAGCCCTGCTCATACCACTTAATGAAGGTGCCCTAGATTCTGGCCCTTGGGATTGTTCATGCATTTTGTATTAAATAGTTATTAGATAAAATATATAAACAGCAATGGGAGCAGAAGTCAAAACCCAGGGCTGGCCCCCTTCCAGGAGAGCTCCCACCTTTCTGATATGCAGAGTCAGACTCATTTTCCTTTTGACTCCCTGAACCTTGCACCCTGGGCTGACCAATAAATCCTCTTAAATAGATCCTCAGCCTAGTTCACACCATAAACTGGTGGTTAAGGCACTTCTCTGGAAAGCTGAAAATAAGGTTACCTGGGGGCAGTCTAGAGCTCATGTATCCCATTTCCTTAGGAAACACCTGACTCCTAAGTTACTGAGTAGAAGGTAGGTGGCTTCTCCTTCACTAAGTGTAGTCCAAGTCCACGTCATGGATCAGACCCTCAGGGTATTTGTGCATACAGATGACTAGTTTGTGAAACCCAAATGCAAACAAGCACATCTTGTTCAAAATGGTGAACAACATACCAAACCTATGCAATGCCTTAAGAGATGCCTTAAACTATTTTACAAGTGGTTTGCTGCTTTTTCTAACAAGAAAAGTTGTTGGAGCTTTCACAGTCTTCATAAAATTGCCTATCTTTAAATTTTCTGGTACATTACATTTTGGTTCATAACTAATATTTAGCATAATTAGTGAGTTTGGATTTATAATGCCCTCCATAATCAATAAGCCAAAGCACACATGTATAGTTTCTTTTTAATTGACATTTAAGAAACCAAATGATAATTAGCAAAAAATGAGCTCCTTTTTTACCCTGAATTTTAATATCAGTTAGGGCTGCCTACAGACATAAAAGCCCTCCCCCTCCCTCAAAAGGCACTTAAAACTCAGTGCGCCCCCACACCAAGCCCAGCACATGCCCAGAAGAGGCATCACATTAATTTGATCTGGCTTGTCCAACATCTGTATAGATTGCGCACTTCAACAAGGGGGTTTCAGCACTTTTATTTAAAGCATATTGAATCAGCTTTAAATAAAAGTGCCAAAAAGCCCCACTGAAGTGCCCAATCTATACAGACACTGTGGAGCCAGGTTAAACTAACGCACTGCCTCTTCCTGTAAAAGTCAGTTTATATTTTTCCCCCCTCTGTCACCAGCCTAAACGCTTATCCAACAAATAACTAAAAAGGGATTCAAATTAACCTTGAACAATTTAGCAGTAATTCATTTACATTTTATAAATACTTTAAATCCAGAGACTATGGAATAGTTGCATTCCTCTCCTCCACATTAGATGTGAATCTGCAATCTAGTTCAAAAACTACATATTTTTTATTTTTACTATTGTCTAAAGCTTGTCAGTTCTATTACTTTTGTTTCTGTAATTTTGTATTCCTTTTCTGTTGTCACGCTTTCCTTACTGAAATATGTCAACAAAAGAACTAGATATGTTCAGTCAAAATAATAGCAAGTATTCAATTCATCATGTACTCTGTTTTGACATTTTTCATGTTTCTCTTCTATTAGCTCATATCTTTGATGATAATATAAAATATGACACCAAACTTTTTAAGCAGAAAATGTCATTTCACCTAGTGATAGAATATGTACATGAATATCTCAGTGTGTTCATGTCTAATATTTAAAACCTGGGTGATAACAGCTGCAGAATCCGAATATTTTTAAGTGCTAATGGCAAAGGCATTAACATTTAACACATCTAGCCCCACTGGAACTATACCAAAATGTTTCTTTCAAGGTGCAATCCTATTAATATGGCTCATGTCAACTTATGCTACCATCAAGAAGTATGTGTCTAATATGATTTCTCCATTAATTTTCAGAGTATCTGGGTTTTCCACATTATCAATGGAAAAGTATTTTGGAGTTCTTTGATTTTGATGCAATGAAACTATGGTCAAGATCAATATTTTTAAAATTAATAATAGTAATAAAGTGCATTTCATATAATTTATCTGGATATTATCGACAACATCCTGTCTCCATGAAAGTCAGTGACAGAGCTTCCTTTTACTTCAGTGAGGCTAACATTCCATCCTTATCATTTTAAAATGGCTTCATTTCATCTGTGCAGCCTAATGCAGTTCTTACTGATATCAGTGGAAAGACTCTCTTTTATAGCAGAAGCAGCCAGATAAAGCCCTTACTGAACAAAAGGACACACTTAGAGAAATGACATGGTTGATGTCATTCCATCTTCTAGTTGCCTAGTCCAGTATCTGGAGCTTTGGAGACAAAGGCTAGGGACAGACATTCAAAAAGCCTGAGCCTGAAATAGATTCAATATTTGCAGGTTAGTCTAACCTGGCTAGGCTAAATCACTTTGTAACTGCCAAGACATCCCAGACATGCAAGCACGCACTGCAGTGGCTCAAGCTAGAAGCCAGGGGGCAGGGGAGTGCTAAAGCAGGCCTCTCTTCCCTTGCATAATGCTGAGCTGAGTGGGGCATAGCCAAGCCTCAGCAGGATGCTTTGATTAGGGAGGGGTCCCTCCCACCTCTGACCAGCCCAGCAGGAAATTGATAGCGGTGTTTCTCACCCCTAACTCAATGTTTATCACCTCATTAGGAAAATAACAGAGGCACATTACCTGTTGATTCTCCCTTTGTCCTGTCTGCTACATCACAGACCGTAGCCAGCATGTGGTCTGCTAGATAATGCTGAGAGTTGTCTGTAAGGCAGAGGGTTGGGGAGGGGAGTGGGGGAGCAGGGACACCGACAGTCTGTGCTGAGCTGCAGCCAGGGAACAGAGGGAAGGGGCCAGCTCTGCTGTGGAACAAAGAGCCCAGCCAAGAGAGCATGCTGGGATGCTGGGGGTGTCTGATTTAACTTAAAGCAACAAGGGGTCTGGGAGAGACATCACATAAGCTGGTTTGACCAGGGGCAATGCGTAGGGGGTGCACACAGGTGCACGTGCACCCCCTGAGCATGGCGTGCACCCCCTGCAAAAAGGTGCTACCAACACTGTCGGCAGTGCCTGTGGGCAGTCACTGCTTACCACCCCACTGCTGACACCACCAGCAGTGTCTGCAGGTAGTCCACGATCCCTGCTGGCTGCCACCATCTCTGCTGGCAGCGGCTGCAAGTGGTCACTGACCTTTGGTCAGTGCTCGCCACCACCACCCCTCCCCCCACTGCCGGCAGCACCAGCAGCATCTGCAGGAGTTCCCAGCTTACTGCCACCATGTTCCCACTGCTCCCACCACCGCTGCCATGCTCCTGCTGTCACCTTGCCCCACCAGCTGCCAGGAGCACATGCCATTCATGGGTTTGACCCAAATCAGTTAAGTCTGATACTACATTTAACTAGGTTTATCTCAAACCAATTTCAACCATTTTCAAACTGGTTTATGTGTATCTGTTCTGTTACAGGTGTAAACCAGTTTTTGATCACTTGAAATAGTTTTTGTGTAATGTCTATCCCCCACCAAGGACAGCAAGAAATCCTGTAAAAGACCATAAGCTGTGGTTCTTCATCAGTATCGTAGTAGCTAGGGTTGGAAGGGACCTAAACAGATCATCAAGTCTGACCCCCTGCCTTGGGGAGGAACAGATGCTGGGGTCATATGACCCCAGTCAGGTGTCTATCCACCTTCACAAAAGTTAATAAACTTGCTTGGATGAAACAATGGTAGAATTATGAGTGTGTGTCTGCAGTACAATCTGTAATGGTCACAAAACCTACCTCACTACAATAAGACATTTTATGGGAAACAATTTTTGTCCTGCCCACCCCCTTCCCCACCAAAAAAGCAATCAAAGAGCACCATTTTAGTTAAGAATTTTAAACGTTTGTGCTTTGAGCAGTAGCAAAATGTACCTGAGATGTTTTACTTCACAAGCACCAGGTATTACTTCAGTAATACTGAAATCAATATAGCAAATGCTAAGAACAGTACACGTCGGCAACTGCAGCTTCATAGCTCTGGCACACTTCATTTCATGCAAATTGGTATTTTTTGAACAACTGATTTTGGAGCAAATTGCATCGTGCTTGCTGGGAGTCATTTCAGTTTATCACAACAATGAGTATGTGGGGATTTCTATATCAATCATCTACTGGCCCATATGTTCACAACAGGCACCTGCTGAAATACGTTTAGAAATTTCCTTTGGAAAATTGACTAGAAACATGCTTTTTCTAAAAATCTGAATTTGCACACTTTTCATCTAGTAAAGCAGTTCTCAACCTTTTTAGACTCAAACCACCCCTCAGAAAATGCCAGCTCTTAGCTTTCCCATGCTTTTTGACTATGGAAAAATAACAAAGATATTCTTCATTGCAAGGAACTCAGAAAGATCATAGCAAGTCAGAATGTTGTTACCAGTATGAATTTCCACTGTAATCTCTGGGTTTATCTAGTCACTGTTTGCCCACCTAATGGTACTAATATCATGCAGCAACCCACAGCACTCCTGAAAGAATCTCAAGGCACCGCAGGAAGCTGCAGCTTGAGAATTACTGGTTTAGGACACCTTCAATAGTTACATGCTAAAGCAGAAGCCAATAATGCAAAATCTAGTACAGACTACTAAATTACAGGAGCTTTAAAAATTATCTGAAAATGCACTCTAGAATGTTTTAAAGGCCTTGATTTTTTTCATGGATTTTTTGTACTGGCATTTTTGGGGCATGTTGGCAGCATGCCCCAGCCGCAACAGCTCTGAGTGCAACCTGCCCACTTGCTTCTGAATGTATACCCCAAACACGGAAATATGCTGGTACTATAGCCAGTGGCTGCTCTCATGCATGCTAGAAACTACAGTTAGTTTTGAGACCTTGAAGGGATGACCCAAATGCAGCCGCATGGCATATTTGGAGCAGTGTCCAAGAGTGGTTGAGGGGGTGCTCAGAAATGTCCCATCTGGGACATACCACTGCTGTGGGATCACAATGTCTAAAATCCCTAGCTATGTTAAATGTTATACCAAACAGATTTAAATTGAAGTCCTAGTTCTGTGAAAGTAGAAGTTTGTCCTAGGAAAATGGACTCCAATTTAAGAGATCCAAAAAAGGGAAAAAAAACCCTCATTTAGTTACAGTAAAAAATAGTTTCCCCAGGTTATAGCATATTCCCATGACTGATGATAAAAAGACCTGTTTTATAGTATTGCAAAAGCTATGAAGCAGTATTATATCAGTTACAACCATAATATCAGGGGTCTTCCTTCAGGTTTACGCCAGCATATATGGGATTGCTGTTTACCCCACAGACCCTCCTCATAAGGAAAGGAACACTTCAGAATGTAAAGTCCACTGGTTGTCATATTAGAAACTCAGCACCTCTGCAGCTGTATCATTGCCAGAGATGTCTGTAATGCAGAGATTAGTTATTCTATGTTAAATATACCACAGTTTTGTCTCAGTTTTGAACAGCTACCCACAGCAAAGTTGACTAAACTATAGCAGCCTCTACAGGCCTAGGACTGAACCCAAGAGTGATCCTGCATTTCTCCAATTAAGGCACATTATAATGTTGCATGATAAAGCTATTTGGATAACCCAAGGATTTTCCATCTCCTAAGAGATCACCCAACTACTTAATGAAAACCAATTCATTTAAGAAAACAAATATTCCATCTTTATACCGTAGGATGACGGTTTGGTTTATATCCAATAGCCCACATTTCCATACTTAAAGTATGTAAATGCCTTGGACAAACATGTTCACAGCTCTGTGATGAGCTGACCACCTGTCCAGAGTTAAGAAGTAATTCCTACAGGTCTTGTTTTTGGCCAGGAGAGTGAGTTAACCATCTGTCTCTACATATGTCTATAGGGACACTTGGGACCAGATCAGGATGACCTTCATGTTCTTTCAGATTTATTTTCACAGACAGCATGATGTGCCAAAACAAAACAAAAACAATGCCTGTGTGGTATTATCCATTAAAGAATATACTGTAATACGAGAGTAAAGAGAAGGCATTCATAGAAAGGAAGAAGAAAGCAAGTCAGAAGCTTTTGAGTTTCTGTCTAAATACTGAGTGATATTTATGTGTGAGGACAAAATATTGTTAAAGGAGTCAGTATTGGAATCAGATTGGCATAGGGCATGAAGTTAATGTTTGAATTTAACATCAGTACTATTGTATAAAATGGTGTTATAGCACCAAACAACAGAGAGGAGAAATATCTGAAATCTTGTTGCCTAAATGCTGTGAAAATAAGTGAGTCAATGACATTTTGGCTGTTTTAAAACTTGATTTGGAAAAAGTGCCCCTTCTTACTTTGAATGAGAGCAAGGATTAAAGATACAGTGGGCATATGTACATGTGACTCTACATCACCACAGCAATGTACTATGGCGACGTAGCTCATCACTACAGTGACACAGCGTCGGCAGGCACAAACCATGATGCCAATACTACATCACCGTAGCAACAAGCTACCTCGCTATAGTGCATTGCTATAGCAACATAGCTACTAAAAATAACTATGTGCCACTGGGATAGCACAGTACCCATCTCAGCTCAACTATCTGCTCCTGCACTGCCTTGGCACATGCACCTGGTCTTGTACACAATGGGACTTGGTGCAAACCCTGGGGGGGGGCCCTTGATCACTTCAGGAGAGACCCCAAAACTCTCCTGCCATGACTTCAGATAGATCTTCAGTGGTGGGGGCTCCTGTTGAGGGTACCTCCAGAGTTGTCATGTCCCCCAACGGTTGTATGTGGGGCTCCACCTCCCCTACACCCCATTCATGTGCCAGCCCTTGAGACGAACCTCAGGATCTTAATGCGGCTTGCCCTCCAGTGATGACAGTTCTGGATCTCCCCACCCTCTTTTCTTTACATGGTTCTACTTAGTTTTGATAGGACCCAGGTGTCTCTGGATGTTCCGCGCTCGGAGACGTCTCTCTGGTATCCTGGTGGTTCTAATCAGCGATACTGGCTACAGCCACACCTTCTCGCCACCCATGCTCCCCTATTGGAGCTTCCAGTAAAAAAAAAAAAACAAAACAACAAAATGAAAGGCAAGACTACACCAAATAGGAAGAAGAAGGTAACAAAGGTAAAGAAAAGGAGCCACACTGGCTGGCTGGAGCACACGCACACAAGAAAAAAAAGGAAAAGGTGAGAGGACTATAGAAACAAAAAGCAGGGGGGGAATCATTGGGCCAAACAGCCCTCCTTTCCCCCTGGGCTTCTAGTTTGAGCCTGGTGCATCCTCCTGGCTCGTTTTCGCACCCTTGCCTCAGCTGGGGTCTTCCTCGGCTCTTCCCTGAGCTGTCTCTATTCCCTCACTCTGGCACTGCCTGCAGCCGGTGCAGGGCACTTCTGCAGCCTCTGCTGCTGCTGATGTCTGCCTCAGCATCAACCCATCTTGATCCTGCCAGTGTGGGGTGCACCTGGCGTGGCGGCCTCTTCTGCCCTCAGCATGCCCCCCCAAGCTCTCTTTTAGCACCAGCTTTTATCTTTGCCAGGCGGCGTCTCCTGCTGATGTCACCCGGCTCCAGCTGCAGATAAGCACAGCTGATAAACCATGTGGGCATCGCCTTGTGTCCTCGGTGTCCTGAAAGAGGTAAGTTTTCCTTTTCTCTGGGGTTTATTCTTTGGGGTTGGGTTACTCTCATCCCAGGTTTCCCCATGGGGAGGCTTCTTGTCCCCCCATGCTTGTACCCCCAGGACAGGCTGTTACTGCACTGTCATTTAGTACTTCCTAAGTACTAAATGATGGTGCAGTAACAACGGACTGTAGGAAGCATATGTAAACATGCCCATCATCTGGATGGGACCCAAGTAGGCACATCCCAACCATACCTCACCCTTAGACCTTCCCTCTTTCAAAAGCTTTTGATTAGAGCATATATTAATGGATTAATTATACAGTCTTCTAATATAATTGCATGCACAAAATATTGTCTGGATAAAAGTAAGATGGTTTTGACAGATGAACTGCCCTGTGCATCTCAATGAGTTCTGAGTGACCAGTCATACTTTAAATGTCAACACTGTCAAGTACTTCACAGCTCAAAGCATGCAAGAAATTTGAGAAGAGTTATATTATGAATGTCTGCATCAAAATAGAGATTTCAAAAAAAGAGATGATGCAAGAGATTTGTGGGAAAGATCTCACACGACTGCATAAGTGAAGTATTTATGAAGATGCACAATTTAAAACACGTAGCCTTTTAATGAATAATTCTGTTCAGCAGGGGTTCTGGTGCTATTTTATTCCTGAAGGGAATCAAGCCTTGGAGGTGCTGGATAAGATCAATGTAATCACTTATTTTAGACACTTGCTTAAGAGTTATAATGCAATAAGAATTGTGTGAAATGTCTTGTGCATAAGCTACCACAGTTTCAGGTTGGTACAGCTTTTATATTTTTTTTTCCTCCTATAAATGGAAAAAAAATAAGAAAATTCCAAATTCATGCAATGTCATCTGTTTTCTATAACTGAAATGAAATGCAAGTCACTCCATACTATGGAAAGAGCTC
Source organism: Gavialis gangeticus (assembly GCF_001723915.1). Classification (NCBI taxonomy): domain Eukaryota; kingdom Metazoa; phylum Chordata; order Crocodylia; family Gavialidae; genus Gavialis; species Gavialis gangeticus. Next base: position 2,132,068 of record NW_017729008.1, on the reverse strand, counting down.
AGCAACATTTTCTGGATGAATAGTTTATTTGCCAAAAATGTAAATTTGGCTCTATCAAAACTATTAGTGAATGAATGTGGAAATCAGAAAATGCTCTCGGGGGAAAAAAATCATTTTTATATTTTCAAAATGAAACTTTTCCTTTTTTTCCATGTTGAAATGTCATTCCTCCACAAATCTGAACAGACAGTTCTAAACTGACTTTTCAAAATGAAATGGTCCAGAGGCCAGGGGTTCATTTCACTTTTAAAAAGAGAGGGCGAAATTGCTTTGGATTAATCAAAAAAAATTCTTCTATACTTTTCAGCTTTCTAAACCAAAACAGTCATTTACAAAGCCTGATTCTGAGTGTCAGTGGAAACTGGTCTTGCTCTGGTGCATTTTCATGACCTGTGAGAAACCTTGCCAAAAACAAAATCAATCTTCCAGAGGTGCACAGAAAGATAGGTGTGCCCGCAGAAAGAGAGAACAAGAGCAATATTTCTTCCCCAGAGAAAAAAACATTCTACTTGGTTACTTTCTGGAGTTTAGTAGGAAGGGTAGAAATAGCTATTGTTGCCATTTATTAAGACTTTATTACAAGTATCATAATATTTGGGAGCTATCTTAAAACCTTTCTCTCCCCTCCACATAGTCTTGCACGTCCTGGGTTCACAGAATAATACCAACTTTCATTTAAAAAAAAAAGGATCCTAGCTTTTGTGGTTGTAGGGAAAAAACCTATGGCAGGTAACCACATACATGGTGAAAAATTGGAAACTAAATGAATAAATGTATGATCTTTTATTTATTTTAATCTCCTGATTTTTGAGGCCTGGCTCATGATTTCTGAATAACTGATGCTGGCAGTACCAAATGTCAGTTTCCTCCCTTCTCCACTTTCCTGTATGGGACTTTATTTTATAATGCAGTTGTACTCTGTGTGCTATATACCTATACATCAACCTATATTATAATTGTGAAGACTGGGAAATATATTACCTTTCTGACAAAGTGTAACCCATACTGAGGATTATTTATGAGGGAGAGTAGGCTTAACAATATGTGAAGCCCCAAAAAGATGGAGTGGTGGGGGTATAAGGTCCCTTCATGTCTTGTCCTGTTAGAATTAAGGAGTGGGAAGAACAGAAAAGGAAAGAATTGGATTGGAAGTTCCCTCTCCATCCACTCCACCTGCCAGAGAGCTAGAAACAGTGAACTGCTGTCTTGTGCAAGCCTCATTCCACCTCATCCCCAAAATACTTGCTTGCTATATTTACTTTTAGTGCATACCAGCATCAGGACCATGCAAATTAAAGCACCATGGTTACTGCTAGAATTTTACCTTTAGTAAAAGACTCTTCACAGTCAATGTTTGTGAAGTTATTCAAAATATGTTTCACTGTATCTTAAAGACTGGAAATCTGCTCCCAGGTGGCATCTACAAGTGCGTTACTGAGTAGTAACTACTCATGAGTAAATCTGCTCTTTGCATTTGCAGGTAGCAAATGAGTAGCATCATTTACTGTGCAGTAAACATGTGCATGTATATACACACACACACTTACTGCACAGTAAACTACGCTACTGCACAGTAAAGCGTCTCATGTAGACACACCCACAGAATCTAAAATTAGAGGCATACAACACTCCTCTCATTGAACAAAAAAAACAGCTTGCAATTTCATCCTGTTTTTCACTTGTGGTACAATCTGAAATGAGCAGTACTTCACAAATCCATATTAGATTGCCAAATCTACAACCTGGGGTAGAAGCAGCTCTGTGAGCTTCTTCAAGAGGTCTTGTGACATGATAAGGATGCTCTCCAAATTATTCTGTGACACTTGAATATGCTTTAAAGACAATTAAAACCTGCCACGGTGGTGGAAAGGGCATTGAAATGTAAATGAGAATCAAGACATCAATGGGCTGGATTACAGTACACCAAAAAATTAAATAAAGAAGTGTTTTATGGGCATATTACAAAGATATTTTTATTAACAAATAGAACTACTGTCTCCAAATACTGACTTGTCTCCTTTCCAGACTTCTCTAAGCTGTTTTAAAACCTTGGCCCTGATTCAGATTTATTACTGATATAAAACTTACTTTAAAAAAATGATCTTGCACAGAATTAGCTCTGTGTAAATTCTTAAGGTATCTGCTATTGATGTCTGTCCTTCACTCTTTGAAGTGAGATTCATCTGTACACAACAGATTGCTGCAGCCCTGAAACTTCAGCCAGGTATTCAACTACACAAGAGGAATGGGCCCTTTTTGAGCCTTTTACAATGAAAGAATCACTGTTGAGCCTTTGAGGTTTATCATTATTTTAAAAATTCCATTAACAATATAAAAACACTTTCTCAAAATACTTATTATTGTACCAGGCCCTCAGAGTAGTGCCATATTCAAACTGAAAGACAAAGAGTCCCTTTTTTTTCTGGGAGAATGGAGGAAGAGGGTCTAATCTAAAGCTCATTGAAGTTAATTGACTTTCCCAATAGGATAGAAGGAATGGGAAACTAGAGGTGCTGCTAAAATCAAGAACAAAAGTGTATTTTTTTAATCAGAAATTATGGACAAAGGGGAAGCAGAGTAGTCTGAGAGTGGTCTTGTTAGAAGCAGCTTAAAGATCACTGGCGATGCATAGGGGTTGCACGTGCATGGTGAACACCACTGGCCACTGCCGACACTGCTGGTGGCATCTGCAGGTGGTCACTGACCACTGGTCGGTGCTTGCCACTTCCCCCCTAACCCCGCCACCAACACAGCCACTTGTGGGAGCTCCCCGCTCGCCACCGCCACACCCCCACCACCACCACCACCTGCGGGCAGTCGCTGTACCCCCATCCCCAGCCTCCAGGGGCACGCATTGTTCATGTTCAAGATGAAAAAGATGCTAAATATGTGCACAAACTGTGCTAATCCTGTAGCCAGAGCAGCACTACTGACAAGGGCAGTTCCTCATTAGTAGTATCTGGTTGCACTCAATGGCCGCATCCAGACAACCGCAGCCATGTAGTGTGTGACACCACAAATATGTCTGCGCCAACACATACCGCATACTCAGGTGTTCTCCACACTACAAGGGAGCAGTGCATGGGATTTTTTGACCCCTGGATATAGGGGTGAAAAAAACTCCTTAAAAAAAAAGAGGAGCAGTGCATGTGGGGGCAGCATGCACCACTCAATATGCTCCAGCTGCCAGCCAGGCTCCAAGTGGCAGGATTGCCACTGCTCCAGCCCTAGGAGGCCCCCAGGACCACAGGTAAGGCTTCCAGGGCCAGTCTACTGCTGGCTCCAGCCTCCCCTACCCCCACCCAGGGCAACCTGCTGCATGCCAGAAGGCAAGTGGTACAGGCATTCCCTGAGGACAACTAGCAGTGTCACAAGGTGCACCACAGCTACTTGTCCCCAGGGACTCAAATGTGGATGCAGCCAACAAATCTTTAAATTTGGGCTACTTTTACATAGATGCCTGCTTAGGGCTTTAGGATTAGAATTATTAGCTTGGAAAAGAAATATTTTTATTTAGTCTAGAACAGGGATTCCTGATGTTTATGTGCCCAAGGGCACATTTGAATTTAAAAGAAAAAGCAGCAGGAGCCAATATGACTATTAAAGTTTAGAATTTAAATCAAACTGATCATCTTACTTAAAATTGCATTAGATCCACAACTTCAAAATGCAGCTTTCCTTTACTTCATATTCTTTTGAAGCTTTATCCATGGTAACCATGGGCACCACGTTGGGAAACGCTGGTCTAGAAGTACCCTAGCAAACAGATATCTGAATTTACCCATAATAAAACATGCAATCCTTAGCTGAACTGTAAGACAACTGGTTAAGGACTCTAAGGCCAGGTACAGACATTACACATAAACCAGTATAAGTGATTGGAAACCAGTCTATGCCCATAAATGAACAGAGGTACAGTGCATATAGACTGGTTTAAAAATGGCAGTAGACCTGGCTGGGCGTAGCATCAAATTT
>NW_017729008.1:2120822-2123093 GCF_001723915.1 Gavialis gangeticus | reverse complement strand
AGTCTATGCCCATAAATGAACAGAGGTACAGTGCATATAGACTGGTTTAAAAATGGCAGTAGACCTGGCTGGGCGTAGCATCAAATTTAACCAATTTAGGTTACACCAGTCTATCAATCTTCTGTCTCAGATCCCCTTCTGACCCAACTTAGGTCATTGTACACCAGCATCCCAAGCTGCTTTTAAGCGCCCCCAGTAGCCCTTCCTCCCCCACACCCTCCAACCCTTTTGCAGGGCAGTGCACTGGGATTCAGCTGAACTCTCAGCTGAGCTGTCAGTCATGGGGAGGAGTGGGGAGGGCTAGGAAGATAGTTTTTGTAGCTTAGTATTTTTCTAACTTCATACAATGTCCCCAGGCAGGTGGGGGGTGGGGGGAGCACTCCACAGAAGGAAAGATTGGGCCCCTGAGAGGTCCATCAAACTGCAGGTGGGGAGTAGAGGGGGTGCAATCCTGGCATCTGTGTCCCTGTGTCTGTATCCCTGTATTGCAGAGCAGTTGGGGGTGGGATAACTGCTCCCTTCACTGCACTGTTGTGTGGAGACACAGATGCAAGGACACAGATGCAGCCGCAGCCAGGTGGGAGGGGAGGTCATGTCATCTGTGCCCCTGTGTCTGTGCAGCACAGCAGTGGGGGGAAAGACTGTTCCCCCTGTGCCAGACCTGGGGAAAGTGTTCCTTCCTCCACTTGCTGCTCTGTTGTTCCAGTAACACAGGGATGCAGATTTCATGCTCCTTCCCCCAACGATGAGGACGACCAGCCAGGACCTGCCCAGTCGGGGCACAACATTGGACCATTTCCAGGCCCCCACGTGGGACCCAGAGGACATTGACAACACAGCCGCCGACCGCCGCCGACCCCCAGATCCCAGTGGCTTCGCTGCGATACAGCGGACATCAAATAGTCCCCCAACCTGACTGCAGCTGACAGATTCCTGTGGCTGACAGTAGTAGGGGTGGGGAGCTGCTCCCCCATACCCAGCAGTTAATTAGGGATGTCCCGCAGGCTCACCTCCACTCAGCACTGCCCAACAGCCCAGGGAGCCCATAGGGCATGGTGGGAAGCATGTGGAAGCACCCCCATCCTGCTAGCCTCAGCCAGTGCAGGGACCCTGCATGCCTTCCCCCCTCAAAGGGTAAACATCTGTTCTGTTTGCTCCTGACCTAATGTAGGGCACTTAGAGTAAAGCACAAAAGTTAGATTGCTTCTACCTAGGGCTTTTTGAAATCTGTACTTAGCCCAAGTAAAAAAAACTTACTTTGATGGAAGATTTCTCATCCTATTTAACAAATACCCCTGTAATTGAGTTACAGAACACAATCACTGTGCTTAGTCTAGCTATAATTATGTTCCATTAAACATTTATTTATCTTGAACCGGACTTGACTCCTAGGGGGCCTGACTACTGCTGGATGTATTAGAAAAAGGGAAGGAGAAAAAGAAAATCTGGACTCTGATTTCAGGGGAAGCCAAGTTGAGAGGAAAGATTACTGTCCGAACTCTTGTAAATAGAAAAGTTGTAGAAAAGAGATGTGAATCCTCCTATACAAATGATACCAAAAAGTAGCTGGCTGTAAAAGAAGTGGAAATGGAGAAAGCATAAAGATCCATGAAGGGTGAGAAGTTATAACAAGCAGCACTGTACCTTATCCAGCATTTCACACAGAATTCACTATTGTGTGCCTGTATTCCTGACCTATGCTTGCTGGTTTTGTATAGCAGTATATGTGACAGAATTTTAAAAAAATCTAAGGCAGACAAATTCAAAGTTTTCTAAAATCTGATTAGTGTTTTTGTTCTGGGTTGTTTCTTGAGAAGGGGGAGAGGAGGAGCTGGGGCTGGGGCTGGGGTGGTGCTTGATAATTTTTACCTTTGTCCACCAAGTCACCAACAGTTTTCTGTAAACTGCAGCAAATTCATCAGATATGCTTTTCTTTCCATCAAATCATTTTACCTGACCTTTCCACAGCCCCATTTTTCAATTATTTTGTAACCACTAGCACACCAGGTTTTCTTGGCTGCATTTGACTCCCCAGTTTGAAGGCCAAAGAATCAATTTATAGGCACATTACCTGTGGGCAGCCTTTGGTCTACATACAGAATAGCATGCTTATAGAGCGGTAATGAGAGTCCTTGGCTACTCTGCCACCACAGCTCTTGTTACAGCCCCATAGGCTAGGGACAGAAGTTACATATAAACTGGTTTAAATAATCAGAAACTGGTTTAAAACAGTAACAGAACATAAGTTCAGTGCATGTAAACCAGTTTCAA
>NW_017729008.1:2115298-2115919 GCF_001723915.1 Gavialis gangeticus | reverse complement strand
GTCCCTTCCGACCCTAGAAACTATGAAACTATGAGTCAACAATGGCCTTAAACTTAGACTTAGGAGCCATATTATTGATTCAATATTGTTTCTAGTTAGTCCTAAATCCTAGTTAATTACCTACTTGAAAGCTGTTAATATTTTATTTCATTGGAAGAGAAACAGTTCTTGACTGGGGCTATCCTTAAGCCATAAAATTTGTTACCATTGTGAAAAGAGATTTAAACCACTGACAATTTTACTACACTTCCATAATGAATTCATGTTAATGAGGAAAGTTTTCCTCAAGAAAAACTTACGTCGATCAAAATTCTCCATAGGTTTTTGTATATTTGTACTAAACAAGCTGCTCATCCATCAGAATGAAGAGCTCAAATCCCTTAAAGACCATTGGGCTAATTTAATACTATCATTTGATTAATGCTCAGTGCTTCCGCTCTTCAAAAACCAGGGGATAGATGAAAATAATTTTTCCTTCCTTTACTATTTTAACACTCACTTTGGGAGCTAAACTTGACAGCTATCATTTTTTTCTGTCTGATTAAAACTCTAGGAGTATAAAATGAATTTAGAAATCATTATATATATATATATATATATATATAAAGTAGCAGACAAAGA
>NW_017729008.1:2112589-2115095 GCF_001723915.1 Gavialis gangeticus | reverse complement strand
AGCAGACAAAGAAATATAAAATATGGTTCCTCTCTTTACCCATTTAACAACAATAAAACCTTACAACTTTACACTTTCTCAGAGCTGAATTTTAAGACCTTTAACTACCTAAGGTAATTATTTGTGTGGGTAGTGCCCATAATACGCTACACCTGTGTCAAATCAAAAGAGGAAGGAAGGATCCCTGCCCAAAAACCACAATATCCTTTTACTTTATCTTACTTTCAATCCAGTGTTCGGGATACTTAAATGGATGTCTATTCTGGAAATGGAAAAACCAATCAGTGCAGTATAAATGTCTAGATTACAGTAAATTAGAATGTATCTATCTCGGATTGTTATACTGTACTTCACATCTGCAGTATAAGAGAAAAGACGAGATAGACTTTGGTTTAGGTACAGATGAAAATTAACAGAGATGATCTGGAGTTGTGAACTAATCATTTTTAATCAGAAAATACCAATTCATAGGAACTGTATCTCAAGAGAGGTGTGAAGAGTTCTTCAACTACTGGCTATTGTAAAGTAGGGGAGCATTTCTCTTTTTCCTGAATAACTTGTAAAGGGTTTGGTTTCATTTATGAGCTAAAAAATAAAATGCATAGTCTCAAAAATATTGATAAAATAGAATTCCTGTTTTCTAGCCACCCTAAAAATTATGACTATATTTAGAGCATCTCAGGGGACAAGCATGGGTGAAAAGCCTGTCATGCCCCCAAGAGCCAAAGACCCCCAACAGACACTGAGCCCCCAGCATGGAGCTAGGAGGTAAGAAAGGGCCCAGGGGAAGGGATCTGTGTATAGATGTGCACGTCTGTGTGCACACACACACGTGCATGGCTGCAGCTTAACCATGGCGACTAAGATGTATGTGTGCAGCCTCAGCAGCTGAATGGAGCCAGGGAGGCGAACACCCTCCCCCCTCCCAGGTTCCTTCTTAGCCTGCCACCCTAGGGAGCTGCACAACAAGAGCTACACAAACAGGTACGCTTCTGGGCCCAGCATGCGAGTTAGTGCAGGAGTTCACACAGAAGGGTGCATGGGCAGGGCAAGAGGTTCTGGGCAACAAGCCCGAAGAGCAGTCAAATCCTCAATAGTAGCATAGTCTATTACCCATTCAACAGTGGGGATACATTGTACCCTGTGGCTTCCCGCTTCAGCTCCAGATGGATTTCCACCCCGCCCCTTGCACCATTGAGATCTCTACCCCTATGGTTCCATCCTGCATCCAGATGGATCCCCTGGCTGTGGGCTACGGAGGCTGCCTGTCATGGCTGCCAGCAACTGGGAATGGGAGCAAGGTCACCCCCACCTGTGGGGTATGCTCCTTAGTGAGGTCCATGGAGTGCCAGGTGACTGAGCTCAAGGCCCAGGTAGGCAGACATCATGCCATCAGGGTCCATGTACATGAGATTGACAACTAGTACTATCAGGCTTTTCTCCCTAAGAACAGAGAGAAGAAAATGGATGCCCAGCTATGTAAAGGTGGACAGCAGGAAGATTGATTGGGAGCCCCTTCTGGGAGATGTTTGGAGGACAGTCGTCTCAGGTCCCAAGGCATGCAGTACCAGTCATCCCCTGGACCAGTCATCCCCTGGAATTGCACAACAGGTATGCACCTCTCACACCACCAGCAGAGACATCAGCAGAAACTGGCTTTGGATGAGGGGAGGCAGCTAGCTGCCACCCCAAAGAAGAGAGGCAGGGTGGTCATGGTGGGCAACTTTCTCTTGAGGAGGACAGAGGGAGCAATCTGCTGCCCTGACCCCCTGGCCCATGAGGTCCGCTGCCTCCTAGGGGCCCGTATCCAGGATGTGGCAGAGAGGATTCCTGAACTCATCTGGCCTTCCAACCCTATGCACCTCATCCATGTGGGCACGAATGACGCAGCTCAGAACAATCCTGGCCCGGCCATTAGTGACTATGGGTTGAGGCTGGGCTCAGGGAGTTGGGCATACAGGTGTTTTTTTCTTCAGCCCTCCTAGTTACAGGTCATGGGCACAGGAGGAATAAGTGCATAGAAGAAGTGAACAGAAGACTGAAGCACTGGTGCCACCACAAAGGCTTCGGCTTCTTCAAACACAGCACACACTTCAGGGATAGCGGATTGTTGGGAAGGGATGGCATCCACCACACACCGAAGGAGAAGGAGCTTTTCTCAGCTAGAATGGCGGACCTCCTGGATAAGGCTTTAAACTAAGATCACCAGGGGATGGACAGACAAGTACCAGAGCACGTCTGGGAAACGGCAACCATGGAACCAGCAAGTCAGGTAACATAAGGGAACATACTCCAATGCCAGCCCAAGGATAGGCTTTTCCTCAGCACACTGGAAAACCTAGGGCCTCCATTGGAAGGCTTAGTTGCCTATACACAAATGCCAGGGGCATGGGGAACAAGCAGGAGGAACTGGCCCTCCTGCTAAGCAATAAGTAATAGGGATAACAGAGACCTGATGGGACTTCACCTATGATTGGACCAGAGGCATAGAGGGTTACATCTTGCA
>NW_017729008.1:2099347-2107589 GCF_001723915.1 Gavialis gangeticus | reverse complement strand
AAAGGCTTCGGCTTCTTCAAACACAGCACACGCTTCAGGGATAGCGGATTGTTGGGAAGGGATGGCATCCACCACACACCGAAGGAGAAGGAGCTTTTCTCAGCTAGAATGGCGGACCTCCTGGATAAGGCTTTAAACTAAGATCACCAGGGGATGGACAGACAAGTACCAGAGCACGTCTGGGAAACGGCAACCATGGAACCAGCAAGTCAGGTAACATAAGGGAACATACTCCAATGCCAGCCCAAGGATAGGCTTTTCCTCAGCACACTGGAAAACCTAGGGCCTCCATTGGAAGGCTTAGTTGCCTATACACAAATGCCAGGGGCATGGGGAACAAGCAGGAGGAACTGGCCCTCCTGCTAAGCAATAAGTAATAGGGATAACAGAGACCTGATGGGACTTCACCTATGATTGGACCAGAGGCATAGAGGGTTACATCTTGCACAGGAGGGATCTGGTTGGGAAGAAAGGTGGGGGTGTGGCTCTCTATATTAAGGTGTAGTTCACATCCCTAGAAGCAGAGATTGGCTCTAGAAAAAGGTGACTTGAGAACCTCTGGGTTAAAATGTGGGGAGAACATAGTGAAGGGGATAAAACTGTAAGAGTTTATTACAAACCACTAAACCAAGAGGAAAAGCTTGATCAGGAGTTCTCTACAGAACTGGCATAGGATGCATGCTCTTGGAGCATGGTTGGTATGGCTGACTTCACCTACCCAAACATCTTGTGGGATGAGCATTCAGCAAGATCTGATCAGTTATGAAGTTTCCTCACTTGCATTGATGAGCTCTATCTGACTCAAGAAGTCTATTGGCCAACAAGGGGTAAAGGACTAGTGGATTTGGTCCTGACCAAAAAAGACACTCTAGTGAGTGACCTGATGATCAGTCAGAAGCTAGGAGAAGTGATCATGAGTTTAATTGGCAAGGACCTGAGGGACCAAGATTCAATAGGGAGGGGAGGGTCCAAGACAAATCGCCATTCCTCAGGGATACAATCCTCAGAACACAAAGGAAGCCCATTCTGACCCACAGGAAAGGTAGCAAAAGGGCTGGGAGACCCCCTTGGCTCAATAGGAAAGTCATGGACCTTCTGAAATTGAAAAGAAAAACTTACAAGGGATGGAAGTCAGGAAATACCACCAAGGAAGAATACGCAGCAATAGCCCACACCAGTAGGGAGAGGATTAGAAAAGCAAAGGCAGAAACCAAATTCAAATTGGCAACGGAAGTCAAGAACAATTAAATTCCTTCTTCAGATACATAGAAAGTCAAAGAAAAAAATAAGAGAAATACTGGACCCCTGCTGAACAAAAAGGGACAGGTGTTAAATGATACCCAGGAGAAATCTGAACTCCTAAACCATTCCACCCGTCCAAGGCTGCTACCCTGTTTGACAGGATACAGGATGATCAAGGTAGGGGCAATCACCCACCAACAGTTGGCAAAGATATCATGAGGGAACATCTAGAGAGGCTGGACGTCTGCAAGTCAGCAGGCCCAGTTAAACTGCACTGGAGAGTCCTGAAAGAATTGGCTGATGTCATCACACGACCCATGTCGAAACTATTTGAGAACTTGTGGCACTCAGGAGAGGCTCTAGAAGACTGGAAGACAGCCAGTGTGGTTCCTGTCTACAAGAAGGGAAGGCCAGAGGATCTAGGGAATTACAGGACAGTCAGTTTGACCTCAATCCCTGGAAAAAACCTGGAAAAAATTATCAGAGAATTCATTAGCGATAAGTAAGGGAAGGCAACGTTCTAATAGATAGCCAACATGGCTTCACTGTGGCAGGTCATGCCTGACCAACCTCATTTCCCTCTATGATGAGGTAACATGCCACCTGGATAAAGGAGATGAAGTTGATGTCATATACTTGAACTTTAAAAAGGCTATTGACTTGGTCTCCCATGACATGCTCATGGTAAAATTGGAGAACTGCAGCCTCAATAACCTAGCAGTCTGGTGATTAGGAAACTGGCTCCAAAGCAGGACCTAGAGAGTAATAATAGATGGAAATAAGCCAACGTAGCACTTGGTGACCAGGGGTGTCCTTCAGGGTTCAGTACTTGGGCAACTACTTTTTAACATATTCATTAATTATTTGGACTTGAGTGTTAAAAGTGGACTGGCAAAGTTTGCAGATGACGCCAAATTATAGGGGACTGCAGTCATGCTAGAGGATAGGCTGGGCATACAGGCTGACCTGGACAGGCTCAGGGCAGGTCAAAACCTGATGATGTTCAACACTGAGAAATGTAAAGTGCTCCCCCTGTGGAGAAACAACCCGCAACATATTTACAGGCTCAGCAGTGGTACAATTAATAGCACTGCAAACAAAAGAGACCTGGGGGACTTGATAGACTATACAATAAACATGAGCCACCAATGTGATGCCAAAGGAAACAAAACACTGGCACTACCAATTCATCTTGAATAAGACTAAAGATGTCATCCTCCTGCTTTATTCGGCCTTGGTGAGGCCACAGCTGGAGCGCTGCAGTGTTCTGGGCACCGCACTTCAGGAAGGATCTGGAAAAGCTGGAGAGAGTCCAAAGGATGGCTATGCATATGGTTAGAGGTATGCAGAGCAGGCCATACAATGAGAGGTTGAGAGACATGGGTCTGTTCAGTCTGGAGAAAAGAAGACTCAGAGGGGACTTGGTGGCAGCCTATCAATATATAAAGGGCGCATATCAGGGACAGGGAGAATGTCTGTTCACAAGGGCTCCCCAGGGGAAGACTAGGACTAACAGTCAAATTGCTAGAAGAACACTTTAGACTTGCCATAAGGAAAAACTTTTTTACAGCTCAAGTGTCCAGGGTCTGGAATAGACTCCCTCCAGAAGAGGTACAATCACCTACTCTGGATATCTTCAAAAATCATTGATGGGGTCATCTGAGCCTAGCAGTTCTTCCTTCCCAAGCGCAGGGGGGCTGGACCTGATGATCTCGGGAGGTCCCTTCCAGCCCCTAACATCTATGAATCTATTAATAAAACCATTCAAATTCCGCTACTGGTTACAATTAAAATTAGTCAGGCAAAAACAGAAGAAATACATTATTTATTTTTTGAGGTATTTCGTTCTTCAGCTTTAAAAGATTTCCTTTTCCTATTTGTTTAGAAAATGTGTCAACATTTTCTCAGGTTTTTTTTTCTAAATTTCATTTTCTGATTTTCCTCATTTTTTCCTATCCCTCTTTGTCCTCTCTCCTCTTTTTTCCATTTTGCTACTGAAAATAGAAAAAGGGATCAAAAGGTAAGGGGAAAAAGGAGAAAGCATATAGTGAAGCCCCCAAAGCTGTTATTTTCTCATTTTCCAATTTTATTAAGAAAAAATAGAGTATTTTTAAATAAAAAGTGAAAAAAAAATAATTTTAGAAAATAGTAGTTTAAACAAAGTACTTTTTTCTTCAGTTAAAAAAATCCTAGTTACAATGTACACAGCTGAAGGCTAGGTAGGCAGTTGCATTCTCAGTGACAGAAGAAAAACGTTAATTACATGGAAAAATGAGGGAAGGAAAGAAGAGAAGAAGAGCATCGAAGACAGGAGAGGAAGAAGAAAAATCTCAGAGCCCATGATACCTTTGACTCAGAAGGCATGACCAAGCAACTGGGCAGAAGCTGATTCCTCATAGCATTATTTAGGGAGCCAAACCGTTGAGCTGTTCCAAGACAAAATCCCATCCTGCCCTATCCCCCAGCTAGTAGGAGCAACCTCTCTATTATACCTCCCACAGTGTCTCTGTGCAGAGGTAAGAAATGACCCTTCAATTCAGTTATTATGCACAGAAGTACGTGCTGAAGTTTGTCAGAAATAACCAACTGTGTTGTTCATACAGGTATCCATACAACTTAATACTAAGAACAATTAGAAGGGATGGAAACAAGCAACTCGTATTGTGAAACTGAAGAACAGCAAATAAAAGAGATAAAATTTAGTTTGAGCACTATTAGCTTTTAAAAAGCACAGAGAATTAGGGTGCATCCAGCCATTCACCACACCTGCTCTATATTCACATGGCTTGTTTTAAGCCACACAGACATAGACTAGGAGTGGGATGTGCAGCCATTTGCTGGTGCTGGGAACCACACAGGAAATCAGGGTGGGGGAAGAGGCAGGTGAAATCGGGGGAGCTAGCGAGTTGCCTAGAAGGCTGCCCAAGTTGGGGGAAAGGGTGAGGGAGCTAAAATAGCTCAGGCTAAATACAGACATTCAAAAAGCCCAAGGCAGAACTGATGTAAGTTATCCATTGTTCTGTAAGCAGCATAGGTAAGATCAGTAACAAACAGAGCACACATTCATCCTTGGGGGGGCAGGGGTGAGGGAGCCGTGAGGCACGCAGGCGGCCTTCGCTGGCCCAGGCCAGCAGTTTGGGGCATTCCTGCATTTCTCCCAACATGACACTGGCTCCCCAGGCTGCCAGAGACCGCCAAGCACAGCCAAGCACCTGGGCCACCTCTGCTGGGTGTAAGCAATCACATCCCCAACCCCCTGCAGCAGCATCTGTCAGCCAGAGGCATTTTTCAGCCATAGGCAGGCAGCAGGAGTGGGGAAAGGAGGCATCTGTTTTCTCATGCACAAGCCCCAGCACCTGGGCACCCTTGTCCTCAGGCTGTGCCCATGCACCCCATCACAAAGCACCCCATGATGTACGCACAGACTCAGCACAAGGCCCAGGAGAACCCCATGGAACACAACCAGGCTGCCAGGTGTGGGTAAGCATGCCTCCTCCTCCTGCCTGCCTGCTGCTGATAAATGCCTGTGGCTGACAGATGACGCGGCACTGGGAGGAAGCATGCTCACCCAAGCCTAGCAACCCGGTTGGGCTCCATGGGACTGTGGAAACAGTGCAGCCCCAGGGCTGGGGTGAGCGACTGGGCTTTCCAGGTCCTGGGACTCCTCTGCAAACACACAGAGGCATTCCCAAGATGAGGTTAACCCAGGGGTGGGCAAAATGTGACCCACCAGGCCAAAAGCTGGGGCCATTCTATCCGGCCTGCGAGGCCCCTAAAAAATTTAGAAAATTAATATTTTTCCCAAAACTCAGTAAGTGGCCATCTGCCCAAAATAATTGATTGCCCCTGAATTAACCTGATCTCAATCTAAGTTAGTTCACCTACTCAGATGAAATAACTTAGATCACACATGGCGTTTTTTGGGTGATTTAAGCCCTTTGCACACCTGTACAATTGAGCATCTAGATCATCCTATCCCTGTTTAGGTCAGTCTAAATGTAACACCTGTACATACCCTTAATGACTTGTGAGATAGGAGGTGGACTATTCCAGGGACCAGATATAGACAAGCAAATTTTTTTTTGTATTTTTTTTCAAATGGGTGAATGCAGGCATATGACAATTTTACTGCAGAGTAAATTTACTTTCCTCCAGAGTAAAAGTGAAGCAGATATACGATGCATATCTTTGCTCTGAACTCCACAGGAAGTGAGGACTAACAACACTCATGAAAGTAAATGGATTAATTACCATGAAAAGACCTAGGGTAGCTGACGCTAATGGAAGTCTTTCCACTGATTTTACTAGGTTTTGAATTGGGGTCTTACAGAGTGATTTCAGACAGGAACCATTGAATCAGGATGGGGGTAATTTGATCATACATGCTTAAGAGGACTAAATTCTAATGAAAACACTGATTGTATGCACAGTTTTTGCTCTTTGATAAGAGTCAAGGTAACTACTCATTCTGTACTTTGAGATTTGTGTGTGTGTGTGTGATTTTCTGATGCTGAAAATAATTTCTTTAGTGGTTAAGTATGACATACGGCTAACATTAGAGAGACAGTTAAATAGAGTACACCAGTTAGCATGAACTTCAGTCTGTCCCCAGCACTAATTTTAGAAAGACAGGTAATAAAACAGACTCATGTAGTTCATTAACTAGACCTAGCTTTTGGACTGATTGAATACATCACTGTCAGTTTTAGTAACCTTGCAAGCAAAAGATAGCATCAGACAAACTAAGATTAATGAAAATACTTCACTACGTTAAATACAAAACAAGGACAGTGTTTTCAAAGCTAGAGTTTTTATTGCTGAGGTGTTAAAATGGTAATGGTTTATTTTACTGTAAATAAGTTTATATGAAGCAGCAAGTTTTGATGGACGTTTTGAACAATTGCAGTAATAAGAAATCAGCATGAGCAGAGTTTTTGACATGCAAGGTTTAAGGAAGGGTCATGTGACTATCTGCTACTGCTATTGTCTTTGACCTTATTTATTTCTATTCCCTGTTTGAACCAAGAACTGTCTGTCCTCATTTCCATGCAGCCTCCTAATCCTTGCCCAGAAATTAGGGCTTTGTTTTATGAAGTACCAATGTCATGAGCTTTTACTATCCTGTTTGTCATATTCAATTTTATTCACCTGATTTTTATTTGAGTTAATTCTGGCTGACAACACATAAATAACTTCAGATGAATCAAATAATTTGCTAACATCCCTAACCCTAGGAGACCTTACTTCTGGTTCATTTTGAATAGAAGGAAGTCCCCCCATTTAAAAAAAATCTTTCTGGATTTTCTGCTAGTCAGAATCAATGGAATTAGGGTATCTGTTTTATCCATCTCGACTTAACTAGAATATCACTATTTTTAAAAAGATAAAGCATCTTCTTTGTTAATGATATACATGACCCTTCCTAGGCATAAATAAGGTTCAAAGAATATGAAAGTTCAAATTAAAACTGTATATATTAAAACAGAATCTGATCTAATAGGGTTTAAAAAATAAAATAAAAACCAGCATTGTTTGTCTGCTGCTGGAACCATTTCTTCCACATTTGATATAGGAAAAAAGGAAAATTATAAAGCAAAAGAAATATACTTGATCTTAGCCCAGAAGAGGTGAGAAGCGATTACATTACAGGATTAACCAGAAGAATCCACACTCACCATATTCTTTCCTCAAGAGGAAATGTAACAATCAGGATTTAGGAATAGAGAAGACAGGACTGCACTGAACCTCCTTATTCATCAACTGTCTGGTTATGTGCAACACAGCCAAAGTTATGGTGCGATCAGTCAGGCCATCAGTGGGCTCTCCTCCAAGCCAAGGTGGTGGATGAGTCCCACACAGCAAGGGACATCATGGTGGCCATGAACCACAGGGTGCAGGGGTGGCTCATTGGGCAGGCCAAGCTCACCCATGGGTTCATGGTCACTGACAACAGGGCCAATATGGTCAAGGCTGTCCGTGATGCCAACAGGCTGCACCTCATAGTCAGGGATGCCTTGGAGGGGAACAGGGCTGCCGGTGATGGCACTGCCACCACTACCACTACAAGCCAGCTGATTTCAAATGAAGGAAGGTGGTGGGCTATCTCCATTGCAGCATCAAGGGGGGCAAGATGCTGCAGGAGAAACAGGCAGAACTGAGCATCCCATGACACAAAATCATGCAGAATGTGGACACTTGGTGGAACTCCACACACCTGATGCTTGAAAGGCTGGTGGAGCAACAGAAGGTCCTCCATGAGATGGCCTTGCTTGGGGAGATGGGGATCAGTGGCCCCCTGAGCAGAGCTGAGTGAGGTACCATCTCCCAGATGTTGGTGGTCCTCAAGCCCTTCCTGAAGGCCACCGAGACCCTTAGCATGGGCAATACTCTCCTTAGCCGGGTGATCCCCATAGTGATGGAACTTGAGAACCAAACGGAGAAGTTCCAGGGGATCAATGTTCCTGGCTGGGGCAGGCCACTGTCACCAGATGTGGAGGCACTGGTGAGGCAGCTGGAGGAGGGCATCAGTAGATGGCTGGATCCCTTGTGGTCCTGTACAGTTCATGCTGGCAGGCATGTGCGACCTGGGGGTGAAGGGGAGCATGTGCACTGGCAGCACCAAAACCCTCGATCACTGGACATAGGAGCTGGTTGACAAAGTCAGGGAGGCCAAAGGGCAGAGGCGAGGGGATGTGGAAGAGGGGGATCCACTTTCCTGTGCCAGCACTCCCAGCACCAGCACTGCCACCAGCACCAGCACCAGCCACTCTCCTCCATGCCAGTCACTGCCCATGTGGACCAAGGGCATGGCTTCAATGCTGGGGTCCAAATGCACCAGACCCCAGCCTTGGGCAGGTAGCACCGAGGCTTCAGTGGCTACCTATCTCACAGAGGATGTGGAGCCACTGGACTGCAATGTCTTGGCCTACTGGGCAAACTGCAGCCAGATGTGGCAGGATCTGGCCACAGTTGCCCAGCAACACCTGTTGTCCACTGACCA
>NW_017729008.1:2094121-2094347 GCF_001723915.1 Gavialis gangeticus | reverse complement strand
GGATGCTGTGACACCCCACTGCACCTGCTTGGATCCTGCTTGGGTGGAGCAGCTGGTGTTCTTGAGAGTGAACCTCTCACTGCTGGGGTTCCCCAAGCACCACCTGCAGACAGACTGAGTGCCACCCACCTCACTCCATCTGTACCTATTTCCTTTTTTCATTTTTTTAAAAACTAGTTAATTTCCCACTCTCAGCTGGAGGGGGCACTCACTGCATCACCAGCCA
>NW_017729008.1:2093497-2093796 GCF_001723915.1 Gavialis gangeticus | reverse complement strand
GAGGAGACCTCACTGGGGCACACTGCCGTGTTGTGCAGAGGTCCCAGTGCCAGGAAGGGAGCACCTGATCACAAATACACACACACAGACACACACAGTCGCACAGTGAGGGTGCACCTAACAGACATAGAATCATAGAAGTAGGGTCGGAAGGGACCTTGTAGATCTTCAGGTCCGACCCCCCGCCTGGGCGGGAGAAAAAGACTGGACTCAAATGAGTCCAGCCAGTTAGTCATCCAGCCTCTTCTTAAAGATCCCCAGGGTAGGAGCCAGCACCACTTCCCTAGGAAGTTGGTTCC
>NW_017729008.1:2085415-2093020 GCF_001723915.1 Gavialis gangeticus | reverse complement strand
GAGCATCATCCCTGAAGCCTGCCCATCACAGATGTGCTCCTTGAGGATCTTCTCAAATAGTTTCCCAAGGATAGAGGTGAGACTGACGGGCCTATAGTTGCCCGGGTCCTCTCTCTTCCCTTTTTTGAAGATGGGGACCATGTTAGCTATCTTCCAGTCATCTGGCACCTGGCCCGAGCACCACGAGCGCTCATAAAGCCGTACCAAGGGCCCTGCAATAACCCCAGCTAGCTCCCTCAGCACCCTGGGGTGGACAGCATCTGGACCCGCTGACTTGAACACATCCAGCCCCTCCAGAAGCTGCATTAGGTGTTCCTACTTGAGAGGAAAGAAAGGCCTGACAGTTCAGTTTGGCTACCTGAGATGCTGCTGCTGGTGCTACTGGTGCTGAGTCTCCTAAGTTATTTTTACCTGCTGCTGTTTACAGTGGTGGACTGGACTGAGGCTGTAGGGGAGGAGGAGACCTCACTGGGGCACACTGCCATGTTGTGCAGAGACCCCAGTGCCAGGAAGGGTGTATCTGAACATACACACAGTGTCACCCACCCATGTCACAAGTTTTGCCTGCCTATGGCCAGAGGTGCAGGGCCCCAGAATTCAGACTCCCCCTGCACCTGTCTCTTTGACAGCTTGTAGGCTTTGTGGCTGCAGCAGGGCCTGGCAGGCCTGCAGTGGATTTTTTCACTACCCTGTGCCCTAAGATAGACACAGCTGTCAAGCTTCATGGCCGCAGCAGGGCCTAGCAAGCCTGCAGTTTTCACCCTCCTGTGCCTTAACACATAGTTTCTCAACCTGTGGCATGCGTACCCCTGGAAGTACGTGAGACACAAGCAGGGGGTACGTGGGTATCCCAATACTCTCTCTCTCTTGTCTTCTTTTCCTCTCTCTTTTGCCCCTTCCTCCTTTCAAAACTATGGCAAAAAATTTGCTGCACCACGCATTGCATGGTGCTTTAAATTCCCCAGTAATAATCTGGCATGCCGCACAAAGCCCTCCTAGCTTTGGCCAACATCATCTCTAGCCCAGGCACATACTTGAGTTGTGCACCCCTGGTGTAAAAGGTGGCAACCCTACCAACACCAGATCAGACATCTGTCATATCACGGCCTTATATACACAGCCTTTCTTCCAACATATGGCACATATTAGTCTGTAAATATAAAATCCCCTGGAAAATTGAGAGTCAGGGTACTTATTAAAATTTTCAGAAGTTAAGAGGTATTTGCTACTTAAAAGATTGAGAAATACTGCCTTAATACACATACACAGTGTCACCCATGTCATGAGATTTGCTTTCAGGACTTTGAGCTTCCATGTCCCAGAAACCCCTGCAGGCTTTGTACTTGACAGGCTTTGTGGCCTCAGCAGGGGCTACCAACCCTGCAGTTTTCACCCCACTGTGGCTTAACACACACACACACGTGACACGAGTTTTGCTTGTCAGCAACTTGAGGTAGTTTCCTAGAAACCCCTGCACCTGTCTCCTTGAAACTTGGCAGGTTTTGTGGCCCTAGTAAGAGCTACCATCTCCGTAGTTTTGACCCCACTGTGGCTTAACACACACACGTGACATGAGTTTTGCTTTTAGGACTTTGAGATGCAGTTTCTCAGAAACTCCTATACCTATCATCTTGAAACTTGGCAAGATTTGTACCCTCAGCAGAAGCTACCATTCCTATAAGTTTCATATGAATCAGCCAAAAAATGGCAACGTTATAGATATTTCATTGATTCCCCATTATACTCTATGGCCAAATCTCTGAATCCCTCTGAATTGGTGCCGAATCTTCTGAAGCCAATATGGCCAAATCAAATTGGAAAAGCAATCTGAATCTTCTAATCAAATCACTGGCATCCAAATTGAATAGTTCCCTATTTGTGCAGGCCTAGAAACTAAGCCACAGGGTAATGAAGTGACTTGCAGAAGTTCATCCAGTCAGCAGAGGCAGAACCCATGTCGTGATGGCCAGAACCAGAGGGGTTAACGAGCAACTTAACAAAGAGAAATCTGCTCTTTGAAGATATGTGAAATAGGAGCTTATCAACCAGTTTTCTGCCTGTCTGGAGTATAACCCACAAGATTTATATATAGCTTTTTATACCAATCTTCAGACAACATGAACTTTAAAAAGCAGAACTAAAGAATATACCGCAGACATAGCTGATTTATGAAATTTTGCTTAGAGTCAGTAAAAATTAACAAACATAATCACAAGATATAATTAACATGGTGGGTTGAACTTAGGTGGGGACAAGTTAATCTCAGACCCCAAAGTGATGTGGTGCGATTTGCTTACTGGGTAAACCCAAGCTTGGGCAGTAACTTATTGTAATGATTCCTAACACCTTTTAATCCCATAGGATAACAGCTATAAAGTAACACTATGAATAGCTATATAACTAAAAAATTAGCATAAACAGGATATAAAAGAACACGCACGTTAGGTAACCCTCGGGGAAGGACGGAACAGAAAGGTCATTGCTGTCCCATTTCCCTGGATCTTTGAATGAAGACCAGATCCTGACTGAGGGACCTTCCTCCGGTTCTCCCTCTGACAGCGTTGAATCAGAGACGTCTGACTTCACTGAATCAACTTGATGTGTACCTTCTAACTGAGGGACTATCGATAAGTTACTAACCAAGTGGGAACTCTTGGTTAATTTCTTTGTCTGTTTTATTATCACTGTCAATTTTCATTTGTATTGTTATGTTGTTTGTTTATTAGCCTAACCTTTTTACTAACTGTCATATGTGCAAACTATATCTTTTGTTGTTATAAGTAAAATTTATTCTTTTTTATAAGTGAAACTTGTCATTGCTTTCCTTCCCAACATCACCTCCTTGATCCCGAACCAAAAAAAGCCCAGTGGGTAATAAAGTTGCAGTGCTCAGTCAGTCTGCAACTAAATTGATATACTCACAGTGCCCAGCTGGCCTGTGACACCAGGTGAGCCAAATTTAAATACCAGGGAATCCTGGTATCAAAAGAACGTGCGCTGAAAAAAAGGGGGGTTAGTGATTGCACATGGTTAGTTATCTCCAGGAAAACAAATGCATGCACTCATCTGGATGCACCCCATGTGTCCCTCTAAATTGACACCTAGTGTCGATGCCCTACTCCAGAAGGATTTGGAGTCTATGAGAAAGCAAGCATTACATGCTTTTCCTTTCCTCAGTGGGTTATGACTCTGGACTCATCTGCATGGATTGTATTCTGATGAAGAAACCTTTTCATATGTTCTCTCTGGATAAGAACATTTCTTTTTAAAGTTACATGTTCAACAGATTTATGTGAAATGTGGCTCCAAGAGTCCACTGATATAGTATTGACTTGCTCTGTTCTACAAAGATCAGTAGAGCCGTTGATAATATATTGCGATAAAGCAGAAAAAATGAGTTCTTTTATATGTACAGGCATACCTCGGAGATATTGCGGGTTCAGTTCCAGACCACCGCAATAAAGCAAATATCGCAATAAAGCAAGTCACATGAATTTTTTGGTTTCCCAGTGCATATAAAAGTTATGTTTACACTATACTGTAGTTTATTAAGTGTGCAATAGCATTATGTCTAAAAAAACAATGTACATACCTTAATTAAAAAATAATTTAATGCTAAAAACTGCGAAGTGAGCAAATGCTGTTGGAAAAATGGCGCCGATAGACTTGCTCGACTCAGGGTTGCCACAAACCTTCAATTTGTAAAAAAACGCAATATCTGCAAAGTGCAATAAAGCGAAGCGCAATAAAACGAGGTATGCCTGTATACATAAGTATGCATATATGCATGCACATACATATGCAAACACAGATATTTATTTATGTGTGTAGCAGTACATACCACCTCTGAGGAAAACAAAAGAAACATTTAAAAACATGTCAAGAGACTGACATTTAAAACAAGATTTATTTAATTCTTCTTATTTTCTGCTTCAGGTAAGGGAAGAAGAGGATCTTCCTGATTTGTGAGTCTAAATATTACAATACGTTAGAAGGTTATACATATGTTTCTTTTTCCAGTCTAGCAGTATGCCATCATCTTTCTTCCAGGACAGTGAAATGTCCTTTCTATGAGAAACATTTTTTTCAAAATGTAGGCTGTTCTTTAATGGACCCAATAACATATTCCAGCATCTTATTTGTCACTGGGGTACACCTAATAGCAGAAGAAAAGCCATCTGCAGGAAGAAGCAGAGGAGAATTCAGCTAATTAAACTGCCTCAGTCAAAATTATTTGATGAAACTGATCTGAGAAATTGATCTTCATGCTTCATCAATATCTTAACTCTGTCCTGTATGTTTTCCCCATAATCATCATCATCAGAACATTGCAGAGAAATAATTGTTTAATTTCACTTTCATACTAAAATGTCTACACTGAGAACTACTCAGTTTCACAATCATCAACACAGAAGTCATTGAAAAGGCATGAAATTTAGATTGCTAATTAAACTCATACTACTTGTCAGTAGTTTTACTCATTTTCTGTTTAAATCCCTTTATTAGACTCATTTTCTCCTGGGAACAGATAGCTATTTGCTTGTTTTGCATGGAAGAGAAAAACAAGTTTCATCAGAAAAAAGTAAAAGATGTGAGATTTACCTTTCTGCTAACAAAAGTCTCAACTACAAAGTCTCACAGTGGTTTTGTGTTTTGTTGTTTTGTTTTGTTTTTCAAAATGGTTGCTCATCCATGTATTTAATCAGAAGTCTGGGCAGGTTTGGCAGGCTGCACTGAACCCCCATGTACTTGCTAACTAGTTAAACCTATCTCAGGTAGCTGAGATAGCTAGTTAAATCTACCTTGTATAAGTTATAGCTGTACATGAGCTCATGTCTTTCACTTCAGCATACACAAAGGCCACATATAGGCATTATGTTTGGACCAGGAGAGTCATTGGGAGAAGTGTACAAGCATTCATTCAGTTTCTCCCAGAGAAAACATACCCCTTCTGGGAGGAAGATCTTCCAGGTTGACACCTGGAAGCTCTCCCTTTCAGGAGAGTTTCCCTGACAAGAATGAATGCCTGTATGCTGCTCCACCCCTTCAGCAGTGGGGTAATGCTCCTCATCTGTTCCCCAGACCAGGGACTAGAAAGTAGGGTTGGAAGGGACTTCATGAGGTCTTCTAACCTAGCCCTCCACTCAAGGCAGGAATTTAAATGAGCAATAAACAGTGAATGGTTGGTATAGGGAGCCAAATCCAGAAACTTGAAGTCAGGATCCTACAACCTGGCTGTTGAGCCCTCCTCCCCTCCCCTCTCCTGACCAGAGATTGCCTGGTCTAGGGAATAGGCTGGGGGTCTAGGAGTGGAGTGGAAAAGACTGCTCCCTGCCCATTCCCCACACTGGGGACCAGGAGTTGAGCAGCTGCTGCTCTCCGCACCTTTGCCAGACCAGGATCACCCCATCCAGTGAAAGCACAGAGAACAGAGTGAGGGGGAGGTTGCAGGCTGAATGCCTGTACTGCTTCCTCTCCCAGAAAAATTTCTAGTGTGGAAATTTCTACCACTAAAGTCTAAGATAGTGTTAACAGACCTGTGTTTTAAAACACAAAACCCATTTAGCTGAAGATTGCATCCAATGACCTCCCAAGTGGAGGGTGCCAGGCTTCCACCTTCTCTTCAGAGAAATGTCTTTTGTGATGGCAACAAATGCTATCCCAAGTCTACCACCTTCTCTCCCACAACATTATGTTAGAAGAGATGAGCATAAATTCAGAATGGAAGGAGAAAAATTAGGTGAGCTATTTTCTACCTGAGGATCTCCAAGGACTTCAAACGAGCTTGCCATCAATCTTTCATGCTTATCTATATTTCAGCAGTGAATCATTTAAAACTTGAAACTTCAGGGGCCTTAGGGGCTGGATGACCCACAGCAGCAGTGGTGGTGTTAAGCCCTGAGGCTGCTGGAGACACTGTTTTGCATGGCTCTAGAACCCAGGTAGTTAATGCCCCCACTTCTTGCTTCCTCTTTTCCCCTGCCAGAGGTGACTAAAAACTCTGATTCTGGTGGAGAGTCAGGGTCGGGCAGAGGAAAGCGTTTATTCCCTGGGTTCCAAAGCTGCACTGGAAGAGGGGACTATCACCACCATCAGAGGGTATCTGGCAGCTGTGCCAATGGAATCCAGCCTGCGAGAATCCCCATAGGCTGGATGACTAACCTGTGGGCCAGATATGGCTGGTGGGCCACATGTTTTATAATCTGATTTTGAGTAGAGTCAGAAATAACAATTGTCCCAATATCAAATAATACCAATATAAGCTCATTCCATATTTTGGCAACCCTCACTGTTAAGATTTTTTTTCCTGATGTCCAATCTGAATTTTCTCTCTTCCAGTTTTTGGCCATTATTTCTAGTTACCCCAACAGGTGCCCTGGTAAATATTGTATTCCCTATTTCTTGCTGCCCCCACCCGCCCCCGATGAGTTTGTAGGCAGACACAAGATCACCTCTCAGCCTCCTCTTGCAGAGGCTGAAGAAGTTCAGGTCTCCCAATCAGTCCACATAGGGTTTTTTCTGTAGGTCTTTAACCAGATGAGTGGCCCTCCTCTGAACCCTCTCCAAGCCATCCACATCCCTCCTGAAGTGCAGCGCCCCAAACTGGATGCAGTACTCTAACTGCAGCCTGACTAAAGCCTCATAGAGGGGAAGTATTACCTTCCTAGACCTGCTAGTGATACACCTACTTATACAAGAAAGGGTGCAGTTAGCTTTACTTATTACCTTATCACATTGGTGACTCATGTTCATTCTGGAGTCGACTACAACTCCAAGATCCCTTTCCGCAGTTGTGCTATTTACAGTGGTCCCTCCCGGGCTATAGGAGTGTTGATGATTCTTCCTCCCCAGGTGCAACACACGACACTTATCCTTGTTAAACAATGGCTACAAAGTGGCCACAAACATTTAGCCTGGAAATTAGAAGGAGTTTTCTAATGATCTGAGGAGGAACATTTTGGATGCTTGACTCAGCCTAAAAGTGGGAGTAAAGAACCTGACTTACTTGAAGATGGAACTTGACAAGTTTATGGAAAAGTTAATTTGATAGGATAGACATTCAGTAAGTGGTTTTGAATATTTGGTGTACCTATGATGAGGTTGAAATAAAATTTAGTCTCCAGGAAGAGAGAGGGAAAGTGATGTGCTTGGTAATGCTGTATTTCAGGACTTCCAGTCGGAGCTAGAACAATTTTTTCCCCGTAAATATTTTACTTGGATTCTGGGGTTTGGGTGGGGGTGACACACAGGAGGTTGCTTTGTTTTGTTTTCCTTCTTCTGAAATACTGACCATTGTTACCTCTCAGCTCCATGTTCTTGGGGAACCCTGACACAGGACGCAGACTGTCTGACACGCAAAGAATCCCCACCCCCGCCACCTAAACAGAAACTGATTAAGATGCAGTGAGAGACACACCTAAAACCCTCCAGATAAGGGTGACAAGAGTGAAACAACTGCCCTCGGTCTCATTTGCATCCGAGATGGAACCAGATGACCATTCATTTACATGAGAGATGGAGAACAGAAAGCCTGAAGCAGAGACTGCAGTGAATTCTGGGATCAGAGGAGCAAGGGAGCACTGCATGATGGGGAATCTGTGCTCC
>NW_017729008.1:2071186-2085169 GCF_001723915.1 Gavialis gangeticus | reverse complement strand
ATAGTTAGGGCAAAAGATTGGGACATGCTGAGTTTGAGACACATAAGGAGATCAGCTTGTATAGGCTGATTGACCTAGTTTGTGCTTGTGTCTGACTGCATTTTATTGTTTCCTTAATGAACTGATTCCTGGCATGTGAGGGTGTCAGCCTACACATGCTGATCAACCCAGCCAGGTCAGGCATGTCACGTTAATCTGTGTGTGTTTGTGTGTATGACTGATTTGGTGACTGGAGGAACCCAGCCCCACTGAACTGAGTCCTGCAAGATAGCTCCACTGGGGGTGAGGGCTTGCAGAAGTGAGAGATACAGCTCCGTATAGAAACACAAGTAACACAAGCAGCACATTAATAGAATTACCAAGACCCTAGAAACTTATCCCTAATAAATGAGCACACCCCAAAGTAATGGGCAAATCTGGTAACAACATTGGGCAGTGCTACTACTATCAGTACTATAAAGCACATGTACTCAGGTCCAATCACCAAATTTGGGGGCAGGAAGGGATTTTTTTCAGGGAAGATTGCCAGGATTCCTAGCATTTTCCCCCTTCCTCTGCTTTAGCAGGCACAGTCCTTGTCAGAAAGTAGCCTTTCCTTTCAGAAAGGCCACCTACTCAGCACAGCACCAGCAGCAGATACGGAGCTGATTGGCTGGAGAGCAAGCTAGGCTAAGTATGTAAGTGCAAGCATTGGCAATGTGTAGGGAGTGCATATGGGTGCAGGTACACCCCCTGAGATTGGCAGTGCACCCCTGCAAAAAGCACTGCCAGTGGCACCTGTGGGCAGTCACCACTCACCACCCCCCGCCCCCTTGTTGCCGACACTGCCAGTAGTGCCAAACCACCGCCAACACTGCCATGGCCACCTGCAGGAGCTCTCCACTCAGCCTACCACCAACACCAGTGCAACGGCCTGTGGGAGCTCCCCACTCGCTCCTGCCATGGCCCTGCCTCCGACACTGCCACTACTACCTGCAGGCAGTCACCGTGCCCTCCCCCCGCCCCCCCCCAGCCTCTGAGGGCACATGGCATTCATGTCCAGGCATTTGGATCTGCTGTTCAGTGCCTCACACCTGCGGTAGCTCAGCCCTGCTCCTACTCTACTTCAGTCATGCGTCTCTCCTAGACCCCAGTACCTCACCCTGCTTATCCTGTCATCCTGGACTCCCTGGCTCCTGACCTTTGGCCCAATCTGGACTATGAATATGGATATCACTTCAGATGAGAAATACGAACTCCCTGGTTCTGACACCTTTGGTGCAACTTTAGGCCCAGATCTGGATTCCCTGAGAGCTCAGGTACTTGGTTAACCTCGCATTTCTCAAGACTGCTTATGCCCCATCTGTATAGTCCTCTTCTTAGGTCATCTGAGCATAAATTAGAATAACAGATCTTCTGCCACTGCAGTGGTAGCATCCTTGTTTCCCCTGCTCTTTACCTGTGGCTCATCTATCTACACTTTTGCCCCATGCAGCTAAGTTTGTTTTGCTGTGTATGCTCATGAGTGATTAATTGTGATCACCAAGGTGTCCAACTCTGTTGCAGTTCAGTTTCTTGCTGAGGTTCATAAAACTCATGCAAGATTCCCTGATGCTGTAGTTGACCAAAAACAAATCTAACAATTGTTTTTATACATGATAGCAGTGCTGCCTACCTTTGTCCAGCAGCCTGGTCAATAAGGCCTGGTTTCCAGGCCATTGGAGACCCAGAATATAAGCCTACCTATCCTGAGGGGATTTGAAACCTGAGCTCCTGTAGGTTGAGGAGAGTGTTATAACTACCAGGTAACATGACTGAAATTGCATTCTTGTTGGATATAAATCAGTGAGGAGTCATGATGGAAAGAGAAATGTGGGCAGAAGGAGAACAAGCAAGAGGAGGAGGGAACTATCCCCATAGGCACTGAGACATTAACTGTGTTTATAGACATGCCCCAGGGGGTGTGGGGGGGGAGGCTTTAATTAGCACAGCTCCAAAAGCTGCACTAATTAAAGTGCCAGGAGCATCATGTGTATCAGCATCCCCACACTGAAAAATGGCGGCGGGACACTTTGAACTAAAGCTCCTCAATGAGCTTTAGAGAGCCCCACCACCATTTTTTGGTGCACGGATGCTGATACACATGTTGCTGAAGTCTGCTGGAGCTCAGTAATTACCACACTCCAGCAGACTCAGTTAACTGAGTCAGGAGGAAGTAGTATTCTAAGTAGGGATTAAAATCTCCCATTAAGAGAATGGAGAACTACGGGACTCCTGGGTGACAAAAAATCACTCTGGAAACATCTAAACACTAACCACTGAAATAAATGGGAGGCCATGTCCTTCTGCAGGGTGAATTAGAGCATGCTTCCAGAGACATGGAAAAACAGAGATTAAGTTGGGAATATCTCAAAAGTGAATTATCATTTAGCCCTTTGTGTATATACTTCTCTTGAATAAGTTACCTGAAGTAATTGCATAATTCAGTGAACTTTAATCAACTGACATCTGAATTGGTAATTTCACATAGTCCTAAATTAAAAAAAAAAAAAGGAATAGGAGTTTTGAGCAGATAGCTCGTGGGGGCTTGTCCTGATGCTGGACTCTATGAATTGGGAGATTTTTCCTTTGGAGCAGCAGTTCTCAATGGTTTTAGACTCAAGGCACCCCTTGGAAAATGCTAGATCTTAGCTTTCCATAGTTTCTTTACTACAGAAAAATAATAAAGCAATTTTTCTCTTGCAAAGACTTCAGAAAGACCACAAAGGATCAGAATGTTTCTGACACTATGGTTTCCTAGTTGGAATCTCAGATTTATTTTCTAAATCATGTGTAGGTGTTTATACACTAACAATGTTAACGTTGCATGGCTCCCTTAAAGGAATCTCACAGCACCCTGGGGTGTTGTGCCACCCTGGTTGAGAATCACTGGTGTAGTGCAGTGTGATTTCTACTGGACGCTATGAGAAGTCACTGGAATTCTGAGACGAAAGCTCAAACTTGTGTATTTTTATGATCTTCTCAAGCCATGACACAATGCTTCTGTTTTGCAAAGCAGAGCTATTTTCCAACTGCTATAAACCAAAATGTAGGGAATGTTAACTCACGCTATGATCCTGACAGTCATTAATACACAGATATTAGTGGACTTGTAGTCACTTAGCCAGATGGTTTTGGCTTTGAGAGTCAGTTATCACTGCCAAGCCAATTTTGAATAGATGAGGATAAAATCAAGTAGCTCCTTTTGAATGACCTATTTTTGGAACAGTGTCACTTGGTATAGTGCCATTTTTAGGCTCAGAAACTAGCAAAGCCTGATGTAAAAGGATAGTGACTCAGGCCTGGAATGGTCAGCATTTCTGGCAAAACTACAGGATAACAGGGACAATTTCCTAGAGACCTGCACAGACCTAGAAAAGCAAAACTCCAACACAAGAACTCCAACTTCTTCACCATAGAAACACATGACCATAGCCATCTACAAGCTGGAGAGAAAAATGTTCATCCATCCTCTTTATGGCAGTCTTTCAAATATTTGGAAAGTGTCCTGTCCTGTGCCACACACTTCCACTACTTTGCTTTTCCCCAGACTAAGCCTACCTACTGTGACACACCCTGGCCTCAGATGTGTCCAGATGTGCCTTTGAGACAAACTCCTGCAGCGTTCTTACGTCTTCAGGAGTGCTCTTCAGCCCTAAATCCCTCTCTGCATTTTGTGCTGCTTCATCATGGAGAACTAGCTGAGATGTGCTAGGGGCCAGCTCCTTGGCCTGACATGTCTGAGCCCTACCCATCTCACTCAGGTCTTGCCAGCTCTTAGCAAGGAGGATTTTTTCCCAGACAGGCCTGGTTTTCCACACCCTTGTTCAGACATGCACTCAAAAAAAGATGGAGCCCTCCCTACCCCTTCCAGAGAAAGGGACCTGCCTGTATGGTCAAATACTCTAAAATCACACTTACTATGACAATAAGTTAAAAAGATAGCAAAAAGATTTTTTATAAAAATGAGAACAAACATAAGAAATCAGTAACCATATGTTGAAATATGGACAGGGAATAAGAACCAAACAATCAAAAGAAAATATCAGAACAATAACCTGATGTTATCCTGCATCTTAAACCCATTAATGACGCTTTTACTCAGCTCAGCAATTAAGAAAGCAGCCCCTGCTTCTGACTTGCCAGGGCCTCCTGCCACTTCTCCCTTCAGCCAGACCACTCAGCCCCTCAGTCACTAAAAATCAGCATCTAATTTAAATAGCCAGGATGTGTTAAATAGCCAGGCCTTCCAGACAATGACATGAATATATTCAGGGAAGAACACAGATGGACTCCAGTGTTTCTCCATTCCCAAGAGAACTAAAAGACAAAGACCTGCTGTCTTGGCAAGGCTTAAGTATGGTTTCTTATCTGTTCATTTACACATATCATCCATTCAATTCTTAAGGAGTCCACACTATGGTTATAAACTTCCTGTCCCCCAGAATGCATGTTTAGCAGACTAAAAGTTTTTCCCAATATAATTAACACCAGGAGAATATTTGCATCCTTTCAAATTTGAATATTACAAAACCAATATCCTAAGATACTGTCTCTCACTCCATTTCCCGACTGCAAGAAATACTCTTCCCTGAATAGCCAGGTGATATTCTTCCCAGTCCCTTCCTTTAACATGTAAATTTGTCACTGTCTGAAAGGCCTGGCTATGTAACACACCCTGGCTATTTAAATCAGACATGGATTTTCAGAGAACTACCTCTCTTCAGGTATTGAGGCTTTGAACCACCCCCAAGGTGTGAAACTTATTATGCAATCCTGGCCCTACCATAACTTGTAAGAAATGCATTTATATCAAATACCCACAGTGAATCTTCCTTTCAAAATCTCTTGGGCAGATTATCTGAGTCATGCAAGAGCTTCAGGATGGCAATTAGCCTCAAGAAGACTGATCATGTACCAAGGGATGGAAGAACCAATGCCTGACGTCACTCTGGAGGATAAAGCTCTTGGTGTCGTTGACAGTTTTTGCTACTTGGGTTCTACAATCAGCAGGAATTTTGACCTTCAGACTGAGCTGGCTAACAGAATCAGAAAAGCAGCTAAGACCTTTGGGCTGTTACAGAAACGTGCATGGAATAACAGCAAACTATCAGCTAAGGAGAAGATTTGAATCTACAAGACGTGTGCTGTCACCCCTGTTTTATGGTTCAGAAACATGGGCTACATATGCTAGGCACTTCAAGAGATTGAACAGCTTCCACATGAGATGTCTGCCAAAGATCCTGAAAATAAAGTGGGAAGACAAAATACCAAATACAGAGGTGGCAAGAACATGCAGGACTGACATACTTAGAAACCACTATCAAGGAGAGAAGGTTGCGATTCATCAGCCATGTCAAAAGAATGGAAGAAGACTGTATCCCCAAGATTATTTTGTATAGCAATATGTGAGATGGCTCTAGCAAGCAGGGTCACCCTCGATGGCAGTACCATGATGTGTGCAAAAATGACATGAAGCCATTGAACATCAATGTAGAAAGCTGGGAGGAGTGTGCAGAGTCCCATCCAATCTGGAGGGAACACTGGCATTGGGTGCATCTCAACATGAAGCAGCTTTGATCCAGAGGATGGAAGCAAATCAAGAAAGAAGAAAACAGCTGTAAACTTGGACTCCAACTCACACAACATACGGATCTGTGAAACTTGTAACAACTGTGTTGCTCTCAAATTGGGCTTGTCAGCCACAAATGGATTCATCCGGCACCTGACTAGACCTCTTACGTATACACCATGATCCAGAGGATTGACGTTTGCCTACCACAATTACCACAATTCATATAAGCATAAAAACAAAAAGGCTAATTACAAGTTGGCACTACCTATCTCTAGAGATTACCCATAGTATATCAATAAAACAAACTGAAGGAAGCATGCATGACATCCTCACAACCCTGCCCCCCCCAAACATTTGTGATGCCTGCTTCCTAAAACCTGTCCCCATATGGCTCAAATTTAAACTCCTTTACCTTCATTGCCCAACTCCGGACCCTCTCCAGTTTCTTTTCATCCTTTGTAAAATGTGGTATCCAAAACTGGAACAGTACATCAGCTGAGGCCTAATTAGCACCCTAGTGATACTACCATATCCTGCATCTTGTACGCAATGCTTCCATAAAAGAAATGCAAAATTGCCTCTGCATTTTTGTGACAGCTTGTCACAAAAATATTATTGTATTGATAGAGAATAATATTTTACCAATAAGAATATTTATGATGTTATGATTCCTGCTGTCATTCAAAATGAAAGAAGCCTTTTACTGGACATTTTGATAGGAAAATGGAGCTATTTAACTGTAATCTGAATAGCTGCAGGATGACAGTAAAGTATGTGGCTGGAAGGAAGATGATGGTACCTAATGACAAGACTGAAGGCTGTGGAGCAATATTTCCTTTGTATGATATATTTGCTGTATTCTGCACATGATTTGAGAGAAGAAGGCAGAAATTTTCATGGGAGAGGGCATCTGTGCTATGTCTTGAAGAAAGGTATGTCTGGTGTGAGAAGTTGTCTCTGCAAACTGCTAAAAACCATCAGGAATACAAAAGGGCTTTGTGGTCCCACTGTGAGACTAATAGTGAAAATAGTGTTGAAATGTAAGGTTTTTAGACGTGTAATGGTTTTATTTAAATGAAATAAATGTATTTTATTTTATATGATTTTTCTATTAGGGCAATTTTTTAGGGGCACCTTTCTAGGAAACTATTGAATCTTTGTCAATAATCACCCTTTCTGAACACTACACAATAAAATGGTAAAGAATATAAATTAATGGTAAATAAATAAATTTACTGGTAAGTAAAATATTTAATAAAATGTAATAATAAAGCTCTTTTCAATGTAACGTATTAATGTCAGATAAATTGCAACAAAAAACAGTACAAATGCGTAACATAAAAAGCAGATGCAGCACACATGGATAAACAGTACAAATGCCTACATTTACATATAACCAGTTGTTCAGAAACATGAGCACTGTAGGTCTGTCTATTGTCTTTATCTTGAGGCATGGTGTGGCAAAGGAAGCTGTCATTCCTGTCATTCCAGACATAAAGGTGGGATTCCAATATTCACTGCTCTTATAGCTTTGGAGTGTGGAGGTGTGTGAATATTCACTTTTTCATCAAATCTAGGAGCTATTTCTGCATGTCCCTATCTCTCTCAATGATAGAGATGTCTTTTATCAATTTTCTATCACCATCTTTCTCCGCAATGAAATCACTTCTCCAATCCTCTATCATTTGTCACTGTTCTCGGATATAGACACTTGGATCTCTGCCTCTGTTATCTTATGTTTGTTGGCCTGGCTTCTGAGGTTGCCAACACTTCTGTCCCAGGGCTCCCCTCAAGCACAGGAGGCTGGGATGGGACTGAAAAACAGACCAAGTAGTTTGAATTTCAGTCTTAGTGACGACTATGGGTCATTTTCTCCTTAAGTTTGGAATATCATTGCTGTTCGCTCTTCTCAGTTTGGAGTGCACTCAGAGAATGTAAGATATTTTGCTTCCCTTTACACTATGCCCATATACCAGCCTTCGGTTAGTGCTGTGTTGACAGGCTGGATCTAGAGAAGACAGCAGAGGAGAAGTGAGTAATAGTATATCCACTTTTACAGGCTTTCCTTATGTTGGAGTGAATTGCCTTTAAGTGTTTCACCAAGAGACAGAAGAGGATTATACTCAAAAAGACAACTGACAGACCTACAAAATATGCAGTAATGTTATTGCTCAGAATGGTCCCTGCCAAACCTGGTGGAAGGGGAGTGAAGCACTATAGCCCTGAGAAGTCGGTATTGCTTTACCGTGATGTCAAAATAAAGCCTTATCTCTACTTTACATCCCCTTCCATGACACGTATAGAGAGCTGTGAAGTATACTGCAAAATTGACTTCTTTAGCAATTGTTCAAAACCCAAGGAATCAAACATAGTGAGGGGCTGATTAACATTAAGAATGATAAGCTCATGCATATTTATGTTTCACTGTAGAAAGTATATTGCATAAAATGCTAAAATTAACTGCTCAAGCTGTGGAGCAAAGTATTACTTATACTGTGTTTTCTCTCTCTGTATCTGCTCTTCCAGTAAACGTGCCTGCATTTTGTTTTCAACCCCATGTAGCACCACCAAATTTAGTCAATGAGTGAAAGGGGAATAGTGGTTGATCAAAAGGGAAAGTAAATGTATTGATATTCCAAAGAAATGAACAGTGCAGTTTATATTCCTATGATCCAGGCTATTCTTTAGTATTGACTTTAGACATCCTATTATTTCACAGCAGCTGTCATTTAGAAATGGGTCTACTTTCATGGCATAAACCGATCATTCCCATACTGGACATGCATACTCTGCATTGGAGTAACACGAGACAATAGCAGTGGTTTGTAATGTACCTGGGTTCACTTCCCACTTTGAGGTAACCAATTTTCGATATATGTTGTTGGGGGCACTGGTTTTCTCTTTCATCTTCTCTACATGTGCTTTGAAGGTGGGTGCTTGGTCCAATGTAACCCCCAAGTACACAGTTTGGGTGATTAGTCAGTGGGATTCCATCCCAGGTGATGTTTAATTTCCATTTGGCTTCTCCATGGTGTAGGTAAAAAACTGTGACCTGCATCTTGGTTGGACTGGCATGAAGCTGATTCTGTTTGTAGTAATCAGAGGTGTTGCTCAGTGCACATTAGTCTGTTCTTGACAATGGCTAAGTCCTCTTGTGACAAGATGCATGGATCATCAGCATATGAAACTCTTCATATTACTCTGTGTGGCTTAATCATTGGCATACATGTTAAAAGGACCAGTACTAGCACACTACCCCATGGGAGGCCATTTCTTTGTCTCCAGTGGCTGCATTTCTTGCACAGTTCTACAGAAAAATATCTATACTTTTTGGCCATTACTCAGCTTGCAAATGGTTAACCATGCTTTCCTGCTAATTTGGGTCATATCTATTCCTTCAATCAATTCTTTCTGTTTCAGTTGCCTTTCTTTTTGGTGCTTGTTCCTGCCACAATAGTGTTTTCTGAGAAAGGATTTTTTTTAAACATTTGCTGGAATTTTTTGTATTTGGCTGCCAGCATGGGAGTAAACCCTGGTACATACTCAATTCTGCATCTTTGAGGTATATATCTTTTGAAGGTGTTGCACAGTGCATTCATGAGATTAGTTATCTGAGACTGGTTTGATGTGTGTCACTTCTTCATTGAGGTCTTCAGAAAAGCGTCTCCAGTCAGCTTTCTTAAAATTGAAGCATCTACACATTGGTTCCATATTTGGAGTTATGGCTGCTGTGACACTGATAGCGACTGGTCTGTGCTGTGTGTAGGGAAGGAGTTCCAACATGTATTTTTTGCACATAACTGCTATATTGCTGTAAGCAAAGGCAATGTCTAGATTATAGCTTTGTCTCCATTGGGAGCTAGTCAAAAGGCCTAGGTAGCTTTGAGTCATGGATCAGGCTTGCCTTGACCCACATCTCAATCAAGTTGCCGTTCTGATTATTTTCACTGTTACCCCATGTGACACTGGGGCTAGTAAAGTCTCCAGTGATCACATATGCTTTGTCATGGTTTAGATTTCCTGGGATCACAAAGGCAAAATGCCTTTTCTAGTGGCTATATCAATGGTCAAAATGTCATTGTCATTTTGTTCTGTCATCCATGTTGTGCTGCTGATGAGCTCTGGTTTTATAAAGACAGTGTTGCCATATTTCTTATGCTGCTTTTCACTGGCTAATCTCATCCGGGGGATCAATGGCCTATTGCTGTTTGGCTCTCCATGTGTCTCCTGGAAACAGACCACATGACCATTGTAGTCCATGGAAATCGTGGAAAGAATGTCCTGTTTGACTCCTGTGAGTCTCTCAAAGTTTATAGACGACCTGCCAGTGCTGCCCCAAATAAGGCCCATGGTTGTGACAGCAGGTCAAGCTGTTGCAAGTTAATGTTTGCATTATGTATGTCTTATTGTTTATAAGGTATTTAGCAGGTATTTCATTGGAATCTGATAGGCTGCAACATGAATGCTTCTACTATGGCCATTATGGCAGTTATATACCATATGCCATTATATATATACTTAGAACAAAATTTTCTCAAACCTCTCTACAGTTGTAGTGTAATATAAAGTCCAATACTTAAAGAGAATTGTCGGCTGGTTATGATCTTAGTTTTCCATGAAAATTTTCTGTTTGCTGGAATTTGATTGGGGTCAGGGTACCTTTCTTGAGTAGCTTCTGTGGTATCCCTAAAATATCCCCAGGAGTCAGCGGAGGCATCTTGAGCAAAAATGTGGCCCATCCCAAGAAAGTAGAGGCAGGGACTGTGAGTATTGCCAGAAATAATGTTGTCCTTGCTTTATATTTTTAAAAAATTGTCAGATGTCCTAAGCTTCTTGCAGCACTGGAACTTATCCAATGTATCTTGGCATTCCCATGACTGCTGTTAGGGTAGGATGGAGCAAGTTCATCCATAGATCTCAAAGAAATCTGTAAGCTGTTCACAAGTTTGTGGCCTTGAGAGAAGCTGCTATAACACTGAAAAGGATATTCAACTCAAGGAGTATGTACTCTCCATTTTATCTTCCAAGTCATTAATACAAATATTGAATAAAACCAGGCCCATAACAGACTCCTGCAGGATAACATCTGGTATATTCTCTCCATTTTATAATGGAATTTTCAGTGAAGTTTTATGACCAGATGTGTACCCACTTTTTAGTAATTTAATCTAGTTCATTTTCCCTTGTTGCTTGTTCCACAACACTCTTATAATGGCAAAAGTCTTCCTTCTTCTCCCTTATTCTCTAAGCCATTTATCCCATCTAAGAAATTGTTGGCTGTTTTTAATCACCCTGTTACCTTATCATGCTTACAAAGTGATTCTTTGTTCTAGTATTTTTCTCAGTACTGATGTTAGCCTAACTGAATCCTCAAGTCCCATCCCTTTTTTAAAAAAAAAGACAAGAGTAGGAAAGGATTGTTCAACTGAACACATGGGAAGTACCCATCACAGGGACAACTAGATCTGACAGCTCCTCCAAAAGACCCCATTCTCTGGAACTGGAAAAGTCTGGGAGGTGGATTGAGAGCCAGATTAGAAAAGGGTAAGCTAGGTAGGGTCCAACCCCGTGGAGATAACCTTCAAGAGGAAAGAACACCTTAGCAAAAGGGTAGGTGACCCAGAAACTGGGAAATCTGGTGGTAGATGACAGGCCAATTAAGCCTAATGTGAAAAACAGGGGAGTTTAAGGCTGGAGGTGAGCCTGGGATCCAAGTAGCCCCAGGTTTATGGACACTTCCAGAGAAAAACTGCCAAAATTAGAATTGATCTGGTCTGATCTCCATGGAGGAACTGTTGTGCTGAGGCTTCCTGGGTCCCTCAAAGTCAGGAGATGAGCATCTAAACAAGTTAGAAGGATGTAAGCTAGGCTATAAAACTGGCTTTGTAAATCATACTTTTGACTTCTCCTAACTCAGTTCATGGCAACTGTTCATAGGACTTATCCTGAAGTACATGTGAGGTAGTTTACCCCACTCTCAATGAATGCTAAACTATCTCACATTCAGAGAGCTTGTGAGATTGCCAGACATTCAGAACAAATGACACCGTAGGTTCGTTCTCAACCTAGCTTACCTCATATTACTGTATTCATTTGACCATACCAAGAGAAGTAGGAGAATAAGTCTGCATAGGGAAAAATGCCTTTGATCCCGAAAGCTTGCAGAAAAGGACAATTTTCTTGCCATTTCCCAGTTGGTCTAATAAAAGCTACCATTTTGAAACCAAGAGTTCTCATTTTTTGTATGTAAACTCTAAGAAGAGTTTGCATATGGGATTGCCATTGACAGAACCTACATAGAAGTGATGAGGTCTTTTGTTTCAAGGGTGTTGGTTGGAGCAGTATTGGTCTAAGGACAAAACAACTGCAGACGCTTCCTCTACCTGAAGAAGGGTGTTTGTACCCAAAAGCTTGCCAAGAAGAATTTTCCAAGTATTTTAGTTGATCTAATAAAAGATATCGGATTTACCCAAAGAACCTTGTCTGCTGAGCTCTTCTGTTGGCACTTTGGTAAAGGAAAACACTCCCTGCTGTGGCATTTGATTCTTTCCTCCTCCTGAAGTGTCTGTATTGCTTTTGCTTTTCTTTATTTTGTCTTCTCCATTATTCCCTTACTAAAAGAAAGGGGGCGGGGGAAGAAGAAAGAACATGAGTAAGTGGAGCAGGAGTGAGATAACTGCAACACTTACCTACAGCACTGAGAAAGCAAATTATGAAAAAGGGCTGAATACTTGATGATGGAGACCTCTTGCTTCCTAAAACCTGATTAGTAGAATCATAATCCTGCCGTAAAGGCTTTTGCAAGGTAGAGTTGCAGAGGAATTGTATACAATGTAGACTGAATAAAATTTACTTTTAAAGATTTTAAAAAGTGGGAGGAAAAACCTTCATTACCTTATCTATCAAATTTTAAATGAACTTGTAAAACCTTCTTGCTTTTAGCAATTTGACTTTATTCCAAAACAGTAGTTTTCAGCTTGAAAACATTTGTTAGTTTGAACACATTATTTTTCTCTCTTATCAAAGAGACCTTTGGGAAAATAAATCTTTCAAGTGGATAGATAAGTCAGTTTGAGGAATAAGTTAGGGGTAGGTTTACGAGGAACTGAAATGAAGTCAAAGCAACTGGTTTTGGATTATTACGTAGGAAGTTATGAAGGTGGTAAATGTAATGGATAATAGCTCTTCTTTCTCCCTATGCCCACTTTTCATACTCAGTTTTGTGCTGTACATACACTGGGAATTAAAAGAAAAATATTTTCTCACAGATGGTTAATCACTTAGACGTTTATGTGATACAGGTAAGTGGACTTAATTAGCACTTAAATTAAGTCCATCTAAATTCCCTGTAAGATGAGGTTATCTTCCATTATGGTTATTTTGACACCACAGGCTGAAGAAAATTATTTTCATTCCCCCTTCCTTTGCTCAGAAAGTGTGAAGACTTTTTGCCACTGATTGCTGTTTATTTGATCCACCCTGTGGATCTGGTTACAAGCAGTATTTAAATGGGGTAAGTGTAGTTCTGTGTTTATAAGACTATGGAATGCAACTCATAATAGTCTACATGAAAAGGAACTGGGAGAACAAAAATGTTATGTAAGGTAAATTGCACATGCATGCTAAACAGAGTGAACAACATTTTAAGTCAGCTAGACAGTGTGCAAGTGCAAACAGACATGAAAATCAGAATAGAGGTCTCTATATATCAGTATTTAAATCAGCGAAAATATACCAAGATTTTCCTCAAAATCATTCCCTTTTAGCAGAAATCACTTTTTAGAAAGACTTTGTTTTAACATTATAAACATTTCAAGAAAAAAGATACGGCAGGTAAGCATAAACAGTCAGGTCGTAATGGTAGCAGTTTAAAATGAAAATATTCAAATACTTAATTTCTTAATCTGCAGATCATCTAGGTGTACTGCTCCCTCTAGTGTAAAAATACAGAACCACAAAAAAGAAGAAAAGGAAAATCTACCAAACCTCACGGTTACTGCATAACAGGGTTTTTAAAAATAAAAACGCTGGGACTGATAAATATTACAATAATGATTATACAATGCAGGAAACACAAGTTATTTATCTATATTTTTCCTTTAAGTATATATAGCTGCAATAAGCAAATTCTGTAGTTCTGATGCCTAACATAATGTAAAGTTTAGTTCAGACTTTTGAGTTTTAGTTCTTAGGCAAACTTAGATGGAAGTCCAAGCTCTCTCATCTGCATCTCTAGAAATCTCCCTGTGAGGAAGCAATGAAAGGGCAAACAATTTCTACAAAGAGACAGAGGTGGTTTCTTTTTTCCCTGTTTGGAGTATTTACAAATTCCTACTCTATAGATATCACTGTAAAATACTGCCAATTAATGTATGAACCCCACTGTGCCC
>NW_017729008.1:2066134-2070978 GCF_001723915.1 Gavialis gangeticus | reverse complement strand
CAGGGATTCCCCCGTCCCCAAACCAACCTGCATCTAAATACCACGGCACAATAAATGAAATCCCATCCCTAAATGTACATCCAGGTTAATCAGATTATGAATCCCAATATAGAATTTGGTCTTATAACTAAAAAGTGAGTGACAGAAAAAAAAAATTTAGAGATTAAGATCTAAGGATCGTAACCACCTTTGAATATATTTACTCAAACTGAATTAAAGAGAGCCTGGGGCAGGTCCTGAATCCTAAGTAGGTCAAACTTGATCTCATGCTATAGCATACAATACAACATACACTATCTAATTGTCAGTCATATGTCCTGGCTACAAACCTAAATGAGGCTAATAATTGTTAGGACTTATATTTGCCATGTGCTTTTTCATGATCCTGCCATATGAAATTTCTCTGCCCCTAAACTTGACTAGGTATTAATGGGGGAAATAGTGAAAAGTGGAACAAACATATGTTTCTGCCCATGAATAAACATCACTTGCCAGTGTGGTCTTTTCCTTATATGCAGAATGTTGTTAAGGTCTGTCTACACTGTACCACTGGAAAGAAGTGTTGCAAACACTTAAGAAACAGAAACAGGAAGCAGGAACTGGTTCTTCCTGGGTTATATCAACAAAGAACACAGGGTCCTTCCATATGGGTCTATTCCAAATATGGACAACCTATTGGAATTCTGTATCTGTGTAACCCAAATCCTTACACTCTTGAAATGACTCCATACAAACAACCACCTTGGATAGGAACCACCTCTTCATTACACCAGCGTGATCTCATTCCTGTGTTTACTTCTGGAACCAAAATTTATTGTTCTCTTAGCGCTGGATATAGTCCTTGGACTGCCAGAAAACTAGCAAGTATCTTTTAGGGAGACAGGCTATGATCAATAAATTGAAACCAAGGACATTGATTAGTTCCCTTAAAAAATGGGTTAGACTTTGATAAATTATTCTGATTCCTAGTGACTCAGTACCAGTCATAATCATTACATTAAACAGGTTTTCAAGCAGCCTAGAGTAGTAAAAGAACAGGTTAAAGATTACTTAGAGAAGCCAGATGCTTTCAAGTCAGCAGAGCTGGATGGGATGCACACTACAGGTACTGAAGGAATTGGCTGAGAAGATTTTTGGAGCCATTAACTATCCTCTTCGAGAACTTGTGGCAGTTGGATGGGGTCACAGATACATACATATATATATTATACACACACACACACACACATATTTGGAAAGGGGCAATATAGTGCACATCTTTAAAAAAAGGGAAGAGGACCTGGGGAATTACAGACCAGTCAGCCTGGATTTCATGCTCAAAAGGAGGTCCTCAAGAAATCTGTTGTGAAGCACCTAGAGGAGAACAAGGTGATCAGAACAGCCAGCATGGATTCCCCAAGAGCAAATCATGTCTGACCAACCTGATTGCCTCCTATGATGAGATGACTGGCTTTGGGGATGCAGGAAGAGAAGTGGACATGATATATCTTGACTTTAGCAAAGCTTTTGATAATGTGGTCTCTCACAACATTCTCACAAAGAAGCTAAGGAAGTAAGGGTTGAATGAATAGACTGTAAGGTGGATAGAAAACTAGATTGTCAAGTTCAGAGGATAGTAATCAACTGCTTGATGTCTAGTTGGCAGCTGGTCTCAGGTGGAGTGCCTCAAGGGTTGGTGCTGGGGCTGGTTTTGTTCAGTATCTTCATCAATGACTTGGAAGATGGGATGCAGAGCACCCTTTGCAAGTTTGCAGATGACACCAAGCTGGGAGGGCAGGGCTAGGATGCAGAGACCTTGACTTAACTGGAGGATTGGACCATAAAAAAAATCTCATGATGCTTAGTAAGGACAAGTGCAAAGTCCTGAACTTAGGACAGAACAATCCCATGTACTGTTACAGGCTGGGAACTGACTGGCTAAGCAGCAGCTCTGAAGAAAAGGACCTAGGGGTTACAGTAGACAATAATCTGAATATAAGCCAACTGTGTGCTCTTGTTGCCAAGAAGACTAACAGCATACTGGGTTGCATTAGTAGAAGCACTGCCAGAAGATTTAGGGAGATGATTATTCCCCTCTATACAGTACTGGTGAGGCCACATTTAGATTACTGTTTTGGGCATAGAAAGCATGTGGACAAATTGAAGTTTAGCAGAGGGCAATGAAAATTATTAGGGGGCTGGGGCATACGACTTCTGAGAAGAAACT
The DNA here is from genome assembly GCF_001723915.1 of Gavialis gangeticus. Taxonomy (NCBI): domain Eukaryota; kingdom Metazoa; phylum Chordata; order Crocodylia; family Gavialidae; genus Gavialis; species Gavialis gangeticus. Next base: position 2,068,772 of record NW_017729008.1, on the reverse strand, counting down.
GAGGGAACTGGGCTTATATAGTCTGGAGAAGAGAAAACTGAGGGGAGATTTAATAGCAGCTTTCAACTGAAGGGTGGTTCCAAGGAGGATGAAGCTAGACTTTTCAGTGGAGGTAGATGGCAGAACAAGAAGCAAATGTCTCAAGTTGCAGCAAGGTTTAGGTTAGATATTAGGAAGAACTTTCTCATGACAGAGGTAGTGAAGCACTGGAACAGGTTACCCAGAGAAGTTGTGGAATCTCCATCCTTGAAGGTTTTTAAGGCCTGGCTAGACAAAGCCTTGGCTGGGATGATCTATTGTGGACAGTCCTGCTTTGAGCAGGGCCTTGGACTAGATGATCTCCTGAGGTTCCTTCCAGCCCTAATTTTCAATGATTCTGTGGGGAGAACAGTGGATATGATATACCCTGACTTTAGCAAGGCTTTTGACACCAGCTACCATGACATTCTCATTAACTAAAGTGAAGGAAATACAGACTAGATGAAGGTAATCTAAGGCAGATAGCTACATAGCTGGTTTGATCATCATGCTCAATAGTCATCAATTGATGAATAGTCATCAATGGTGCAAAGTCTAGTGGTGAGGAGGCATCAAATGGAGTTACCCAGAGATCTGTCCTGGGTCTGATACTGTTAAACATCTCTATTAATGAGATGGATGATGGAACTGAGTGCACATTTAGCAAATTGATGGATGACACTAAGTTGGGTGGAGTTGCAGATGCTTTGGAGGGCAGGGCAGGATCCAGAATGACCTGGATAGACTGGAAAAATGGTCTACAATCAATGAGATGAGATTCAACAAGGGCAAGGGCAAAGTCCTGCACTTGGGACAGAATAATTGCATGCACAAATACAGACCAAGGAATGACTGGCTAGGCTGTTGTACTGAAGAGAAGGACCTGAGGGGTTACAGTAGAGCATAAACTGAATAAGCCAACAGTCTGCTCGTTGCCCCCAGAAGAGCCAACAGCATACTGTGTTTTAGCATGAGCATCTCACACAAATCAAGGGAAATGATTCTTCCAATCTATTTGGCACTGGTGAGGCATCACCTGCCATACTACGTCCAGTTTTGGGCCCAACATTTCAAGAAGGATGACGACAGATTTGTAAGAATCCCACATAGTGACAAAATTGCTTACAGGCCTCGGAAACAAGACTTATGAGGAAAGACTGAAAGAACTAGTCATTCAATTTGGAGAAGAGAAGACTAAGGGCGGGATTTGATAGCAGTCTTCAAATACCTGGAAAACATTTATAGAGAGGATAGAGTGGTCTTTTCTCTGTGGCTATTGGGGACAAGACTTTGAGTGATGGACTCAAGCTTTAGAAGAGGCAATTTAGGGTGGAGATTAGGAGAACATTTCTGGCTATGACTGTGGTCAAGCATTGGAACAGGATACATATAGAAGTTGTGGATTTTCCATCCCTGAAAATTTTCAAGAACAGGTTTGAATGACACTTGTTTTGGGTGATTTAATCAGTGATGATCCTGCTTTGAGTAGGGGGCTGGACAAGATGACCTTATGAGGTTCCTTCCAGCCAATTTTCCTATGATTTATAAGGTACACAGCACAAGAGTTTGGGCCTCAGTTCTCCATTATGATCAAGGTGTGTTCAGGTATACTGGGAAGTGGCAGTTGTACTAGGAAGCCAGCAGAGCCCTGTTGCTTCCAACTGTTCAACTACAAAGTGGCCTGTGCAATGGACAAGCAGGTATGGTGGAGCTCACCTATTGCCTCCATTAACAGTGCAGGGTTGGGGAGGCAGACAGCTGGCATAGAATATATCTGCACTGTTGTCACAAGCAGAGCATTCCTCTTGCACAAAAATCCTTTGAAGGGGCTAAGGGGAGCATAATATATTGCCAACTAGCTTAAATTAGTTTTATGTCACACGCACAGGCCTTCCTGAAAATGTTCTGAATACACCGTGTTCAGATAGGTGGTTAGTCTTTTTATTCTAAGGTTAGAAAGTAGGGCAGGGTGGCACCTTAGGCCTCTGGCACAGTTACTGTGCAATTGTGTTAATCACATCATAAGTAGTAAGTGTTACACCTTAAATCTATTAATGGCACCATAAAGTGGCAAACCAAACACAAAGTTATTCCAAAAAAGTGTAGAACATCTTTGTAGCTCATTTGGACGGCACTGTAAATTGAATGTGTACCACTCCCATGCCAATGACGACAATCAGCTGATAGGGCAGGGCCGGGCAAAATACGGCAATTCTGTCCAGCCCCTAAAAAATTTAGAAAATGAATATTTACTTGCCCCAGCTCCCTGTCAAAGCTGGCTGGAGTCAGGGGCAGTAGGACTCAGAGGGAGCCCTCAGCAGGCTTGAGCAGCCCAGCCCCACCCCTCCCCAGCCAGTTTCCTGCTTTCCTGCCCCTGCCTCTGCCCTGCTCCAGCACCACTGGCTGTGGCTCCCGGCTGCGGCTCCCGGCTGCATCCCCAGATTGTGGAGCATGGGACTGCACTTGGAGGGGTGTGTATGTGTGCACGCATGCGCATCTACAGGTACAGGGGCAGTGTGTGTGTGTTCATAGGGTAAATCCCACACACGCACCCCTCCATTCACATGCACCTATGCCTCCCCTTGCACTGCCATATACAAACCCCAGCCACCCTCCCCCC
>NW_017729008.1:2054602-2066123 GCF_001723915.1 Gavialis gangeticus | reverse complement strand
CCAGCCACCCTCCCCCCATACCCACCCACATCCCACATACCCACCCCCCACAATATACAAGAATAAGACTTCATTTTAAGCTACTGTGCAGTCACCACTGCATACACTACACAAACACATGTAAATCAGGACAAAAGTATTTTTTGAAATCAAATTAATGGTGTAGATGATCACTTCTTAGAATATAATTTGATATTTTTCTGGTTCTGAGATAGCAAAACCCCTTGCTGAAAGGAGTACTTCTGGGGGCAAGGAGAGGGACTTCTGGTGGCAAAGGTCAGGGGTTAGGGTTTGGGACTTCTGGTCACAAGATGGCAACCGGGGGCGGGACTACCCATGCAGCCCTTGACAGCTTGCCAAAACTCAGTAAACATCCCTCCGCCCAAAATAATTGCCCACCCCTGAGATAGGGTTTAGCATCAGGGTCAAGGGCTAGGGAAAGCCCTGCTCCTGATACTAAAAATCAGCTGACAGGAGAGGGGGTTGCAAGGTTCCAAGAGTTTCCAGTTGCTGGGAACCTGGCAACCCTGAGCCCAGCAGCCTTTCCTGCTTTGGCCTGAAGTACCTACACTTTGTAGACATTCTGGGGCACAAGGATCTCAGGATGGAAGAGAAGCTCCACAAGGATTTCTAACAGCCATGCATGTGACTGGCCTATCTTGGGGCAGGCTCTCAGACTGGACCCACGACTATTGGGGGCAGAGTTCTGAACTGAACCCAGAACTATCAGCCCTAACAGCCCCAGGTCTCAAACCTGCAGGATCTGGGCTGGGGCAGCTCAGTAGTGGAGTTTGGACCACAGTAATTTTATGCCGCATCCCAAACATCACTCCTCCTGCCATACATGTCTGGACTGGCAGGAGACGTCATGTTTGGGAAGCAACATAAAATCCCTTCAATTCCAATTGCACCATCATTTTAACACCTGTCAGGTCACAGAAACAAACTGGTTTAGAGACATGAGCTTTCATGGGTAACAACCTGCTTTGACAGATGCGATGAAAGACCTGGCAGAGAGAGTTTTATAAGAATGGAAAAGGACAGAGGGAGGGAGCTCTGTTGATGAGTAACTGTGGATTGAGAGGCTCAGTTGTGTTCAGTAATGCAGAATGCCCAAAGAGCAGGATTTTGAATCAGTCAAGTTATGATTTACATAATCATGATATACATGTACATGTGAAAGCAGGTGCGTGTCCCTAAAACCAAACATACCTAAAGTTACCTAATTTTCCCAGATGATGTGGAATAATTTCTAAAGGCACAACTCTGAAGTTTTCCCTGTCCAGAAAATCCAGGCATTAGACAAGGATGGGCTGAAACTTTCACTTTTTTGAATTATTCATTACACTGTAACTTATAATATTCACTTTAACACAGTTGTGCACTTGATTAAATTATTTGCAATGATGAACTGAGCTGGTTTTCCTACAGCTGATACTAAGCATTTACTAAGAACATGCTTGGTTGGGCAACATGCAGTTTACAAAAGTCCACTTTGTAATCCCAAGCACTGGAGGCCTGTGTTTGTAGAGACAAGGGATACGCCTGAACAGAACAGCCTCCTGGACAGCAGCAGCCAACAGCAAACAAGAGGTCATGGTTAGCACTTGATTGCCTTCGACTTCCCAGTATGATGGATCTGGCAGCCATTTACAACTTGGTCAACAGGGAGCAGTCAGATCTGTGCCTCTGAAACCTCAGCAATATGCCTTTACTTGGCCACCCTGTCCCAGTTTAGGCAAGAGCAAAGGACTCATATTTCCCTCATACCAATTTTTTCTTCTGGTAGACAACTAGAATACTTCAGAAATCCTCAAGAAGTTTTGCTCCTTGCCAGTGGATGACATCCAATTTCAACAGTACTAAGAACAGTGACATTGTAATTGATACGGATTTTTCCAGAAACACACATTTTGGGATGAAACAGATGTGAGGGGATAAGCACCACTGCCAAGGGATTTAAGCATGAATTTATTTTTTCTAGTCCCTAACGAAATAAGGTCTGTTTTCTTCTGTTCCCTCCGAAGAGGTGGATATGACAGCTGACTCCATTCATTTTGAATTTCCCATTAGAACTGTGAGACAATAAAATTTAAATGTTGGGTTTCTACCTCATACACAGTGGCTGTATCATCACACCATAGTACCTTAAAGGTACCTGATCAGCTTAATTCCCTCAAATGGAGCAGCATTAATGTTTTCTGTTGCAAGTAGGAAAAGGAGCTGAACTGCAGTTCAACCATTTTCTACACAGATTATCTATGAGATTACAGGGGTGTAACATGGTTTTTGTTAGTGAAGCCTCATATACCATAAGAGTATAACTGGAATACCCAATGTGTTGCTCTTAGCATAAGATTATATTTCCACCTCATAGGCTACAACAAGAAAGCAATTAGGTTTTTGATCTAGTAGCTCCCTAAACAATTCAGTGCAGGACTGGGAAAAGGGGCACTATAGCAGAATTGCAGGGGCCAAATTCAGGACAAAACTATCAGTTGAGAAAGAAATTTTATTTCAAGCTTCTAAGGGGGTATTACAAACAATAGAGAATAAAAACATTAAAAACTATTTAAAAAGTAATTGACTGTCCCTTTAAAATAAAGATTCAAGCAGGTTTACAATGAAGAATGCTATTCAATGAAATTAAAAAAAATGTTTAAAGTATTGGTTTTGCTGTATTTGCTAATCCATTATAAAAAAGCTGGGCATAAATACTTCGTGCATTTATATGCATTATTTGGTGTTTCATATTATATAACTTGGTACAGTATTTAGGATATCACTGCAAAAAAGTTCAACACAGTGCATTTATAAATAATGGAGGCATTATAAATCACATTGCAAACATACCTTGCCATTTTCATTGTTACAAATTCAGTATTTCAGTGAATGTAGGAATAAAGTAGCTACAACAATCAATATCTTGACTTTATTTTTTTTAATATAAAAATTGCAGTTCTGGAAACCCACCCTCTTTCTTCCCCCTGCCCAAACATAATGCTTTACTTCTTAAAAATAAAAATAAAGTACTAATTCTATATACATCACATGTACCATACAAAAATGTATCCAAAGTTTCTATTGCTACCAAAGTGTTCTAAATTAAAAGTTACATATCCCCTTATTGGAAACAAAAGATTACAAGTTACAAAAAATCAAAATTACACACAAGCCATCAAATCATTTTATACAATTTCCAATACACTTTTCTCCCAAGCAGGTTGTCTTCTCATGTGCCTGTATAAAAATGCATAATAATATACTTTGTCAATTTTTTTTTCATTATAAAGCAAAATTAGTACATTTTCTACAATAAATAAAATATAGGGAGGCACATATATGAACAAAATAAAATCTATGGGAGATAGGTGGGATGTGATTTGGAAAGAAAATGTGCTCTATGGCTTTAAGCCAGATTTGTTTAAAACAAAGTAACCAAAAATTTAAAAGAACAAAACAAACCAGAAAAGGGAAAATAGAAAAAAAGAAAAACCCACAACCTATTTGGGCAACAATGGAGTGTTTTTGGTGATTTGCAGGTGATGTACATAGCATAATTTTACTCTTGATGTCTTTCTCACAAAGTACCCTCCAAAATAATGTTATTTTCTTTTTTAAAATACACATTTTTAATTGTAAATTTACATCAATCTTAAATAAGTGGTACTTTGTGCAAAGAGCAATGATTTACACAAAATTAAACATTCAGAAGTCTTTTCAGAAGCTACAAATTAAGGAAAAATGATACAAGCAGCACCATATTATATATATGATTTAGGCAAACATATATTTGATGTCATTTTTGATATTATACTTTAAAATTCACTAAGCACTGTAAGCTGGAAGAGAGTGCTTAGGTAACTATGTTTTGTTTAATGTAAAACCATGGAAATGAAAACCTACTCCCTCCCCAGTAATTTAAAAAAAAAAAGGAATTAAACAGCTACTCCTAAAAATCAGAATAAGTTAAGTGTTGAATATACATATATGTACAAAATATGAACACTATGAACAAGACATTAACAGGTTTAGTGGAAAACCCTCCAAACTACAACACAATGATAAAATCATTAATCAATATGGCAATGGTGATTTAGAAGAACTGCTCAACTCTTTCAAGTTTGCAGAACTCAGCCACTGAATCAATGATTAAGGGGTTATATCTTCAATACATTCTTTTAGACAAAGAGGTTAATTAAGCAAAGTTCAAGTCTGTAGCATGCCTTGGTAGCATCTTTGTTAGTCAATATCACTGAAGTCGCTGACTGGTTCTCCATGTACTCTACTCAGATGATTCATAGCACGATCAAAAGCAATTCTTACTGCTTTACGAATGCTTGAGTTACGACCTTCCATCATTTTTAACTTGTCTATGGTCTCATCAATCCCAAGGGGAACCATTTTGGATTTTGGAAGCCACTGCCTACAAAACATGATAAAATAAATAATAGGTTAAATAAAACAGAGACCAAGAGGATCGTCCTAACACAGGGTTGTCAACTGGGGGTATGTGTACCCCAAGGGGTACTTGAGAAGACCCTAGGGGGTATGTGCAGGCAGGGATGGAAACCACCATGCACCATCCCATGCTGCTGCACAGGTGCCACCCACTCAGCAGGACATGGGGGGCAGGGGAAGTTTGTACGGAGAGGTGGCCACCGCTCCACATTCAGCCACACACCACTCCCTGCTTCCCGCTCCATGTCCAGCCGCCAGGGGTATACTAATCCAAAAAGGCTGAAAACCCCTGTCCTAACATATTACAATAGCTCTTTCTTGTGACACACTGCAAAGGATTATAAGGATTATATATGTTTTAAAACAATTTCTATCAAGTGTTTTTGAAGAGGGGTTTGAAATCCCAGGTAATATCAAAACTTTTGAATTGAACAAGGAAAACTTTCAAATCCAACAGGCACTCCAGGAATGTAACTGATGGCAAATATGGGAGTCAGTGGTTCAGATTCATAGATGCTAGTGTCATAAGGGACCTCAACGGATCATGGAGTCTGACCCCTGCCTGGGCAAGAAAGACTGCTGGGGTCAGATGACCCCAGCCAGATGCCTATCCAGCCTTCTCTTAAAAACCCCCAACCTAAGGGAGAGCACCACTTCCCTTGGATGCCCATTCCAAATTCTGGCCACTCTTACTGTGAAGAAGTTCTTCCTGATGTCTAGCTTAAATCTGCTCTCTGCCAGTTTGTGACCGTTGATCCTGTTACCCCAAGAGGCACCCTGGTGAACAGAGCATCTCTGATTCCTTGCTAAGCCCCCCTAATGAATTTGTAGGCAGCCACAAGATCAGCTCTCAACCTTTTCTTGTGGAGGCTGAAGAGGTCTCAGTCTCTCCTCATAGGGCTTGTCCTGTAAGGCCCTACCCATTTGAGTGGCCCTCCTCTGGACCCTCTCAAGTCTGTCAACATCCTTCTTGAAGTGCGGCACCCAAAACTGGATGCAGTACTCCAACTGCAGTCTGACCAATGCCACACAGAGGGGAAGTATCACCTCTTTGGTTCTATTTGTCATGCATCTCCTGATGCACGATAAAGTGCGGCTGTCTTTGCTGATGACTTTATCACACTGATGACTCGTTCATCTTGGAGTCCACTATGACTCTGAGATCCCTTTTCACTTCTGTGCTGCTGAGAGGGTCATTTCCCAGCCAGTAGTCATGCTGGATATTTTTATGCCCAAGGTGCAGCACTCTGCATTTGTCCTTGTTGAACTGCATCCTATTGTGTTCTACCCACTTTTCCAACTTGTCCAGGTCTGCCTGCAATTGTTCCCTACCCTCTAGAGTGTGCACTTCATTCTACAATTTAGTATCATCTGCAAACTTGGACAGAGTACACTTCACACTCATATCCTAGTCACTGATGAAGACACCGAAGAATACAAACTGGTCAGAGACTGGTGTATAAACTGGTCAGAGCAATCCTGGAAACATCAGCAGGAAACTTTTTCCTATGCACTTAAAAGGATATAACAAGGTCATTAGGAACAGCCCACGTGGATTTGTCAAGAGCAAGGCATGTACCCCTACCAGCATACACTTTATATTTTAACTCATTAAATACTCATTATTATTATAATGACAATTAAATCTGCCATTATACAATTTCTCCTGTGTACCCCCAAGTTTGGGAACTCCTGATTTAAGCAATGAAAGAAAAAAAAAATCATCTTCAAAAACTGCTTAGTCAATCCGGTTTTCTCAAGTTTCACAAAATAGAAAAATATACTTGGTTAGGGGAACCGAGGAAGTATGTGTCTTAAAATAAAATGTTAATATTACTTTAAATTTTTGTGCTATGCGGGGAGAAGCTTCCAATGATTTAAAATGATTAAATGTTGATACTGGAAGCCCATTTAAGTGTGAACAAGTAGGAATAAAACTTTAAATACTGTGTAATAAATTTTGAACTCTCTGAAAATATAGAGAGAAACTGGAAAACTGTCTTCCAATCTAAATGCAAGTCAAAGAACTGCAGATGAATAGATGGGAAGTAAAAGGAAACAAGACAAGAGTGGCTAGGAGTGGCTAGCACAATAGGCAGTAGTTCAATCACTGCCCCCCCTTTTATTTTGGAAGCACCATGGAAAAAGTTCTGAAGAGCAATTTCAAGGGATGATAACGAGTTGGTATTGAAGAGGTTTATGGGACGCTCCTCCTAAATGTGCAGGGTAGCATTCCAAGTGGTCTGAAAATACGACAAATGATACAAAGTGGCCTCATGGGCTGTTCTGAAGTGAAAGACAAGATCTCGACAGTAAATGGACTGATAACTAGGGATATGGTTAAACTGGAGGGCTTGGAAAGTAAAGACAAGTAGTTGGTTTGATATGAAAGAAAAAAAGAAGCCAGTGGAATGATACTACACGGGTGATATTGTCAAAGCCAACAGGACAAGAAAACGTGCAGTAGCATTACAGTAGGGTGCAAAAACAAATAAAAGCTGATAAGAGCATGGATTTAGCTGTGTGGATGGATAGGAAACGCAGTATCTTAAGGATATTCCATGAAGGGATCTGCAAGATTCTCAGGCAGCATGGCCGTGAAGACCTAGAGCAAAGTTCAACTTGAAGAGGTTATGGACCTGATTTAACAGGAAGAGTGGGGGTGCTTCCAGCAACAATCAGGAAAGGAGAGAGTAAAGAAGAATTCTGGTTATTTTGAGCTTAAGTGAGATATCAAAAAGCATATGCTAAAAGTTTTTATTAGGGCAGAAAGGGCCAAATTCTAGTTTACTTCACAAGTACAAATGGTTATTTTCCAGATATTTACATGACATTTTACTGAGTTTTTGCAATAGGCTACATGCCAGCCAGGCCTCTACATGCTTGTAAAGTTCTACCTGGCAAAACACATAATAGGGGTAGCATGTACAGGACTATTATAATGAAACTTCCCAAGCTTTAGCCCATAGTTGAATGGTTAGGGTACATGCCTAGGAAGTAGAAGACCCAGGTTCTAGTGCCTCCACTGACTATACCCAGAAGCGGTTTGAAACTCTCTGCATTTGACTTCTCAGCACAGTGCTCATCCAGTCACAAGTCAGGCATAACCCAAATCATTTTCCCCAGTACCCAAGTATCTTAACCATAATGTTCATTATACAAAATGGATAGAAAGCAGTGGAGAAGTTTCTAAACTACTGGGAAACAAGTGTCTAGACCCAGGGTCTTGCCCCCTCTAGAGCTCTGCATCCATTTCACTGAGCCACACATGGTCAACATTGTTCTCATCTTTCTGGCCTCCTGCATCTCCCTCTGTTGGCTGTTCCCCTGAACCCATGAGTACCTTACCCTGCTCAGGTATAGGACTCTCCTGTTTTTTGGATACACAAATACATAACTGTGTAACTGCCCATCCAGTGTGCAGCCTACTGCATAAGTAGCTTCATAGTCATTTGTGTGTCCACACTGCACGAGTAACAGAATTGAAAATCGTGCATAAAAATGGTGAAAGTACAATTTATGTAGCTGAAGAACTTATGTGGCTTGGGTGTGTAAAGAGAAACAAAATTTGGCCTAGACTGTCTGGTATATCTTTGATAGTCTTAAGCATGGAGATAGTATCTTGTCCTTGTGTGTCTGCAAATGAGATTACCCACATATAAGTTACAGAGGAGGAATACGAAGGATGGAGGACAGGGCTCTGCAGTATCACCACAGGTTGCTGGGGAAGGGAATCAAGAGAGTCCTCTGAAGAACATACAAAACGAACAGTTAGAAAGGGAAGCCAAGCCATACCGCTGCATTTGAAGAAGAACAATCAGTTGTAAGAAAGTTCCTGAAGGATCAAGGATCACTAACAATGGAGTATTTGTTCTGAGCTTTGGCTAGGAAAATGGCACTGGCAAGCATGTTTCCAAGGCAGAGGATAGAGAGCAGAATTTTTATGCATCACATTCAACAGTAACAAAGAAGATAGCATAGCAAGGTGGCATCTGAAAAATCAAGTGGTTTTTAAATTAAGATGGAACGCACAAAGGGGAGTTATTTACAAGTAAGCAGAGTTTTTCAAGATACTTTGTCCACATGCAAACTCAGTTCTGGATATGTGAACAATCACTTCTTGACCTCCTGTAGGCTGAGATCAAGTGTGCTTCAAAAGAATTCCAGTTACTAGTAATTTACCATTCAAGTAATTGTCCACATATGCATTTTTACTTGTAAGTAACTCCAAAGTAGTGCCTGTCACATATCTGGAAGTGGGTCTCTAGGTGAGAAGCACTTGGAGGTGTGCTGAATGTGTCATCTACTTTACAGTACTCCACAAAAGCATAATGATCGCGAAGGTATGAACTGAGCTTTAGATAGTGAAGAGTCTCTCTGGAGGTGAACTACACTTTGGTGGAGTGGACAGGAATCACCTAAGGACAGTTCTGTTTGGCTGTCTGATAGCAAAATTTCACACAACCTGATAATCAGTTATGCATGTAAATGTACATTTACATTCCTTGACTATAGCTACAAGAACCCACGCAGACTTACGGAGGGGCTTACTCCTATGCAGTAATAGGCCAAAGTCTCCTTAACAGCCAGCATGTGTAGCAAAGACTCAGATGGCAGGTATGTGGTTTTGGGGGAAAATTTTCTGGTTAAGTGAAACTCAGTGATCACCTTAGGGAATAATCTTGTCAAGGAAAAAAAAAGTTAGCATGGGTGGACCCCTCTATGAAGGCCTGGATCTCACCAATCTTTCTTGTGAAAGTGACTGTTACCAAAAGATGCCACCTACCTGGAGAGGTGCAGCAATCAAAAGGTCACCAGTGGCTCAAGAAATGGGTGTATTCAAGCCATGACAGATAGGTTTTGTTACACATCTGACCCAGTCAAGAAACACCATTAACTCCCTACTATGAAAAATCTCAGATTTACTGGACATAAAAGTGTGACAATGTACCAAAGCAGCTGCAAGAAGAACCCTGATTTTGCTCACAGATGAGTTTTACAACTAATTGGCCTAACAGGTAGTCCAAAATGTTCTGAATCGAGAAAAATCAGATGAAGGAAGGTGCTTGGAATGTCACCAGTTGAAAAACCTAAGCTGGCAGGTAAGTTTGTCTGGTAAAGTAATTCCTACTATGGCTGAGGATGTTCTTGACAGGTGATGAACATCTGTGTTCTTCACTTGCCATAACTGCCATCCAGCATCCAGGCCATGAGATGCAATGGGAAGAGATCCAAATGGAATGAGTCATACTTGGACACAAAAAGCCTGGGTCAAAGGATAGTGCCAGAGAACACGATTCAGTGATGGACAGTATTTCCTTCTTTCTTGGCTGAAAGTGTATACACACTTCCAGATAGACGGTGGAGGAGCTGTGAGTGGCCCGATCCTTGTTGTGGCAGCACAGCCCCAGCCCTTCTCCCATCTGCCCCAAGGCACACGTGCTAAGCAAAATTCCTTTGCATGCCACACTGTGGCATATGTGCCGGGGGTTGCCAACCCAAGCTAATGCATACTTCTCCACAGGTACTACTAAAGCAAAAAGTTTCTGCTTAGAGTGTCAAGGGCTAAGCATACCCACAAGTGAGAATGTGCATATGAACAATTACTCAAAGGAGAAAATACACACTGTATCATAAAAGAAAGAGTGAATCAGAGGAGAGAGAGAGACCCTACTAAAAGTAAAGAATCACTGATGCGAGGAGATAGGAAAGAATATAAGAAACTTCTTTATCTGATAGGAACAGTCAAAGAGAACAGAAAGGGCAGGTAAACTAAGGGAAAAGGAAGATCATATTGCACTGTGTCAATTTAATCTTGCAAACAAACAAGCAAAACTGGAAGATGCTGTGTATAGAGAAAAAGTGGAGACAGGAATGAGTAGAAGATAGCAAAAAAAAGGAGGTTGAAATGGCAGCTTTTAAGGGTGCATGATAGAGAATTTTTGGGCAGATACTGATGGCTGATTATTAATGAGCCATATCAGCTGATACCAATCTGATTCCGATATGTATCCAGGAAGCATGGATTTATTTACCAGCGTCTGGCTGGTAAATCTGTTGTGGGGGAAGAGGGGAGGGAAGGGGCAGATTGAGGCCCCCGGGGTGAGGGAGGGAGTGCGGCTGGGGCGGACGATGCACAGCCAGGGGATGGAGCCGTAAGCAGTTTGTCGGGGGTGGGGGGGAGCAGGGGTGCATGCAGCTTCCATTGCTGAGCACACCCTGGGAGCCATGGGAGGTGTGTGCCCTCAACTCTGCATGCGGGACAAGGGTGGGCTACCGCTGCAGGCTAGGGTCTGGGTGGCACTGAGCTCTTCCCAGTGGTGGGGGCTAGGCTAGGGCTGTGCTCAGGGTGGGTGGTGACAGCACTGGGAGGGGTCTATGGGGGGTGCTGCAGCCACCCTCCCAGCACCTCTGCTGCCTGCCCTGAGCACAGCCTGGCTCAACACCCCTGCCGGGAAGAGTCTGGTACCACCCTGGCCCCAGCCTGCAGTAGCAGCCTGCCCTCGCCCCGTGAGCAGATCCGGAGGCACACACCCCCCGTGCCTCCCCTGGGGTGCATGCAGTGGCAGGAGTTCCTCCCCGCCCCCTGCCCAGACAAGTCATTCGTGGCTCCATCTCCCATTCTGCCCTGGCTGTACAGAGCCTGCCCTTGCCCCTGCCCCAGCCCCAATCCCTCCCCCACCACGGTCAATGTGCCACCCCCACTCCCCTTCACTCACAAGACTTACCAGCCAGACCCAGCTGCTCTCCATGCTGCACTCCTGGTGCCTGCATGCTGTGCTGTGGCTGCATGCATGTACCAGGCATTTATTGGATGGCATTATTGGCCACATCAGCCAAAAAAAAAGGCTGATTACTGATAAAGTCAATTTTCCTTATGTTGGTGCAGATCCGATATGGAACTGATGTATGAGTGCACCACTAGCAGCTTTGAAACTCAATTATGCCAGAGAAGTATAACTGTTTAGCACAAAAGACAGCAGAACCAATGGGGGAACAAAGGGGTGGAAATTGTACTACAGGATGTCAACATTTGCAGATGAAAACTGATGAAGAAAAC
>NW_017729008.1:2053956-2054503 GCF_001723915.1 Gavialis gangeticus | reverse complement strand
AAACCCCTTTTTTTTTTTTTTTTTTTTTACCTTATTTCCCTTGAAAACAAACTTTATAAAATCACCAAAATAATGTTATGAAGTAAATATAAAAACAAACCGTCTTACACCAAACCAGTATTAAAGGACAGTAATTCATAAGTAATTGGCAATAAAAAAAGCTTATTTCAGCAAAATTTGGTTTCAGAAACAACTCAGGACATTAAAGGTTGAATAAATGGATAGAAGAATAGAAAAGGTGTTTCAACTCTTTCAAAAAACTAAAATATGAATCATTGCTTTGGATTACAAGTTATTCAATTAAACTAGATGTTGTATATATTATAAGTAAATAATTTTACATACCAACTTCTTTTGTTGTCAAAAAACAAAACTAAGAAGAGCTTCTCATCTGATTTGGTCTGCATTTGTTCTCCAATTTTCAATACATCTAAAGGTGGCACTGGTATTGTAACACCATTGTGATGACCAGCAACACGAGGCATTTTAGGATCAATAATCTACAAAATGGAAGAAAATTATTCTTAAACTGATGAATACAGATTAA
>NW_017729008.1:2046014-2048956 GCF_001723915.1 Gavialis gangeticus | reverse complement strand
TTTTTTTTACTGATGTAGTTAACTGGCAATATACTGCCAGTCAAATGGCATAACATAAATAAGCATGCTACACATAAGCTTTTAAATTTAATTAAACTAGGTTGCTTAAACATATTTCTAATTAACTTCAACCAAACTGAAACAGGCCTGGCTTAAAACAAGTATGATCCACCCACACAGCCTCCTGCACCTCTTACATAAATTGAATTAAAATTACATGTTATGTTTAACCAGTATAATTCTGCATGTCAACAAGCCCTTAAATCACTACTTTAATTTCAGAACATTGAACTATACTTGACATATAAAAGAAAGCAAGCACAAGATTTTAAAAAAAATGGCAACCAGTAATACTGGGGGAGATCAAAATTTTATCAAACTTGATGCATCTAAAAAAAGGCCTGATCTCCAAAGTGTGGCTCTTCAGCACTTTCTGAAAAATCAGGCTATTTAAAAGGTATCTTAGGTTGGGTACCCAAAAACTGACCCCAAACTACTGGTTGCTTTTGAAAAATGTTGACCACAGGCTAATGCAGAGGTGGGCAAAATGGCTGATCTGGCCAGTAGCCGGACTCCATTTCCCAGGAGCCCCTGCCCTCATGGCTTAGGCCAGTCTCTGCCGAGACCCCAGATGCATCTGTGCAGGGAAGCTCACGCTGGGGTTGCCATGGAAAGCAGCCTAAGCCATGCCAGCAGTGCATATGGCAGAGCAGCACAGGGAGCTGCTCCGGAGCTGCTGGGAACTTGGGTGGGGGCAGCTTGCTCTGGAACCAGGGCAGAGTCGTGACCTGTAGCCTGCATGTTCTGGGCAGGGGGCACAAGCAGGGGATCATGGCTCTGCCCTGACTTGGGACCAGGCTGTCACTGCTGCAAGGAGCCAGGGCAGAGCCACGATCCTGTTTGTGTACTCCTGCCCGGAGCGTGCCAGGGCACAGCCTTACAGATCATGGCTCTGCCCTGGCTCTGGAACAAGCTGCCCCCATCCCAAGTTCCTGGCAACTCCGGAGCAGCCCCCTACACTGCTCTGCCATGAGCACTGCCAGCGCAGCTGAGGCTGGTCTCCATGGCAACCCCAGCCTAAGCTTTCCTGCACAGGTGTGGCTGGGGGCTCCACGGGGACCAGCCCCAGCCCCCCATGCAAGGGCAGCTGGGAAATGGAATCCTTGGCCGACAGGATCCAGCCTACAGGCCAGACTTTTCCCATCCCTGGGCTAATGTGATGTCAGCTCAGCATAATTCTCTTCAAATCTAGTATCTTGCTTCAATAATGATCAAGAGCTTCAAAAGCAAAAAGGCTACTGTCCCCGATGTGATGTAATGCTGCACTTGGAGGCTGAGGGCAAACTACCTTCCTGCACTGAATCCAAAGATTTAGTTACCATGGGCGTTTATACACATGCTCCGGGGGGTAGGTGTGTGTGGGAGGGGTGCTTTAATTAGAGCAGCTTTGACAGCCACTTTAATTAAAGTGCCTGAAGCATCACGTGTATTAGTGTCCCCATGCTGAAAAACAGCTGGGGGTGGTAACTTTAATTAAAGCTCAAACAAGCTTTAATTAAAGTGTCCCCACTGCCATTTTTTGAGTGCAGGGACTCTAAACCACGTGACACTCAAGTCAGCTGCAGCATGGTAATTACCATGTACTGTAATTACAGTATGTCAGAGCAGCCTCAGTGTATATGTATAGGTGTCCCATATTCCCAGCATATACCTACTAACACAGGGGTGGGCAAAATGTGGCAAGCGGGCCGGATGCGGCCCACCAGGCCATTCTATCTGGCCTGCGGGGCCCCTAATAAATTTAGAAAATTAATATACATCTGCCCCTGGCTGCCTGTCATGCGGCCCTCGATGGCCTGCCAAAACTCAGTAAGCGGTCCTCCACCCAAAATAACTGCCTGCCCCTGTACTAACAGGTAATGTTAATACAAGCAGTTGAGGAAACACTGGCGGTAAGCTGCATACTCACCAGTGCTGGGTAGGAGGGATACCCACTGCATTTGGCCCACACTACTTTTAGTGGCTCAAGCACAGATGTTGCAGCATCAGTTGAAATCCACATACTGCTATGTCCAACTTCTAAGAAAAAATCATAGTTAAAGTTAAAGTTGTAGGGAACCATCAAAACAAACTTGGGTTATTTCTGTGGTGTTCATTTTGTTAGCCTAAAGGTGATAGAATCTTTATGATCGTTTAAATACACATAGCCCTTTCATCCACGGATTTAAAACCAAAAAACACATAAGGTAAACACATGCACACTACCTCTGCAGTAGGCTAGTATTTAAGAAATGGATTAACCCAAGCAAAACAAGAAAGGCCAAAATAAGAAAAGGTATCTAGTGATTAAAGGTGCCTCACTATCTTAAACTGCTTCATTTTCAGATGTATGCTCAATAGAGCTGTGCGAAGCTTCGGGTGCTGATTCCATTCAGAGGAGATTTGGCCAGATTTTGTGGCCAAATCTCAGAATCCGAATCAAATCAGGAGACCAATAAAATGGTCCAAATCGATTCGAAGCTCTCCAAATTGATTCGGAGAGCTTCAGAGATTTGGGCAGTTCCCATTTGCCACCACAGGGAGCTGGACCCAGACTCCATGCCGGTAAGTAGAGGGCAGGGTAGGATGAGGAAGGGGATCATGGAGGACCCCCCGCCAGGCCCCATCCCCTGCCTCCTCCCCCAGCCCCCCAACCCCTGCCTGCTCTCCCAGCTATGTCAATGGCTGCCCTGCCCCAGATCCTTGCTCTTAAAAAAGAAAAAGAAGCCCCACGCTCACCAGCTGCTGCAGTGGCCATTGGGACTTCTGGGGGCTCGTGGCAGAGCCCCTCCCCCCCCATGCAGCGTGGGGCAATGGAGATCGCCTCCCGCCTGGCAGGAGCTGGTGAGTGCAGGGCTTTTTTTTTTTCTTTCTTTTTTTTTTTTTTTTAAGAGCCAAGACTC
>NW_017729008.1:2037933-2045914 GCF_001723915.1 Gavialis gangeticus | reverse complement strand
CTGCCTCCTCCCCCAGCCCCCCAACCCCTGCCTGCTCTCCCAGCTATGTCAATGGCTGCCCTGCCCCAGATCCTTGCTCTTAAAAAAGAAAAAGAAGCCCCACGCTCACCAGCTGCTGCAGTGGCCATTGGGACTTCTGGGGGCTCGTGGCAGAGCCCCTCCCCCCCCATGCAGCGTGGGGCAATGGAGATCGCCTCCCGCCTGGCAGGAGCTGGTGAGTGCAGGGCTTTTTTTTTTTCTTTCTTTTTTTTTTTTTTTTAAGAGCCAAGACTCTGGGGCTGGGCGGAGCAGTCATTGATGGGGCTGGGAGAGCGGACGGGGATGGGGCCTGTTTGATTTGGAGAATTGGCCGATTTGGTCACGTCTGAATCTCCAAATCAGATTTGGCCAAATCAACTCAGGACGGTGATTCGAATCACTGAACTGAATCACTGTCCCCTATATCGGCCGAATCTGAAGCAAATACTAGCTGCTTCGCATAGGCCTAATGATCAACACATTGTAATACTTCTGATGAAAACAGCTCCCATAGAGTTTAAGGCACCCAAATTATTAGTTACTTCTGAAATCTTCTACCAAATCTTTGCTTTGCGTGACACAAGTTAAGGGATTTATTGTTTCCATAGTCACATCTTCATACTTTGGGTACTTTCCAAAACAGAAGCTTGGCTGACATCAGATAACTTAAGACATTTTACATGCAAGAGCAGACTAGAGAACAGGTCCTCTCTGCTTTTCTTAGTCTGTCATGTGAATTTTAATTAGAATTTCTCTTCCTCCATCAATCTCTTTAAGTCCTTGCATTTTCTCCTATGGCAAATCTCTCTACTTTCCTGCATCCTGTAGTGATGTTGTTAAGAACTGCTGTAAAACATCTTCCTCCTCAAGAGGCAGCATAGTGAAAACAGGCTGAAAGTTACCACCTCCATTTGCTTCCTTAGCTCCTCTCCTGCTTCCCTGTCCCCCACTTTAGTGGAAAGAAAGGGAAAGAGACTGACTGAAGGACACGAGAAAGTCAGAAACTACCAAGAATATGAAGATCATGAATGTCTACAGGGATGAAGGAGACTTATAGATCAAACAGTGACAGGAGAAGCAACTCCTGTAAAATACTACCAATCTAATCTCTTCTGTAAGAGAGTGGAATGGGACTGAGGGAAACCAGAGGGGAATGATGATTCTTAGCAGCTACATGGTTCTGATACGTATTGTGAAGAGGGGAATCTCCAGCATTAAAGCCAAAAGACTTGTAAGACTGAAGTGACCTATTTTTAGCTGTTTAGGACCACCAGTGATAGAAGCTTTCTTTCCTATTTGAAAAAAGGTGATGCTTCTATACTGAAAGCACAATGATATTATAAATGTTTCTCCCTCCGAAGATCAAGAAAATACACAGTCCTTCTGGATTTTACAGTATTTTCTGAATAATAAAATTTCCAGGCAGGTTTTGGCAATGAGTAATTATATAATGATTTACAATTTCAGCATCAGAAAAGTGGTAAATTTTCTGTAATACTTTTGGGAAAATTTTAAAAACAGGTATCTAAATCCATTAAATTTGTTTTTAAAAGTATAGGCACTTAGTGTTTCCAAAGAAAATCACACTATTTACACAGAAACTTAACTACACTAATTGTCAATCTCATGATAAATTGGAACATGCTATGTGTTCAGGGAAGTGCAGGATAAAATGCAAGCCAGCCACATAGATGATGGATTGTATCCAGTTTCAAGCTGAACATGTTACATCGGTGCTGGACCCAGGGCTCCACCCTGCCCTGATGCCAAAGATCACCTGATAGTTGATATCGGGCAGGGGGCAGCCTCAGGATCCAGGACAAAGCACCATCCTGCTCAATGGCAAAAATCAGGCAGCAGGTAATCCTGGACTCTCCCGGACCTGGCCTGCAGTGTAAGGCTTTAACTGTCCCCATGCCAGGGTGAGCCTGTCAGCTGTGTAATCATCTGTAAGAGTCCCGCACTTGCAGATGATGTCACAGTGCAGACAGTTGGAGACTGGGGAACTCCTGATCCTTACCTGCATGCCCCAGCAATCTAGCTATTGTGAAGAATTTTGTGGGAAGAATTTTATAACCAATCCCAAAACTCATGCCTTCTGGTATGCCATAACACAATCATATTAATGTCTGTCAGGAGCCTTAATTACTACTGCATCATTGTCAAGATGTCAAAAGGAGATGCTTTAAAGCTAAAGGAACCTAGGATTCATTAAATAGGATTTATTAGTTATATGGAATCAGAAAAAATAATCACTGCTATTTTTTTTAGGAGTTTTAAAGTCTGTCCAATGGCTCTGGTTCATGTATTTAAATTAACAGGGCTATATTAAGACAATAGGGTAAAACTGATACGTGTCCTAGTTCTACTGTTTAGTATTGAACTGTTCAGTCTTGGGAGAAAATCTAAACCCATTTCCTTTTTCAGACTACTTTTTATCCAGTTTTTAGGGGAAAATACGAAAAGTTTGCAGATATATTCATTACAGTCATAATGTACTTTAAGCACAACAGACACAGATTAAGGATATGGTAATATCAAGCCTTGCCTTTAAAGAACTTGGTTAAGGAGAGAAGACAATAAAAAAGTGTTTTAAAAATGTGTCAATTTAAGCAAATAATTTGGCAAAAATCTAAAACAGAGGAATTGTTTCCACATGATGGATACTAATTTATCTAGATAAGAATCTCTATAACTTGATTATTCTGTAAAAGAAACAAGATAGTGAAAGTATTTAGGATCAAATATATGTTCATATACTTACAATATAGAGAGATGCAACAATAGCACTGGTATCAGCTGATATTAATATAAGTTGTTATAATGCAACAATTACAACTGCATGCTCCTATAGCAATACAAAATGTAGCAAAACTGTTGCTACTTTAACTGTTTTATTCAGGATTTAATTACAACAATTTAGATTTGCTGCACAACTACCAGAACATGAAGATGTAAGAGTTGCATATAATAGCTGATACAAAATCCCATGCTGAAACCTCTTGCTCTTTTAAAGTAGTTATGATTATGCATAGCCAAAATTGGGCAAAGTTTTACAACACTAAGCCTAATCAACCTATGGAAAGAACAGAACAGTATCTTTTCTAAGGAACACTTAAAAATTAAGTGTTTAGGAAAACTGTTTAAGAAAACCTTCTATTTCTCTCAGGTACAAAGTAAAATGTAAAATAAAATGAAATGATGGTTTAAGGCAGACTGGGTGGTTTTTATTCCCTCTGTCTTGTGGCAAGGCTTCTCTCAGACATGTACCAACAGGAAAGATTCCTTTTAATAAGCACTTAAGAACTTTGGTGATGGGGTTGCTATACAAATATTCATGGTCAGTAATTACCTCAAAAACAAAGAGAAATGCAGTCATGGGACATTTCACTACCTGGCTAGAAAAATCTAAAAGATGATCAGACAATTTTAATGAAAATAGTCATGAAAAATTTAATGAGCTGAAAATATATGTATAGCTTAGTAGTGAAGTAACAATTACATTCAAACTCTACTTCTGATGTTTGTAAAATTGCTGTAAGACCCCGTGGCCTGTATGACCAAGGATTCTGCGTTCACTGTTTAAAAACTACGAATTCACTGATTAACACCCCCCCAACCTGCACTTTTTCATGATAAAATGAAATGCTACTAATATATCTATCTATACAGATAGATAGATATAGATCTATCCATCTGTCTCTATCCAGATATATCTATATGTAGATATATCTATATGTTGAATTCATTGTTTTATTGATACATTTATAATTTTTAAGCAATTTGGAAGCCTACCAGTGCCTCAATCACTATAATAAAATAAATTCTAAATACCTATAAATTTTGGCATTTGATTTTGAGATTTTTATCATGGAAAAAATCAGAGCTCTCCCTGACCCCTTTACTCACCAGGACACAGGTCAAGCTACAGCTGTCCCCTCCCCTTTGAAAAGTTTAAGACACCTCAGAGAGGCAAGTTAAATTTATCATAGATAGATTCATATCTTGTAAGGCTGGAAGGGACCTTGCAAAAGCATTGGGTCTAGCCCCCACCCTGCACCAGGCAGGAAAGAAAACTGGCGTCAGGTAACCTCAGCAAGGTGACTGTCCAGTCTCCTCTTGAAGATTTCCAGGGTAGGTGATTGCACCACCTCTAGAGGGAGCTTATTTCAGTCTGGACATACTTAACTGTGAAGAAGTTTTTCCCAGTGTTAACCCTGAAATGGTCTTCCAGGAGTTTGTGGCCATTATTCCTGGTTTTCCCCAAAGATGCCTGGGTGAACAGTTTTTCTCTGAGCACTTGATGTATTCCCCCTATACAGCAGTAAGCTGCTACCAAGTCCCCTCTCAGCCTTCTCTTTTTTAGGCTGAAGAGACCCAAGTCCCTCAGCTTTTCCTCATATGGCTTGCCTTGCAAGTCTCTGATAATACAGATGGCTCTTCTCTGGACTCTCTCAAGCTTTTCCATGTCCTTGTTGAAGTGCAGCACCCAGACCTCCATCTGCGGTCTCACCAATGCTGAGTAAAGAGGAAGAATCACTTCCTTGGTTTCGCTTGATGCTAGCTAGCAGTGGAGCAGTACTGTGACTTTGCTTCCTATCCTTGTTAAAATCTCTTGAAATTTAGCCACATTGTATGTTTCTGGGGAAAAAGTCATTACAGGGGCAAACACTTAATAGAAACTTTAACAGACACTAAATCAAAAAACAAGCCTCCGTCTCCATTGCTGGCAATGACACTAAACCAGCATGGGAAAGGAAGCCATTCAATTCAAGGTCACAGGATAAGGGAAAGAAACAGAGTAGTCTGCTAGGACTAGGAAGGACACTGACTGAAACTTCCTGGAGGAGGAGACTGAGACAAAGAACCAGCTGGAGACAGCAAACAGATCTGACAAGGTAGTGGAATGTAAGGGAGAGCTAGGGTTGACTAGGCAAAGAGACTGAAACAAGAAGCAAGGGAGAGGATTACAGATGAAAGCCAATCTAGCATCAGGACAGGAGCTGAGATGAGGCAGAACAAGGCAAGGAGACTTGTGAAAAAAAATCTAAAAGCTTGTGAAAAGAAATCTAAAAGCAGAGATGGAAACAAGGGATGACAGGCAAGTTGACAATGGGGTGGGTGTTTTTTTTTAAAATAACTAACTATCTCCAAATCTGGATTTAGCAGTCTATTATTTTATTCTGTAGAACTCTGAACCCAGACTATGGAATTACAACCACCACGAAATACCGTTCTGCTTCAAGCATTCCAGTCAAATAATCAGAAGCTCTAAGTAATGCCCCATTTCTTTTGTCAAAATTCTGTCCACTCATCCTTATTTATCTGGCTTTTACAATACAAGTTTATGTAAGAATAAGCCTACCAAAAAAACCAGAACTCTTCATTTACATATTGACACTTAAAATGTCAGCCAGAAAAGTTGCAATGGATATTCTAGACCAAATTACCTTATTTACTACAAAGATACAACTTATTTGTCATTCCTTATTCAGAATTTAAATCACTACTGATAACCATTTCAAAAGCAAAATTAGTTGAAAGGACCAAATTTTTATATCCCCACCTAAGAAATGCTCCCATCGATTTCAACAGGGAAATCATATGTGGATTGAGCACAAGATCTATTAAAATGGATTTGCACCAGTTGGCAAAATTCAAAATTTAAATTATATTCTTAATAGTATATGCGCTGTAATTACCAGCTGCAATCCTTGCTGCTTTTGCGTAGTTCCCGTTTTCAATGCACGAAATCAATTCACTTCGGTCTTCCAAGGTGTGTCTTCGTATAAGTGCTGGTTTACCTTTACCACACTTTGGCAAACTAAAACTGTAGAGATTTTAATATTAAGATATTATAAACATTAAAGCTAGAGTGCTCCCCATCAAGACAGTGAACAGGAATTTAAGAAACTCCTTAAAAGTCAAGTTTTTAATTTAAATACATTTCACAGAAAACTACAAACTGACTCAACTTGTACTTATACGCTAACACAGGCCTGTCTCACTTATTTGTGGCTGGGACCCAAATGCCCTCTGGGCTGCAGCTGTGTTGGGGAAAGGAGAAAGGAATATACACCGAACAGGTTGCACCAGGACATGCCATGGGCCCCCTGGATGCCACAACACGGCTACTCCCCATACCCTCACTGCTGTACCACATGCCCACATAGGCATCTTCTGTTTCCACCATGTGCCTGCATGGCCCAGGCTTCATTCTCTTGCTTCCTGCGCCATGCTGTGGTGCACCACTCCTGGGTTCAGACAGGAAGGGGAAGACTTCTGTTTCAGAAAGAGCAATGGCAGGAGCAGCAGTGGGGTGGGGGGACAGGGGATGCAATTTAACCATTCATGGGCCACCAGTTGGACAGTCCTGGGCTAAAAGAAAACAGAATTTTCTTTTCCATTATTTCTACTCTATATTATATTTCTACTCTATATTAACCTATCTTCTGTAGACAGGAATTTCTGGTGAGACTCATAAAAAACATTTAGTAAGAATAATTCATGGAAACCTCATCTAACTGAGAGGCACCTAAAATCCAAAGTTTAGGTTTTCTGGTGAAAAACAAACAAATACCATCTGCTCCTCCTCCCACCCCTGCCTTCCCCCAAAATACACTCCTTCCCATTCCTTTTACTAAATGCTAAAGTTCAGCTGCTGCACACGTCCATAGTCACCACCACTTCTAGGCACCTAGGGTTGTCTGGGATTTAAAAACTAGATGTCCCTACAACTAATCCTGAAAGAGCCTGATCAGGCAGGTCAGGTAAGACTGTACCTAACACACAGAAAACACTGATTTTAGTGCCCCTGGCTAGTTTTATTCAGAAACACAAGGATGCTCATCACTTTCTACGTGGCAGCTTAACAGTAAGAACGCTCACTCAGAGCAATAACCCAGGAAGAAGTAGTTGTGAGATTAAGGCCATCCTTCTCTCCAGCTCCCATCTTTTACCTCCTGGGACACAACCCTAACTGCCGGCCTAGTCTAAGGGCAATCTTTATCTCTCTTGTTGAAGCTGACATGCTATAAGGAAAGGGATGCAAGAGTCCCAGGGCCAGAAGTCAGCAAGCAGGACAGAACCTAACTCAGGGATGGGGAAAATATGGCCTGTGGGCTGGATCCAGCTTGCTAGCTGTATGGTTTTGGCCCACAGGCAGGTACCCACAAGTTAATTGTATCCAACCCTGCAGGTGCTTTCTGCTGCTGTGCTCAGCATGAAGCCAAGTCCTGCCTGCTCCTGCATGGGACAGCTCCTGCTGTGCTCCCAGCCTACCCCACCAGAGGGCGCCAGCACTGTCCAGCAGGCACAGCTTCTGGGCACGGTTGCTACTGCTGCAGCCCAAAGAACTGCTGGACTCCCCCTGGCTCCAGCAGCTCCTCCTTCTGTCCCTGATGCAGTGCTTCAGGCAGCAGGGAGGGAAGGGAAGCTGCAGCCTTGAGAGGAATGTGGTGGGCTCTGCCTGCAGCTCGCTTTGGTTCTGCTCGTGCATGGCTGGCCAGCGGAGCATGTGGGTGGAGGGGGGGCATGAAGGAGCCCAGGTGCTCACGGGATAGGCAGGTGTGGTGGGAACAGCAGCAGGAGCCACTACAGACCTGCTAGGCAAGCACAGGACAGGAAGGTGGGGCAGGAGCAGCAGCAGGAACCAGCATGTACTTGGTACAGCCCTGCCAGGCAAGCATGTGGCATGGAAGTGGCAGCAGAAGCCCGTACAAGCTCAGATGCAGCTCTGCCAGGCAGGTGTGGGGCAAAGCCAGGCTTGGTTCCATGTGCCCCCATCCTCTCACAGGGGTTTCTCTGGCGGCTTGCTAGCGGCAGCTGCTTTAACATCCTTTGCAGCATGCTGGAAGCCAGGCAGGCAGCACGGATCCCCTTCCCCCCAGCTTGCAGAGGGACTGGGCTCAGCCATGTCACAAAGAGCAGGCAGGGAAGGTGTGGGGGGGGGGGGGGGGGGGGG
>NW_017729008.1:2032627-2037829 GCF_001723915.1 Gavialis gangeticus | reverse complement strand
GGGGGGGGAGGGGGAGGAAGCCCCCAAGACACGCACACCATACTCACCCCCACCATACCTACGCACACCTGCCCACCCCCACCATATCCACTTACACATCCCACATTTGCCATACATTCCACACCTCCCACTCCACATACACACACCCCCTACACCTCCCTACACATGCACCCACACGCTCTCACATCCCACCCCATCATATCCTCACACATCCAAGTCCCACACATCTACCGCACACCCCACCTGCACCATCCCCACACACCCCACCCCCACCATACCTACACACACACCAAAATCCCACACCCCCAAGATCTACACACCCCTCAACCACACACAATATACAAGCAAACCCCACTCCCCCTCCCAAAAGATGCATTTCCTTTGCAAGGGGAGAGACTCCAGTCAAAATAATTGCCCACCCCAACCTAACTCCAGATCTCAGGGAGCCCAAGTCCCTTTGTGAATTTCCTGTATAGGAAAATAGAAAAAGTTTCTCATCAATAATTTTGTCCACCTGCATTCTCATTTTTAAGATTCAGAAGATTTGAGTGAAAATTATTCTGAATTGCTTCCTCAAAATATTACACATCAAAGGACGCAATACAACATTATTTTTATGCTACAATAAAATAGCATAAAAATAAGTAGTTTAACTTACAGGGCTATAGCAAGAAAAATATTTGTCTACCATAGCAACTATGGCCAGACAGGTATTACTTTTGGGCTGGGAGAAGATCCTCTCTCTCAGCACAAAAAAAGCACGCAGACATTCAAAGAATTTATTGTACAAGAAAATTAGATCAATTCCTACCAGGAAGATCCCCTTTCTGCTGCACTAACTTGAATGCCTGTACATATCTCTCAGGTGTTGAGTCTTCCCAACATACTGAATTGTATTTGTGGGTAATATGCCCTACTGTGAACAAATTTGGAAAATTCTGAACAAGCACTTAATTGGAATCAAATATGTACCCACCCTACCCTTGTTCTAAGACAGAAGTCCACAAGTGGTAGTACTGCCCAAATGCCTGCCATTTGTTTCTTCTAATTTAGTAATCTCTAATAAGGGACTCCAACAAGAAGTACCTATATATGAGAGTAAACATCTCCAGAACTTGTTAGTTATTATGGTCATGGCCTGATGTACTTTATGGAATGGAGTGAACTTACTGCAAATTCATTACAGAAAGATTGTAGCCTACAGTTATAAAAGTAACTCCAATATAAATCAGTTGAGTCAGTGACAGTTTCCTAACTACAAACCCCCTCAAAACAGTGATTCCCAAGGGACATGAACAGCCACATTCACCTAACCTAAAGAGGAACATTTAAACTTTGACATTTATTTTTGAAACGCAACATATATTTGTTGCTCCAATTCAAGATAAATTTTATTTTAACTCAAAAATCCGTATTTTTACCTTGAATTACATAAAAGGCTGTTACTAGACGATATACTAGATTCTGATGCACAGCGGCGACGAGGTTCAACTTTTCTTCCTGGAGCATCATCTAACTCTCTCTCTCTACTTCCATCTCCAAAACCGTTGGATAGACCTGTAATATAACAGAAATATACATTAACAAATGGTAAATTTTACTGTGTTTCTATAATGACATGCAATCGTTCATTTACATAATTACTGTTCTGCACCTGTTAAGTAGCTTTGAGATGCAAAAAAGAAAAAAATCCCTTAAATTATAATACAGTAATTTATATTTAAAAATTTGGCAAAATGTATGTAGCCCAGTTGTTAAGAAACAGGAAGTAACTTTCAGATAAAAGGAGTAAAATAAAGATTACATGAGAGGAAATGCCTAATGGCACTTCAAAAATATTCCCCATACATAATATTTTTAATATTATGTTGGATACTTAATCTTGAGTGCATAGACAGAACCGAGTCAAAGCTTGCAGGCTTACAAAAGTCAGTAGCTCATTTATGTAAGTAAATTGTAATGTATTACAGACTCTGCAAATCACAACAAGGTATACTGGAAATAGCTTTTTTAATGCCCAATGTAATGAGAGGTAGTGATTCTCCAAGGGCCCTAATCCAATACCTACTGGAGACTTCTACTGATTTCAGTCAATGTATTAGACACTAAAACCTAGTTCAGAATAATCTCATGCAATGAGAATGAAGACTTATTTAAGACTAAGAATATTTTGTAAACTCCCAGAGCAAAATTGGATTGTAAACTCAAATTATTCCCTGCTGTATCTTTTTTCTGCCTGCCTTCACAACTTGTGTGCTTTGTTTCAGAGATGTAGAAATGAAAAAGCAGCAATTAACATTTAAAGTGTTCAAGCCACCAATCTGAGAATTTTACAACTGGGCCACTACAAAATCTTGCCTTCATCTGCTTATTCACACTGTACATATTTCTTGTTAAGACTCTTCATTTGTCTATGTTTAAAGACCATTTCTTTATTCGATTAAGGTGTGGACTTCTGGAAGGACTCCTGTGAAGAAGAAAGATTTTTAAAACTTCATTTCTTTAAACTAAACCCAACTCAGGCAGACACAAGAAGAGTGCCAACAGAAATAGGACAACTTTATATAAAAGGAACTAGCTCACAGTTGGGTGCTCCAGGCTTTGGGTATTTATATTATTATATAATTTTAACTTGAAGTAGGACTTGTGAGAAACCCTTTTTTTTTGTTGACATACACAAGATGATGATCTTCAGGTTTTTACTAAATTACAAAATGACTTTTGCATGCACTTTTAAAACTGAAAAAAGATGTTGTATCCGCTATATAAAGCAAACCAGGAGTGTCCTTTCCAAAGGTAAGTCCCACGTCATATTTAGTTTCCTAATTTGATCATTTTTTTGCATGTAAACAAAAAAACCCTAGCAATATGAATGACAAAATCATAAAGCAGCAAGCACAAGAAAGAACCTCTATAGAATGTACAAGAGTAAAAATACTGACTGATGTTCGATAAGGAAAATGAAAAGTCCTACACTTAGGACAAAACAATCCCATGAAGTGGTAGAGGTTGGCTAAGCAGCGGCTCTGCAGAAAAGGACCTGGGGGTTACAGTGGACAATAAACTGAACACTAAGCCCACAATGTGGTCTCGTTGCAAAGAAGGCTAACGGCATACTGGGTTGCATTAGAAAGAGTGCTGGCAGCAGGTCAAGGGAAGCAATTCTTCCCCCCTACTTGGCACTGGTTAAGCCACATCTGGAATACTGTGTTCAGTTTTGGGCCCCTCACTACAGAAAGGATGTGGACAAGTTGGAGGGTGTCTAGTGGAGGGCAATGAAAATGGTTAGGAGGATGGAGCACATGACTTCTGGGGAGAGGCTGAGGGTACTGGGCTTATTTCGTCTAGAGAAGAGAAGACTGAGGAGGGATTTAATAGCAGCTTTCAACTACCAGAAGGAGGGTTCTCCAAAGAGGATGAAGCTAGACTGTTCTCAGTGGTGACAGATGACAGAACAAAGACCAATGGTCACAAGTTGCAGCAAGAGAAGTATAGGTTAGATATCAGGAAAAACTCTCACTAGGAGGGTAGTGAAACACTGGAACAGGTTACCCAAAAAGGCTGAAAGAATCTCCATCTTGGACGTTTTTAAGATCCAGCTAGACAAAGCCTTTGCTGAGATGATACAGTTGCGGATGGTCCTGCTTTAACCAAGGGGCTGGACTAGATGACCTCCTGAGGTCCCTTCCAACTCTAATTTTCTAACATGCTGAGTTACCTGTAGCTTTATTGAGTACATAAAAACCATTTAAAAAGGACCATCTTGGACCATGGCCCAAGCTGAGAGAGTGCCTAGGGCAGTGTAGGCATGCAGTGGTGGGGGGAAGAGCCTGCATAAGCACATGGTACAGCAGTGGGGGAGCAGGCACGTGGTGCAGGAGCAGTGATAGGGTGGAAATGCCCATGTGGAAGGAAGAGGGTATCTGCATAGTGTATGGCCAGGGCTCCTGTGGCTCACCCTAGTGCAGCCCACAGTTGATGACCCCCCGCCACTCGCACGATACGACCTGCAACGTGTTTGTCCCTTAGCTGCTTAGAAACTGGACTATCTTGTCTTAAACCAGCACAAAGGAGATTGTGAATTAAGTCTTGTTACCCTAGTGACCTACTGAATTTTATACTAAACTATCTTATGGTGTCTCACGTGAGCTCTTTTCAGTGCTACTCCTGAAAACTTTGCAAGTATGATTAATTTATCTTTTAAAAAGAAAAAGCAGGTACTTAGCTGAAGTTGCGAAAGTATCTTGATGGTTTTCTTTCTATACGTTTTAAAGATAGATTGTGCAAAATAAGTAAGTCTAGAAAGAATTATTTTTTCTTTTTTAATTTTTCTATGATTGTTCACATTCAGAAGTTTCTAATGTAGTCTTCTGCAATTCTCCACTAGATCTGACCCAATCACAAAATACCATTCTCTCTATATCTAATAGGAGAACAATCAACATCTTGAAGTTGTTAGCAGTAAGTTCATTACCAAACAATAACTTTCCTTTATCATGTTTATTCTCAAACAGACAGTACAGGTGCTTTGACAGATTAACTCAGATTTAGGTGATGCTGAAATCAAGTATGTTTTAAGAGGACAGAGCTGTTTCTAAAGTTGTTTTAGCAGATTGGGGTCTGAGACCATTTGAAGATTGGTAATTGCAAGCTTGCTTAAACACTCTTGTAAGGTTAAAGGAGTGTAACAAGCTACCATGCAATGTGTCTTAAATAAAACATTTGACCCATGAGGCATCTGTTTCATCTATGGTTGGAGTTGTATGTTCTTATTTACAGCATCTTCCCAGGACCAAGAAACTCAGAGTAGGTATCATCACCTACTTCATCAACACAAACCGCAAAGACATGGTCTAGCAGACAGACCCATGCTTTACCAACAACCAAGAATAAAAGAAACCCAAGTCCCACCACAATCTTTATGTTTTATTTTAAAATCACTTTGTCATTTTATCTTGAACCTTTAATTCCTGGCTGAAGGCAAGACACTAGGCACTGCACCTATAGCAAATGTCATTAAGGCTGCAGCATGTAGCAGGCAGAGGCCCAACCTGGGACAGGATTCAAAATGCATCTGGAGTTTAGTCATAAAATAACATCTGAGAATAACAAAAGGAAACTGTGGAAATTCCAAGAGCACTCATTAGGAAGAATCTATCTACTTCTCTTCACTCTTCTGTAAAAAAAAAAAAAAAAAAAAAA
>NW_017729008.1:2031546-2032424 GCF_001723915.1 Gavialis gangeticus | reverse complement strand
TAAAAAAAAAAAAAAAAAAAAAAGGGGAATAAAACTAATTTCTTCTTCAAAATCTGTTCACAGTAACCCTGCTAAATATTCATGATAGAGTGCAATGAAATAATGTATTTTTTCTAAGAAATATGGACAGTTTAAGTCCCCAAACTCTCAATCCAATTGACCTTGTTTATGGAAGTATGTGGGTGAGAGGGTTGGGAACGATACAGAATAATAGGCCGTGTCGACTGCGCTGATTTCCCTTACCATTCAATACTAAATGACAAATTAAAAAAACAGGCATCTTTAAAAAAATGAAAAGACATCAAAAATCTTGCTAACAGAACAATCTCACAGTTTACCTAGTTGAAAATTTAGTATCAGTCAAACTAAATTTGTAACTGTATAATAAAATATTATCTCTTCTTGAAAGAGACAGAGAGTGAACACGAGAGCGTGCACAATCTAGTAGAATGCCAACTTGAAAAAATAAAATAAAATTCTGTAATCAGAGCTGTTGGACAAGCCATTGAAGCGGCTCCCTATCTCATGAACAGGGAACTAGCTAGAATCCCATGAACAGCTACTAAAGGCAAATCTTTGGGGATCATTTTAGCCTCATCTTACTTTACATATTATAGACCTGTATAATCCAAAATATCTGCTGTGCATGCTCAACACTCTCTCTGCAATGGGAAAAGTCATAATTCAAGGTGGCATTTTCCATTCAACACTACAGCTTTCAAATTCTACCTGCATCAGTGAAAGAACTATTCAGAGTGGGCTGCAATTATTTTTTCA
This sequence comes from Gavialis gangeticus, assembly GCF_001723915.1. Classification (NCBI taxonomy): domain Eukaryota; kingdom Metazoa; phylum Chordata; order Crocodylia; family Gavialidae; genus Gavialis; species Gavialis gangeticus. The sequence goes on along the minus strand of NW_017729008.1, from coordinate 2,031,647 downwards.
TTATGGGAAGAGTTAGTTTTTTCTTCCTGCCCTTGCACTAAACTTTATCTTGAAAACGCTCATTTTCAGGTGGAATTAAAAAAAAAAAAACAAAAAAAACA
>NW_017729008.1:1973400-2031421 GCF_001723915.1 Gavialis gangeticus | reverse complement strand
AAAAAAAAAAAAAAAAAAAAATCAGGCAGACAGCTGGAACAAAGAAACTTACTAAATGAAAAGAGTAATTTATTTTAACTGCAGGGGTTAATTCCTACTCCTTTTCTAGTTTATGCTAAATCTTTCTTGAGGTAGGCAATTAAAAAAGGAACCTTAAAGAAATAATACATTTAAGATTCATCTGTTAGTTATTCATGGGTTTTTCGTCAATGCTGGTAAGTCAGGACAAAAAGTTTTTAAGTATTTGTAAAATAAAAATTACTCTTTATGCTGCAAATAAATGTTCACTGTGGCTTGAGGTGAAGCCAAGTAGGTTAACTTTATCTATCTAACAAATTCAGTAAAGTGGGAGGACACAAAATGCAGAATGACAGAGTAAACATGGGGAATCTGAAAGCAAAAAATGGGAGTCTGAGGTACAATACATTCTAAGAAAGTACAAAACACAAACAAAAATGTGAAGAAGTTGTACATTTAAGGCTGTACTCATTTTGAGATTCTGCTGACAATATAACAACATCAAACCAGCAGAACTCATTTAAACTTTCAACATAATTCAAGCCATCTTATGCACAGCTTGGTATACACATAAACATATTCAAGAACAGGATAATGTGTTCTATTAAACCTTGATACCTGTACAGCTAAAGAATGAGATGTATTTTCAAATATTTTGAATCGCCAAACAGAGGCATCCAATACAGCTTTATAAAGTGCATCACGGCTTATATAAAAATGTTAGTTTTTTATATTTTAGTATGTATTATGAACTACTGGCTACCAAGACCTGACTTATGCAATTATACTGGATACCCAGAGAGTCAGAAACTCTCAGTCAGATTCTTCCTTTAACAATACAGGTTTTATAGAGTGTCTGTTTTATAAAAACATAAATGCACAAAAACTGGATATAGTACCTATTTTATGCATTATTTCAAATTTCTGTAAAAAAGGAAGATTAGATTGGTTGGGGAGAGAGTGAAGATGGAATATTCTTAACCAATCAGTCCTCAAAAGAGCATGATCTGTGAGTAAGCACTCTGGGGACTAGTAAAAAAAATTGCGACCAATTTGTGTCACATATATTGTAACATGTACAACTTTATAACTTACGGAGATGGGGAAATACATTGAATGAAGAGCATAGGTTCATATATGTCAAAGACTTCCTCCAACAGTGTTCAAGTTTTTTGTTTTTGTTTTAAGGATGGCTGGTGTCTCCAACATGATCCAAAATAATTACTTGAAATGTAATTGTCTTTCTGCGTTCCAAAATGATCATTTAATTGAATTCCATTCCATGGTGAGGATAAGAAAATAATTAGGATCCAAAGAGATAAATACCCAGCATGATATTAGTTAATATGAGAACCTGGAAGACAGTGAAAAAGCCATTAAATCTTACTGAAAGGAAACAAAGCTTTTAAATAAATATGCCATCCTTGCAGCAGTGTCCAGAGACAGAGCAAACTACACAAATGTTCCACGTAGTAACACTAAATACTTAAAACAAGTTTCACAAGGGGCAAGACTAAAATAGAGGCTTCATTTCGATTCAGTCGCTCTTTGTCAAAAAAGAAAATTATTTACATAAGAAGGTGAAAGTACAGAATATAACCTTCACAAGTGTGATATTCATCAAGAACATGGCTTTGATTATTTAAACTTCCTTCCAATGAGAATAAGAAGACAGATGACCCTATTTTAAGAGATTTTCATATACAGAGGTAGTGAAAAGAATATGCTAACCAAGTCAGTGAACATCAGGATACCTCCCTCTAGTTACTGAAAAATACGCAAATTTCAATAATTTTCAAACTGTAACAATAGCACAGAAAGACATCCACAGAGCTCTCAGAAAATGAATCTCAGAACAAGTAAATCTTGGGAGTGCAAAAAAGGTATACACCCCTCAAGCAAAGTGCATTGGCAGATCTCTGAGCCTGTCAAAGTTCAGAGAATTTCAAAACAGTCCTCCAAGCACATGGACAAATCAGAACAAGTTACTGTAATCCTGAAGAAGGTAGCCAAAAGCCAGGGTGAAGAGATAATACTTGAGAAACAAGTTTGCTCATAACCTTCACCAGGCTCAACTGTTCAAAGAAAACGGAGGAAGTTCAATGAGGGCCAGTGATGTAAAAGTTCTGGTAACCTACACATTGAATGATTGCGTCCTTCAAGTTCCTAAATGGGAAACGTTCATGTAACAAAAAAATCAAATCTGATGGATCAGAAAAGTGCCTCTTTTAGTTAAGTCTCAGAAAGACCATTTAAGAATTCATCCTATGTCTAACTAATATTAATTGAAACTCTGGAATAAGAAAAGTCCTTAGTTCATTAGCATTACTCTGGTAAAGCGATTCATTTTGAACTGCACCATTCTAGATGAAAATGAACCCATCTTGGAGACTAAAATGTCCAAAAGACAAGGCCTGTCTCTTGCTCTAGGCTGATACAGCACCAGAATCGCTGCTAGCTCTCAAACAAACAACAGCATAATACTAAGCTAGTAGACAATATCCCTGGAACATTTAAAAAAAACATACCAGAAAAATTTGTAAAAGTATCAGAAAACTCAGAATGCAAGAAAAAACACTCTTTCCATAGAATGTTTTAAAAAGGGTTTTCCAGGAGTCATCAGTAACTCCAGCAAAGAAATGATTTGTGATGATAGGGACATACAGTACACACCATAAAAGGCATATGCGTAATTCAGAGGAGTTTAAAAACTTTGCAGTGTGAACTCAGTAAGCTCAAATTTGAATGACCTAAAGCAGGCCACAAATAAATACACTGTTAACTAATATAGTTATATACAGATTGGCTTTTATCCATTTATTTTACTGTGTGATGATGCTCATAAGAAAAAGCACTCTCACTAAAGCAACTTTAATATTTAGGATATTTGATGCCAAGATGCAGTGACGATAATCAAGGATAAGAATCTAAGACCAGAATGGTCATGCATTTCTAAATTATGAAATGATACAAATACTAAATATGAGTTTATGCCCTAAAAGGAGCAGGAAAAGAACTAGTTGCATTTTAGGTACTTTTTTTTCCAACTCTTCTATATTTTAATGAAAATTTTATATTTACAGATACATGTCTGTATTTGTACATTTGCTAAACTTAAATAAATAGACAATAATTTTAATGTGATGAATTAATACACATCACAAATTGGAGTCATCACCACAAAGGAGAATAAAAATAGAACTTACCTGTTTATCTTATAAAATATTTAGAGTTCTTCATTTTGCTGTAAAAGCCTACCAGTCTCTCATAATTGTCCAGCAGGACTTATTTTAGTCCAACTATTTACTAGTTCTACAGTAACTACTCTCCCCTGCCAGAACTGCAATTTTAACAGACTGAAACAATATATAGTTTCCCCTCACTAGAACTCAAGTATCCAAGCTCCCCATAAGAGGGAAAGTCTAATTCCTGGACACAGCACCCACATGAAAACGAAATTACCAGGCAGGTGCAACTTAGTTCCCTTTTGAAAGCAAGTCCCTTTTTGGAAGCCATAACAACTCTCAGCCATTGGAAGAGGGGAAAAATATGCATTTTAAAAGGTATCACCTGCCTCATGGTTGAGCACTCTATGTTGGAAGGCAGTCAATACAAATTCTAGTTTATGGCAATGGTGGGATGATGACCAGATAGCTACAGGATTCATATACATGAGACGCTTACTGTAGATTTGCCGAATTAGCTCTACAGTAAACATTTCAGCATCTACAAATGCAGTGCTATTAGGATGGAGTAAACTAATTAACTCCACCATTGGTTAGTACTTGTAAATACTACCCTCTGGTGGAAGTATTTTTTACTCTGCAGCAATGCACATGTAGATGCTGATGGGACTAGCCAGGGCATGAGTGTGTTTCAGTGCAGGGGCTGCCCGCTGGCTAGCTTTGCACTGAAGTGACCTCATGCCTCACCCCGCCCCTCTGTAGTATGCTGACCTGGGTCAGAGCAGCCCTGGGCTGGCAAGCTGACTGCCTGTCCCCTCCCCCTGCCAGCAGGGGCTCCTCCGACTCAGCTCAACATGCTGTAGTTCCCGGTACACGTTTGAATGTGGAACCCAGGAGCTATAGACTCTGGTGTGATATGCTCCAGAGTTTATTGCTGTGCATTAATTGCATGTATAGATGTGCCCAGTTTAATTTTCTCCAGATAGATTGACTTTAATAAATTAATTTCCTTGAAGCAGTCAGTAATCTTTTATAGGCTTTTCAGATATGAGCCCTATGACAGCTGATCTTGTATTCTGAATAATGATGTGCATGCTGCAATGAAAACTCATATGGGTCTGTTTAATGATCTTCCTCAGACCTATGGCATTACAGTTGACAGTTTCTACCTATAATAGTTCTCTTAAATCCCTGCTCACGTTACTTTCTTCAGCGTTGGAATGCATATAATTTGTTGTGGGAAAATGCAGTACTCAAAATGAGTAAGAACAGAAAGTAATCATTCAAGCTATTTTAATTATTGGGCCATCAGTACATGCATGGGTGTCTGGTGCCTCTTGAGTCAGCAACTGGTAGGGGGCCCCCGGCAGCTGATCCCACTCACCGTAAAAGCGGCCGCGCCACTTCTGGAACTCCCATGGCTACTTCTGGAAGCAGTGCGGTCGCTTTTGCTGATGGCTCTGCTCCCTGGCCAGCGCTTGCAGGGGGTGCACTGGTGCTCCTGCCTGCCCCCCTCCTGCTGGCTAAACAGGGAGCGCGGCCTGATGCGGGTGCGCCAGCGCTCTCGGGGGGGGTGCACATACACCTCCTATGTGTTGCCCCTGAGTACACAGACAGGCTTCAAAAAGAAAATTCTCCTGACTCGTTAGAAATTAAACTAAACTCAGTACTTTTAGGTAGCATTTAGTGCATGGATGAAGGGATAACAGAGTTAAAGACAAGTAACAGTCTTATCACCTGTATTTCCAATCAATTGACAAGAAACTTAATCAGAAGAATCTGCAGGGTGTTCATTCTTTTAGATACAAAATCTTTTTTGGATAAGTACATGTATTTTATCCAAAATGGGGGACAGAACTTTTAATAGCAGAATATTAACTACAATCTGAATACAGTCTTTGAAAGCTAGGCTTTCTGAAGTCAGAATTTGTGCCCGGCTAGTTCTAGCGGTGAAAAAGTACCAGTTTAGAATAAAACAGCTTGATAGATCAGTTTAAGGCCACTAGAATAACCCATGACCCTTCTCTTTTATTTTCCAATAAAACTACTTCTTTAAATTACTCTGTATTTAACAACGTGTTATTTTAGGGTTTTAAAATTAACTAGAGAGGAAGTATCTTTGGGTGAATGTTTTCCACAGTACCATGGGGGACAGAAATGGGGGGGGGGAGGAGGGAAGAACCACCATTTAAAACCCATAGGATTATAAAAAACACAAATTGGCTGAGGAGCACTTGGTAAGGCACTTGAAACTACCTCCTATTCATTTGTAAAACAAAATCAATTTTTAAGTTGACAGTGTACTTGGCAGCACAGAATACATTTGCAAAAGAACATCACTTTCTTTTTGGTTCCAGTTTTTTCATCTATTTACTTACCTATATCATGGGATTATCTGACAGCACAGTAAATTAATCTACTTTGCCCTAAGTGCCAGGAACATACAGACTGTGACACTATTGCGCAGCAAGTTAAGTCTAATGCACAGTAAAGTGTCTCATGTAGATGCACCCACTTTGAACCTTTTGTGCCAACCTGACACTTGACAGTACTGGTCAGCTCTTTATTTCTCTCTCATATGGGTTCAGATATCAACTTCCAAATCTAGAAGCCACTTTTTGGTATCACTCCATGTGCAGATTCCATATGCCCCATGTAAGCATTTCTAAAGATTGCAGCATTTGACTAAGTGCTGTGCAATTTGTTGGACACCACATTCATTCACACAGGGGGCTGTCCATGATGTTCATCTTGTGAAATGTTGTTTTGAAGCATCCATATCCAGATGTTGGTCTGTCCAGCTTGACCCATGCATCTCTGTTAAGGTTGTGCTGAATCTGGGACTTGTTTGGTGTTGGTATAAAACACTGTGGGAATAGGTTTGACCTTTCCTAGCAGTCAGTTCTCTCCATTGCTGCCCATAGGTTTGGTTCAGCATCCCCAGTAACAAGTACAATTGGAAACACTATGAAGTACCAGTTCTTTAACAAGGAATAAGGATGCTCTTCTGTTAATTCATCACTGGCCCATTAATGTTTCCCTCAAAAAAAGCAAAACCAAAAAACCCCCCAACTCGTTACAACAGCCTCCTCTTGTGATTTTCCTGTGCTGAGAAAATGGACTCAACTTGACATGAGAGAGGCTACTATAACATGAAAGAAAATGAAGGCTAATAAGCTGAAGGAAAGCAGGCTGATGCCCTGAATGAATGCCCTCAGTACTGTAAATATAAAATATTTTCAGTATTTATCATTATACTCACATTCAATCAGATGTCTGCTCACAAATAAATTTGCTAGATATACTGGTGAGGCAATGGACATGGCAAAGTAGATTTGCACTTTGTAGACTAACTACATCAAAGATTCATAGAATATGCTTTTGTAAGCAATAGGCTTACTTCTTCAGAGGGAATAGAAGACATCCTCAAGTGCCATTTCACAAATATTAATATTTTTCATCTCTAATCAACTATGAATTGTAATGCATAACTTGAAGAATAAGCTTTTAAAGTATTCCAGAGGAATGGAGAAACAGGATTAAGGTAAAAAAAATGTGAATTAAGATTTCCTAATTGATTGCCCAAGGTTTTCTGAACCACCTAGGAAACATCCCTGGAAAAAGGATTCCTGTACTTGTACCTGTTAATTTAATTTTTCTGCTTTACTTCAACTCTAGATTTCACCAGATGCATAATAAATCTTTTCTGAGGGTTCCAAGTGTAAGAGTGAAATATATATTTAATGAGTGAAATTTCTTTAATGTTCATAAAGTTTCATCATCTCCTCCACGAAACGAAACATGTCTTCAAGGAAGCATTAGAAAACAGTTGCAGAATATGTTAGAAAAAAACAAAACAAAACAAAAAAAAACATCCTGTCTTCAAAACTTCCAGTTTGCTATAAGAATACCTTCTTCTGGGACAGGGATTGATTTTATATATAAAATAATGTATTCTGCAACTGCTTTCTTGTGCTTCCTTGAAGATGTTTCCTTTTCTGGAGGAGACAATGAAACTTTATGAACATTAAATACATTTCTGTGAAGGAACTTAATATAAGCAAAACCAGGAGTTCAGCAGCTCGTATGAAAAACTTCCAATATCCCTCTCCAGGGCCTCACATAAATAGCTTCCTCCTCTTCTTTTCTAGAGTCTTTAACATGAAATTCCAGCAAGATCAAAAGCTGTCAGGATCGTCTCCTCTCAACAGACTTGTCCTTTTCTGGAGTGTTTTGAGACAGACGGATCACCCAGCATGGAAATATGGTCAAGAATGGTTGCCACTTTTCTTGCTAGAAGGCTGTTGTTGAAGAAAAGAGGTCAAAGCTGTACCACAAGAAGGACTAACAGCAACAAGGTAGAAGAAATTTCGAAAAGAGTATGTCATAACAGAAAAAGAAGAGAGGACCATGAATTGCAAGACACAAAACTTCTAATGCAACTTGAAACCAGAAGACTGATACTTCTTGCATACACTTGAAACATTTTCTAAAACTGAACCATCTTTGCCTTCAGATCCACCATTTATTATTACTTGCCATAATTATCACCCTAGACAGGTTAATGCTAGTAACAAGCAGAGCCGTTTACTCTCACTCGGTGCATGATTTAACAGTGTTAAGAAACTCCAGCCGAAGCTGGCAATTTGCCTATTTTTTGATTCCCATGGGTAAGATTGGTGGTGCTGACTCACTCAGTAAATTCATTTCTTGGACATTATTTTGTAACTCTGTAATGGTCGCATCACCACCACATTGTACTGGAAGCCAGAAGACCGTCTTTCATCCTATGTTAGGGTCAGCAACTTGTACTGGATCGTGCCTCCAAACATCTGATCCACTGCACGCTTTAAGAACAACCATCCAATCCCCTTGCTTCTGCTAGATCCTGCCTGCATTTCTACTAACAGCCTATGGTTCTTGGTAAAACATGCTTCAACTTCAGTCTCACGCCCTGCCCCAGCCACTGCAGCTTCTGCCTACCCTTGCCTCCAAACTGGCCACTCAAAATCCTTGTCTCCCTTGCTGCAGAGACTGCAATAGGGGTATGGGAAAAGGGGGGAAATTTGTGGGGAGACAGTAGCCCTTAGGCAGAGAGCATGGAGCTGAGGAGGCAGTCAGGATCAGTGAACTTCAACTGTGGTTAAATCACAAGCCTGTTTTTAGTAAAGGCTGTTGACCCCTGCTCTATATTAGAACTATCTGTTCTGATCTCACCACCTGGGATGCACACACCTTATGGATCTGGAACAGGGCTTCCTACATTTACAGTACAATCCCAAACTTTAGCCACTCAAATCAACACAACTAGACTCGGACCTCATTCTGACCTGCTATACCAGGGGTAGGCAATTATTTTGGCTGGAGGGCTGCTTAACAAGTTTTGGGGAGCTCTCAAGTGCTGCATAGGTATCCCCGACCTGTGACAGTTACCTCAACTCTTGGACACCACCTTGTAGCCAAAAGTCCTGCCCCTAACCCCTGACCTTTGCCACCAGAAGTCCCTCCCATTGCCCCAGAAGTACAACTTTGTGTGTGTGTGGGGGGGGGGGGGGGGGGGGAGGAGGGAAGGAGGGAGAAGGGCATACTACCAGGAAGGGACCGGCCAGGCTGGTTCCGTGCTGTGCCATGCAGTTCCCAGCTGCAAGGCCGGGACTCGCACGGTGCAGCATGGAGCCAGCCAGGAACCATGGAGGCTAGGCTGGCTCCTGCTGCATTCTGCAGTCCCAGCCATGCAGCCAGGGACTGTATGCTACCAGAGCCAGCCTGGCCCCTGCGGTTCCTGGCTGCAAAACAGAGATTGCACAATGCAGCATGGAGCCAGCCCAGCCCAACCCCCACAGGTCCTGGCTAGCTTGTGCTGTGTCCTGCAGTCCCAGCCATGTAGCCAGGAACTGTGAGCTGCTAGGAAGGGCTGGGATGGCTCTGATAGTATGTGGCTCCTAGCTGCATGGCCAGGACCTGCAGGGCATGGCATGGAGCCAGCCCAGTGGTACATTAGAGTGCCAGGAGCTGTGGGAGGTCCTGTGCCATTCGGCTGGGCCAGCTCCATGCCTCCACATGGTGCTCCTGACATTCTAGTCAGGAGTGGTACATGGAGGCACAGAGCCAGAGTCCTGTGAGCCCCATGCAGTGGGGCAATCACCGGCGGTCTTCCCCCCTGCCGTTCATACCCGAGTTTCCACTCTTGGACGGAGGGTGGGCTAGGGATCAGCCATGTGGTCCCAGGTCAGAAGCCTCTGGTTGGGAGCTGGGGGGGGAAGCAGGTGGGCCTTGCTGCTTATGAGACCTGCTGCCAGCTCCTCCTGCTGCTGGCACCCCATCAGCTTCTAGACAGGCAGCCACCAGCCAGTAACAATTGTCTAAATTTTAGAGGGGCTCCACTAGCTGGATAGAATGGCCTGGCAGGTTGAACCCAGCCTGCAGGCCATATTATACCAACCCCGTGAGAAGGGCAACAGAATCTCTCTCATCATCACCTCCAGCCCCCGGCCTGAACAAATCATTAATGACTTCCAGACTTTCCTTGAAAATTATGACCATCTCAAGGTAGCTGTGGGGGGACAAGCATGCCTGACTTACAGGCAACCCCCCAACCTCAAACAACATCTCCCCAGCAACAGACTACCCAATTCCTGTTTTCACCAAACCACCAGGCCATGTCACAGACCCAGATGCCACCTGTGACCTTTCATCAACACAAACCACATCATCACCAGATCAAACCAAATTTTAACATCTGGGGTTCATTCACCTGCTCCACCACCAATGTCTTTAATGCCTGCTTACGCTGGCTTTCTGCCATCCACACTGGCCAGACAGGTCAATCCCTACGTAAAAAAAACCAATAGGCAACAATTCAACACAGTTCAGAAACACATAATAGCCTGTAGTGGAACACTTTAAACCTCCCTGGACATGTCATCACTGACCTCAAAATAAAGAAGAAAAAAAAATCATTTTAAAAACTAACTTGAACATAAAACTGCAAAACATGAAATGATCTAAAAACCAGACCATGTTAACTATGGTCTCAACTAGGAGTGCACTGATAGAGATTTTTGGGGCCAATACCGATAGCCGATTTTTAAGGAGGCATATCAACCAATACCAGTCTGATTTCTGATACACAGCTCTTCAGCATCCAGCTGGTAAGTCTGTTGTGGTGGAAGGGGAGGGGGGAAGGAAAGGGTGCGAGGGGTGCAGATCAAGACCCCCATGGTGAGGGAGTGAGTAAGGCTAGGGGTGGGGCAGGCACTGCCCAGCCAGGACTGCGAGGGGTACAGGACAGAACTGCAAGTGGCTTGGCCAGGAGGCGAGCATGTTCCCCCCAGAACTGCACAGTATGGGGTGGCCTGCAGCTCATCTGGGAGGCAGGGGAAGGGTGGGGGTGGGGCAGCTCATCCGGTGTTTGTCTGGTGGTTCCTGCTGCTCATCTGGGATGGTACGGGGAGAGGGACACGTGTGCGGGGCGGGCTGGGGCTGAGCTGAGTTCTTCCCAGCTGGGCAGATCTGGGGGCCCCTTCCCCGCCCCCTCCATGCACTCCTGAATGAGCAGCGGGAGCCACCAGATAATCCACGCGCAGCAGCAGGAGCTGCCCCCCTTTCCCTTCCCGTGCCCCCCAGATGAGCTGCAGCTCAGTCCCGTGACCACCCCAGCTAAAGCCCACATCTGCAGCTTGTGCAGTGCCGCAGAGATCTGGGGGGCACATGCCCTCCCTGCCTCGTGGACAAGCCACTTATAGCTCTGTCCTGCGCCCCTCCCCACTCCGGCTGGGCAGCACCTGCCCCAGCCCCACTTCCTCCCTCACTGCGGGGGCCTTGATCTATACCCCAACACCCCTTCCCTTCCCCTCCTCTTGCACCACAACAGACTTAGCAGCTGCAGGCAGCTCTCCACACTGCCGGGTGTGCTCCTGGCTGCCTATGTGCTGCACTGCGGCTGGAACTGTGCGCACGCACGGACATTTATCACACAAATTAATAAGTCACATTGGACAGATACAGACAATTTTCTTTATATTGGTGCCAATCTAATATCGGACTGATGTATCAATGCACCTAGTCTCAACAGGATTCTTATCCAATTACTTGGACTGTTAACTACACTATCCCCAAGGTGCCAATTTGCTCATTCCAGCTGATTTAATTAGCTCACTTTTTACCTCTATTAGCAGTGTCCTTTCCTCCTCCCCGTTTCTCTTCTATACAAAACCCTTTCATTCTTCCCTTCCATTCAGAACATCTGATGATTGTTATCTAAGAAAGCTTATGCCTCACAATCAGTTAAGTCTCTATAGTGCCATACCTCCTTGAACTACCTGCCTGGCTTGAGACTAACAAAGCTAACCATCTCTCTACTACAGGTAAGGGTTTATCAGACCTGAATACAGTAGCATAACAGTGTCCCAAAAATGCATGTAATAATCCTGCTGCCACACGTCAGTGTACTATTAGCATTTTTTTTTTAAAAAATTACATAATCAATTCATATAAATCTTGTGATGCACTATAACTTTCCATATCCTTTGCTGCAGCATTGGAGCCTACTGAGTCATTTTCATTTTTGTGTGTCCAGTTGAATCTTGCATTATCCTCCACCTTAAAATCTGTTCCTTCCTAACTATAAATTTGAACACATTGACTGGGGCAAGAAATTATAAAAGAGAAGGATTTCAGAACCTTTTAAAATATACAGTATCAGTTATGGCTTAAAAAGTACCTCACAGACTTACAAACTAGAAACAAATGATGTACGTGTCAAAAGAAAGCTGTTAATTCCCCCTGATGAATACCAGGCCTGCAGGTACCCAAGCCCTGCAGGTTAGATAATGTGAAGTTTAAAGGACTGAACATGTTGCCTTATCTGAAATGGAGAAGCACATAATGTTTTGTGAAGAAAAGAAAGAAACACATGGCAGGCTGTTTAAAAAAGAAGTAATGCAGTAGCCGTATGGCGGTATGCTATGAGGCAATTAAAAAAGGTATACAGTGTGCCTCACAAATTGCCTTGCTGATGTCGCCACAAATGATAATATAATTAAAACTGTAAAACCTTCGCTGACCCAAAGCAATACAATCTTTTGTTGAGAGATATTCACATTTCAGGGGAGAAAGAAATCAAAATTTCTTGGCAGGCTCTTCATATAAAAGAAGCATTTCAAGTAATCCTGGTGGAAATGGATCAGGGAGTTGAATACCAGCAAGAGGATCTAGATAAATGTGAATATGGCAGTCCTGTACATCTGTGGAAGGACACCACTGAGAGTTCCTTGATATAAATTTAGGCAATGCCACACAACCCCACCTTTCGCATGTTTTACATGAACAAGCATGCATGCCAACATACAGATTCTGATCTTGCTAACATATGCATGACTAATATTTATGCTATCAAGTTCAACTTGCAAAACTCAGATCATGTATACATACTTCTTAAATCTGTTAAGCAAGCACGAATTATAAAACTGATCTATAGCCAACACGATAACTCGGATATAAAACTCTGATTTTGGTATCTTCAATGGTATGTTACACATCTAACCTATAGACTTAGAAGAATGAAACTGCAGAGGGTTGTAAAAGTTCACAAATTAACGGTGGAACATTTGTAGTAGGCCTTGAAAAGGAAGGTATTTTGGATTCAGCTGTGACAGCATATCCCCAATTCATGAGTCTTATGTACCACTTTACAATTCACTACTTTTGATACTTTGACAAGAAAACACCACTTCTGAATTCCCTCTTTGCATTTCATTTTTATCACAAAGAATGAAAACATGCATCAAAAAATGTCACAGTTAACTTTACCGAGATGATCACAGTATTCATTTTAGTATTACTAAGATGAATTTTAATCAAGGAATTAGACAAACTATGTCGGCCAAGTCTGAACATAACCCATGACATCAAGAAACCTAAACGGTTTCTTATTACAAAATACTGAATATTATACTGATTTATGAAAATGCTCACTCAAGTTCCAAGTGCTAAAAGTCAACAAACCTTTAAAAATACACCATCTTAGGTAACAATTTCAAGGGAGAGGGGGGCAAGTTTTAAAATGGGGGGGAAATACGTTTGAAGTGTTATGGCATGTAATTATTTATGAAAGCACTTATTTCATAAAAAATGAAGTGGAACAGAAAACTGTCTAAAGCAAAGGCAAGCCTAGCTATTTTTGTGCCTTGGGCAGAACAAGGCGGCCTGGGAAAGGAGTTGTGCTGACTACAGGAGAAAAGGGGTGGGGTGGTAGGCAGTGTAAAACAGTTAATGTAGTAGATGTTGGCTGCAGAGCAGGGATAAAGGGAAAATGAAGCTGATGAGGAGACTCCTGCCTCTAGAGCTACCAGCTTAGATAAGCCTTTGCTAAGAACAGAACCCTGCTGCCACTCTGGTGCCCCCCTCCCTCCAGCCCCTGGATAAAAGGATTCCTTGCATGTCTCCTGAGAATAGACAGCTACACAGGAAAGAGTTCCCTGTCTATTCCACAACCCTTTACCTCCATCCCCCATTGGGAGGGAGAGGGGTGAAAAGCAAAGCACAGAGGAATAGTGGAAGACTGAGCAACACTCCATCATGCCCTCTGGCTGGAGAGCACAGCTGCTGTACACCACTGCAGCAATTCTGAAATGCTCCAGTAGGGACTGGCTGCATGTCAATACAGCACTAAAGCGCTCTGAAGCTGAAGTGCTCATCAGAGGTCAGTCAGGCCAGAAAAAACATTGCGTCAGGGCCTGTGTCAAGAAATACATAAGCTGTGTATGACAAATAAAATACTAAGAGGGGAAAAACATAAGGCAAAGGGAAAAGGCAAAAGGAAAAATAAGAAAGGGAAGGGAAGGGAAGGGAAGGGAAGGGAAGGGAAATACGTGGTTATGGTTTTGCTAAAAAAGCCTTCTTTTTTTTTTTTAAATGAATGTTCTCAGATAAGAGGATTAAAAAGTGAGGTTTAAAAAAGATTCTTGAAGATGATTCAATGGTAAAGAGAGATTCAGGGACAAGATGTGAAGAACAGAGTATGAAGGGGGGGTGGGAATATCAAGATGCTTATGTATGAAGGCAACAAATTGGACACCAAGAAAAAGAGTTGGTAGTATAGAGACTTAAGATCATCAAGTGAACCACACCAAGGTTTCAGCAGCAACAATTTGGGTTAGCCACTCAACCACTTATCTATCCTTCTAGCTCCTAAAGCCTTGAGTAGCTGATATACTACAGAAAAGGTATCCAACTTCAGTGTCTAGAAGCCACATGCTACACTGATTGCTGGGCCCAGGCCACATTGGTTCCCCAGGATCTTTGCTGCACATGGATTTGAGCTGTCTCCCCTACTTCGGGTGCATGGACAGTGCAAGGCCCCCCCCACCCTGCATGAAGAGTACTCACTGGGGCCCCTGCTGACATGCTACCCTGCCCTAGTGGCCCTGGCTACCACAGCAGCGGAAACAATGCAGAAAGTAGCAGCCAGACAGGAGCCTACAGGCCAAATGTTAACTGCTTGCAGACCAAAGGTAGGAGGGGTTTCATTTTTTTTGTTAAAGGCTCACTCTAATCCTATAATATGAACCAATTATATTTAATAGTAATATGAATGAAAGTGAAAAATGAATGTTAGTCTTCCAATTGATATGATGCCTGGGAAGATCAGAGCACACCTTTTAATACTTGCCTATTGCTACCAGTCCTTCAAGAGGTCGGTATTATGCAACCTGATATTATGGTCTTTTGAATACAAGCATTTCTAATTAATGTTGCTGAATCAGAACACTGACAATTTTATGAGCCTAGAAATTTAGTGACATTCTATTTCCATTGGGTTATTTCTACCGACACTGATCCATATGGCAACTGAGAAAACCAAATGGAAACAGAATGTAAATCTGGACAACGAAATGGAAACAGAATACCACCCTTACGTCCTGTATCTTCAAAGGAAACCAGAATTCCATTTAGTTTGCTTTTTTACAAAACCGTTAATTGTCTAAACAAACAGACCTACCTCTGCGCAGAATCATGACCCATGGTGGCAAACTACAAACTGATCTCTTAACCAAGTTAACATGAAAAGTGAAGGCTTGAAAATTAAAAACACTATTAAGGCAGCAGCAACTTGGAAAATAAGACTCTGTTTTTACATTTTATATGGCAATTATAAAACATGCACCAAAGTAAACACCTTTTCCATTGTAAAATAGAAAAAGTAGCTATATCAAATGGGAACAAGAACTGCAGAATCAGGGCTTTGATTGGTAGGCAAATATGTTACAGTTGATGTTTAACAAATGAGATTGGACCCTTTAGTCAGCAATATTCAAAATTAAGTGAAAAGCTTCCAAATTCAAAATTCAAATATATAAGCAGGGCAATGTCAATACATCTAAATGATATGAATACAACATAAAAATGAGTATTACATATCTGCAGTGTGTACTGTGGTGTACATAATCTGTTGATTAAAAATCTGACATTATTTCATTTTTTTAGAGGAATCATTTCCATGAAAGTCTGTTCTTAACTAGTCACACAATTATCATCATGCAGAATGTCAAATAAGTGAAAACTTCTGAATTAAAAAAAAGAATCTGAAAGTAAGTGTGATCATTCCCAGTCAATTTTCTTTATTTTAGACACTTGCATGAGGGGGGAACCAACAAAATGAACTAATTTGAAAGAGCATCCCTGCCCCATCCCTCCCCCCAAAATGTAATTTACAGACTCAAAATATATAAAGTGAAAACTGGAAGGTGATGTCAACTAAAATTTTGCAATGGTCTTCAATGGAAAAAAGATTTTAGCCTTTCTGTCTGAATAGGAATTCATAACAGACTACCAGAATTAAATACGACATGGTGTTTTCATCTATTACATAAATACTGGTAAAAGATGAATATGAGTTAAACACAGTGACATTTGTTTTTAGAACTGTTTATGGAAAATTTGTAGACATTTAACATTGTATGAAATGAATGCTTACTTCATTTACAGCATAACTGTAAGTATAATAAATTACCAATAAGAATTGGTAGAACAGAATATTTACTATTCACTAAATATCTACAGCCTTCCAGATATTCATATTTAATTTATGCATCTTCCTTAAAATATCAAATGTCAGTACTGATTTCAAGCGTGTCTGGAAAAGCATTTGTTAAAAAGAAAAAGTCTTAAGAAACTTGTTTTCTGTATTTTTCTATTTGGTTTTTTTGTTTGTTTGTTTTTTGCAATGGATATTGCCCCATCTGATTTGACAGTTAAAGAAACACTTTAAAAGCAAACTTTCACAATACGCAAGTTATTAATGCAACTCCCGTATCCTTTAGTCGGAGCTAAAGAACTAAAAATTTTCATATAGTCTTTAAAAATTAAGTTATGATAAAAAAAGAGAATGTAAAGAAACAGTATAAACTACAGTGTGATATTAAGAAAGTATACTTAATGTAAAAAAGCTATGACTATATATTTAAATCTCTCTTCCTTAATACCCAAGCACTGCTGAGAGTTAATCACATCAAGAAGCAACATAAGGAACTCTCACATTTGCACTTGATGGATAGACTTAATTTTAAAAAAAATCTAGCCGAGACTACATATAGCCAAAATAGAGTCTTTACCTTATATACCCACATTATATATTATATACCTATTTTTAAATTAAAACAGGGCACATCTAAAGCAAAAACAATTGTACTTTAAGGTTTTAACACTCATATTAGAATGAGCATCATAAATATCATAATTATATACATCTTTACTGGTTTCTTAAAAATATCTTTGGTTGAAAATGAATGCTCAATAAAGAGATGTGTTATGGATATTTAATATTTTCAGAGCTTTGATAAGGGGTCAGTGCATAGCCCCAGAAAAGACAGTTATTGCAGATTCATTAGGGGTGTTTTCACAGGAAGTTGCATCCAAGTAAGGAGCCAAAAACAGATAACATTAAGAAGCAAACATAAATTGGGATGTTTCAGATAAAGACTCAGGTATATGACAATGATAAGAGAGAGAGAAAAAAAAGCAAGTTTATAAGTCCGTCTATAAAGAGCTGTCACAAAAGCAAAGCAAGTGTTCCAGATCAAAATTGCACTCAGTTATTCAGCTATGAGGGTACAGCTGAAATTTAAAAGATAAATATTTTAAATGAATGTCAATTAAAACTATGCCTTGTCTTCCAAAATGTCTGTCCACTAAAACGAAGTTTATATTTACCTGTATCCAAGCGCTTTACAGGGGACTCATCATCAACCTCAGAATCTCCACATGCACTCCTTGATCTTTTCCTTGGCTGCAGAAGTGTCTCCAACCTTGGAAGGACTACAGACAAAAAGGTTTTGGTCCCTAGCTGTGGAGAAGTTGGCTGGGTTTCAGTGTTCTTTGCAGACTTTTGGGGGCTTATACTTTTCGATTTGCAGAAGAGAACAGATGTACGTCTGTTTACATCAGTTGATGACTCAGCTACAGCAGAAACAGTCGACTCATTGAGATTACTGTCAAGTAAGTGTTCTGGAGTGTGTCCATTTATTTCTTTCTGAATGGATGTACTATATAATTCATTATCAAATTTTACTCTTTTGTAAAGCTTACTCTGCTCTGGATTGAGTTCTACTGGTTTGAGGGTTGGTGGTTCTGAATTAGTCTCCAAGTTTGAAGGAAGAGGTAATGCATCTGATGGTTCAAGTTTAGGGGGAGATTTATCTCCTGAAAAAATTATAAATAGAGTGTGATTTTTGAAAGCTGGTAGTTATAAAATCTATTATAAAACTTACTATAAATGTGCAGCCCACCGAACAAACTGTTGCTTGGAAACAAAGCATAACATTTTTAATACATAAACTTTTGGCCAGCAACACCCTATCCTAGTTAGTAGTGTCTACTTTTACACTGGGGTCGTAGCACGGATAGAACAATATAGATGTTTAGAATTGATATTAACAATTTAAACCTGGATAGATATTTTTGCTTTATACACAGTGATGTTAGTTTCATAACCTATATCTAAAATAATTTCTATAATCTCATATTCAAGTATGAGACATTTTACATAAAGTTAGGGTAGCAGATGATTTGTATCTCTTAATGAAAGTACATCTCTATTATCATTAAATGGTGAATAACATGCATTTAATTTAATAATCATCTTACCTGTTTAAGCCAATTTAATCAGATAAGCATTTAAAAAAAACCCTGCATTTGTAGCTTGATCTATCAAATTAACTATAACAGTGGGCTACATCATGTTACCAATTTTACAAACAGGTAAGTTCTGCAAAGATGATTTACAGTTATGACTATCAGTTTTATTTTAAAAAGCTAATGTATTTACAAATACTTCATAAACACACCTTTACAAACTAAGCAGGAGAAATCAGAAAAACCATCCCTCTACCAAGTTTTATTTTCCCTCTACACACCCCAATAATCAATTGATTTTTTTTTGTGACAATTTCACTGGGAAATGGCGAAAGATGTATTGTGGGGGCATTGATAAAATAAGCAGCATAAAAGGCTCTTCACCCCAAGATGCAAAGGGGCGGGGAGGAACATCTACCCTACAACATTCCAGAAATCCTGAAAAATATTTGTAAGCCAGTACTTTAAAACAGAACCCCCTCCCTCCCAATTTTCAAAAAAACTACTTTCCTCAGGTTCCAAAATAACATTATACTTAGACACTTTTCTCTGTTCTTGTATATAGTGGCACTAACTGAATGGGACTAATACATGTACAATAAAAACAAGTGTGAAAAACAAGAAAAAAAAACAC
The DNA here is from genome assembly GCF_001723915.1 of Gavialis gangeticus. Lineage (NCBI taxonomy): Eukaryota > Metazoa > Chordata > Crocodylia > Gavialidae > Gavialis > Gavialis gangeticus. Next base: position 2,012,452 of record NW_017729008.1, on the reverse strand, counting down.
ATTAACTGATGCAGATTGAAGCTTGCATGTGTGATTTGCATAACCCAATGGTAATTTTTTAAACTGAACTGGACATAGCAAATTAATTAATTTTAATAATCTGCTGACAAATATGCCAGCTATGCAACTATGCACTTGGTGTTTTCAAAACATTTAGAAAGGTGTCTCTGCCCTGTGAGACTCATGATCACAGGAAGTAATACTGTAAACACATGAAGTGTGAAAACAGAAGCTCAGCTGTAATTAAATCCTCAAGAGGTAAGCTGGCACTTGCTTTATGAACTTATGTCAATCAGAAGTCCAGAATAAGAATTAAATACACATGCTATATTTAAAAGCTAATGTTTTTAAATCACAGATTTAAAAATCACAGATTTAAAAACAGATGACTTAAAAATAGGACACTTTATTTAAGTACAGATGTAAGTGTCTAAGGAAAGGACTTAATTTACATACCACAAAATCATAAATTTATTAAGTTACTTTGGTAATATAGCTCAAAGGAATTTAGGACAGGGTTCTTTGTGTGATCAAAAATCTAAAACAGAAGAAATAAGGGTGAATCTGCTGCACCTGGAAACATTACAGATGTAAAAATCCTCTTCCCCAGTTTACCTATTAATAATTTTAAATTTAAAACCATTTACCAAACTTAAATTTTATTATTTTTATAACTTATTTTATCAATTCTGAATAATGTCAGTATCTTGATTATGTTAGTATCTTTTTAAAAAGAAACACTTATTTCAGGGATAGAATAAATGCTGGAGGAATTCTCTGGTAAGCATTGTATTTACATATATTAACTTGTGACTATCAGTTGCTAACCTTTGGTTAAACTGCGATTCATGTTTATATAAATCAAACTGTTATTTTTGCTTTTAGTGTTATTAGTTAGCTGACAGAAAGTATATACCCAAATTAATGGATTCAATTTTGACAAGGGGGAGATAACTTATGAAACCAGATCTTTATGAAATCACTAACCAGATCCTGAAAGTACTAAGAAATTGGGAGAACTATGTAAGCAGACCAAAGCAGATGCAGCTATATTTTTCTAGCAGTATACTCCACATTTGTCTGCCCTCCACACCCCTAATTTCAGGCAGAGCTGAAAATTTCAGTCAAAAAAATTCAAAATAAATGCTTAAAAATTAGCACAGATTGTAGCCAGATTTTAGGAAAAAATTTAAAAAATTATAAAAACTGAATTCTGCCAGGCCTAAACATAACTAACCGGGAAGGCATGACTGGGGGCAGAGCACATGCCGTTTCTAATACCCTTCTTCTAAAGCATCCATACCTTGCCGTTCTTGGAGACAGGATGCTTGGTTAGATGGATCTTTGGTTCCCTGGGCACAAGTAGCAGTGGCACACCTTCTGCCATTGCTACCTGTCCCTGGGGAATGCCCATGCCACACGTGCTCTGGCGCATGGCAGGTTACCCCAGGTGGGGTAGGGGAGGCTGGGGCTAGCAACTGTGCTGGACTCAGCAGCCTTACCTAGGGTCCTGAAGGCCTCCCGGAGCTGTAGCCACGGCAAAAAACCTGGCTGGCACCTGGAGTGTAGCTCCAGCCAGCCAAGCTCCGGTTTTGTGCACCATGCCTTTTTTTTCAGCATGGTTTGTTTTTGACCCTAGGAAATCCCAGGGTCAACCCCCACCTCCCCGAAGCTTTAAGGTAGCAAGCAGCGTGGAGAACACCTGCACGTGCAGCGTGTGGTGCTGCAGATGGATCTGTGGCACCACATATCACATATCCACACTTGTCTGGGTGAGGCCATATGGCCATCCTTATGGTCTTTTGTACAAATGCCTGCTTGGTGGGGCTGGCAGGGATGGCCGATTTTATTTTAGCTTAACAAATGATCTGAAAGAATCAAATGGTTCAACAGCTAATCATGGAATCATATTACCAGCATCTCCCCCACCCCAAACTCACTTTTCTTTCCTATTGTTTTTCACATTCTTATGTTAAGTACATTTTCAAGTTGCTCTGTTAACTCTGGGGAACAGAATGCACCTCTCCTGTACAGTGAGGCAATTGGTTGCATCTGGCAATTTTGATCATTACACCTAGATTTAAATTAATATTTCTTAATGTGAAAACTATTACTTTGTACTTCTAAAAAGTTTCATTTAAATGATTCAATCTGATGAAAGTAAAACTTCATTCCAACTTGAGAATACAAATTGGGTATATGGCTAGCTATCACGAGGAGCTGGGCTTGATGGATGTCAATAAAAATGTTGCCTTATGCTTCAGTGGGAGCAGATGTTCTTTTGGGATCATGAAATGTTTTACAGATAACTGAATCTACACTATTTCAATACTGCATAATTATATTAAAGGATTTTTATGCTAGTTCTGGTTACATCTACCAACAGTAACTTACATAGAAACCAATTGGTGGTGCCGAAAACAGAAGTAGTAGTAGTTAAGAGATGGGTGTAGTGGCCAAAGTTTTCTGTGATGAATTATTAAAGTTAGGCTCCTAATCCATATGTAGCCACTTTAGAAGTTAGTTAGTTTTTCGAAGATGCTAAACTCTTATAAATTTCCCCAAAAAAAATTGTACAAGAAAATTTTATTTAAAAGTTTGCTTCTATAGCATTTGTTACAATCCTTAAAAAGAAAAAAAAAAATCTCACTGCATCAAGTCAGCCAGACAAAAAGTAGGCTGTCAACATGTTAAACTTTATGCTATGGAACAAGTGTCAGCTATATTTTGTTTACAGTCTAGTAAACTTGTTCTTAGAAAAGGAATATTAATGACATCATAACAGATTGTACATTTTTATAGAAATTCACATGACCTATTATGGAATGTCTAATTGAAGGGGTTCAAACCAGTACCAATTTAAACACAGGTTAAAATCTTACCTTCTTCTTCACCTTCTTGTTCTAATGGTGCACTTTCTTCTTCAAAGCTTCCAATACCTGATTCTATCTGGGGAGGTTGGTTGTGTTGCTGACTTAGTTTGTTGCGAATAATGCTGATTTCTTTCTTTAACAGCTTTGCTCGTTTGCTCCTTGATCCACTGGATTTCATTGCACAGGTAAGATCAAGTTTTTCTAACAATTCTCTCAGCTGTTCTTCCAAGGACATGTGTACTCTGTTAGCAGGATTCAGTAACCTATCCACTGAAGTCAAAACATGTGGAATTTAAAATATTTGTTAGTGTTTCTCATGGTATTAAAATAAAAACCAAACAAAGCAAATACAAAGCCAAGCAAGCACACACACACAAACTACTAGGAGAAAGAAAATACTGGATGCATGTCGTGTTGGAATTAAAAAAATGAAATCCTACTTGAGTCACAAGTTGAAGCAAGTTTAGTAGTCTCACTGTCACTAGTAGAGAAGTGTCAATAAAAATTCCTACTATACTACTTGCTACAATTCTTCTTGATTAGCACTTTTGCTTGAGAGATCCATAACTGGAATAGCAGGGATTTTGCAGGTCAGGAACGAGGTCCTATTAATCCCTCCCTTTAAAAAAGAAATTACGTGATTTTGCTTCTGCAAGAGCCTAGGGTATGATTAGGATCATAAAAGTGATATTTTAATGGTCATTATTTCTTTTCCTTTGACTTGCATTTCATACCTTCTTCAGTTTACAAGCCAAAACAACTTTTTTAGCTGCTAGTACTACAAGCGAAGCCCAGAACTCAAAACTTGTTCACATTCTGCTCTGTAAAACCAGCTCTATGCAATGCTGCCAACAAATGATTCAACAAGGCACTTAAGCACATGCTTGAATTTAAACATGTGAAAAGTCTCACCAAATTACTAGTTAAGTACACTGTATATTTCAGTGGAAATACTCATGCACTGAATTTCAACACACACTTATGCACCTTCCTAGTCCAGGTTCTCAATATACAGAGATTAGAATTCAGATCACTTTCTCTTGATTACTGGTAGGGCAGAACAGAATACAATTTAACTTTCTAATAGCGTGTTTCTTCTAATACTTGTAAAAACATTAACTTAAAATAGTTCTTTTCATCAGTAAGCTAAACAAGTATAACTTTAAAGATGTGTTGGGAGTACAGTCCATTTGCAATAAATGTACCATTTAAAAAAACCTGAAAAATAAAAATTAATCTAACAGTTTATTTATATTTCTTGAAAATTAATCTTTAGAAATTTCTTACCATCTTCCCAAGAGAATGGCTGAGGTGACTCTAGTTTAGGTCGCTCAGGTAAGTGCATTCCAGTTTCATCATTAAAACCAACTGCCTCAGCATCTCTCCTAGCTTGCCTCAGAACAACACCTCCTTGATCTCTTAATCGCACTGCAGCTCTATAGAATATTGTATCCTTAGCATTGTATTTCATACAGTTATCTATAATGAGATTAAAATCTTCTTCAAACTCATTCAGGTTGTTATAACCTTGGGCATCTAACCGTTTCCTCATTGTAGAGAAATCCATTGGATGTTTAATATGATCCAAATAATCTGGAACCTAAAATAAGAAAATGGAGAAATGGTAAAATTGCGTTAAAAATAGCTAATGTTACATTACCAATAATTATACTAAATCTAGATTTGAGTTTATATAATTACGAGTGGGGAATTTGGTATATAATCACAGTTTCATATACACCTGTCAGCTAACAAGCAAACTTAAAAACTATTAATGAAAGTCCAACACTTTGTTTCTGGAGTTATGGAAGGATTCAATCATATTTTTATTGTATGTACTTGTGATAAACACATTTTTCCAATTAAAAAAATTGGAACTCCTTACCAAAATAAGTAAGGGTACACAGTTTCCAAGATTGATGTTTCATACAAAGATGAAGATACCTCTTCAAATATTTTTACTAAGTAACTATCAGTGACTTAATGTTTAAACAAATGAAAATTAAGAAAAGAGGTGCCCTTTTGAACACTATACTTAAAATACTGAAGCATGGTAAAAAATACATGTTTAAAACTAATTATTTTCACATTCCCCTACTGGGAAAAAATGTAATCTTCCTGTTTTTTTCCTCAAACTTCCAATACTCTAAAATAACATTCCATGTGATATTCTCAGTTTCTCAGTACACCTGAGTAAAAAAATAAATAAACAAATCAGACCTATAAATATAATGAGAATGACTCTAGAAATATAAAACACACACCTCCTTAAGGTTCACTGGCTGAGCAAATATGCGAGCAGAATCCTTTTCTTGCAGTTGGTCCAGAACTGATCGCAGAAGTACAGTGAATGGAGTGAGCTGAAGCTCCATAGCAACTTGCTCAACCTTGACCTAAACAATAAAATATAAATTATTATTATATTTCAGACAAAGATGGGACAACTAAATATTTTGCTGCTGCAGTGATCAAGGTAAAACAATACTTAAACATGGTATTTCTATAGTGTTCTATGGCAGGGGTCGCCAACTGGTTGTCACACACCATCCTGCACTTGCGTGCCACCCGCCTGGGGGAAGCTCGTATGGAGCAGCTGTTGCTGCTCCACATTCAGCCACGTCACCTCGCACCCCACAGCATTCGGCCGCCATGGGTATACTGCTCCGGGTCCGGCTGCTGGGGGTACACGGACACAAAAAGGTTGAAAACCCCTATTCTATCGTGTTCACTCTTCAATTGAAATGTTGAAGTATTTCTATTTCAAGTATTATGATCCCAAATGAGAATGCTACCTTTGGCAACATTGATTAGTGATAACTTTGTGTGCATCTTCACCATATTGAGAGATTTTAATGTTTAATGCTAGCATGTTCTTTAAAAAAATCTGATATACATTCAAATTAATCTTTAATACTTAAGGAGGCATTACTATTAAATCACTTAAATGTATGTTTAATTTGATGGTACTTATAACATCTTTAAAGTTGGGGGGGTTGTTTTGGGGTTTTTTTTAGGAAAAAAGGTAAGAATAAAAAAAAAGCAAGCATTAAATAACAAGATAGATAGATATCTCTATAGATATATAGATCTCTCTCTATATCTATCTATAAATATATTAGTAAAAGCCATGTTATCTGGCACTTCATTAACTGGTACGCTCTATTAACGAGTATGCCGGTTGATGCCAGCCAACGTGGCAAAAATGAAACGGGAAATGGGACTTACAGATTCATCAAGTCCCACTCCGGGCCATGGTCCAGGGCAAAGCAGCCTGCATGGGGCACCCCTCCCTGTCCCCTGGCACACTGACGCCAGGAGAGGAGCAGGTGGGGTGGCGCAGTGCCTCTCCCCTGGCACACAGACACACCGGACGCAGCATGAGGGGCATCTTTGCCCAACCAGGCAAAGGCGCCTGTCAGGTAACCAGCATATTTGGTTATCCGGCACCCCCCATTTCCCACGGGTGCTGGATAACAGAGCTTTTGGTGTATATGTATATGCTGTATGGGAGAAAATATGGTAATTATTAAAGGCAGTATTTACTACAGTTACAAGAGGCCCCAACATTTGAAATAAATTTTAATTTTTACAAGCAATTTTTATTTTCTTTACAACTTGCAGTAGAATGCATGCTATGACCATTTTTTAGTTTTATCCTGACTTTTAATATATTTTTATACACACACACACACGTGTATGTATAATTACAAATAATTATATAGATAATGAAAATAAAGATAAAACTCAAAATGTTTATAGCATTCATTCTACCGTAAGTTGTGGTGGCAACCGTCGATCCTCCTGGATGATGGTGTATGAATGAAGGCCACCCAGACCTTTGATACATATGCCTGGGCAGGAATTTTTGGAGGAGTGGAGGCTGCCCAGACCTTCCATCCTCCCTTTAGGCCATAGTTTCCCAACCTATGGTACACGTATCCCTTGGGGTACGCAAGACACAAACACGGGGTATGCCAACATTCTCTCTCTCATGCCCTCTTTTCCTCTCTCTCTCTCTCTCACCCTCTTTTCCTCTCTAAACTATAGCAAAACATTTGGTGTGTCGCACATTGTGCGGCGCTTTAAATTCTCCAGTAATAATTTGGCGTGCCGCGCTTTGTGCAGCACTGGGGTCAGCCCTCCTAGCTTTGGGCAACATCACCTCTACTCCAGGTACATACCTGAGTTGTGCAGCCCTGGTGTAAAAGGTAGGAAACCCTACCCACAACAGATTACACATCTGTTATAGCGCAGCCTTATATACACAGCCCTTATTCCAACATATAGCACAATTGGTCTGTAAATATAAAATCTCAGGGAAAACTGAATGTTGGGGTACTTCTCAAAATTTTCAGAAGTTAGGGGGTACTTGCTACTTAAACAGTTGAGAAACACTGCTTTAGGCCACTGAGACAGAATCCAAAGACCAGACTAAGTCCAGATGGTTGGTGCCTCCACAGCTGTAGTAGTGTCTGGGAACTGAACCCAGGTCTCCTGTGTAGTAGACAAGGATTCTACCACTGAACTACAAGGGCATCCTACTGGAAGTTGTAAAGAAAATAAAAATTGTTTCTAAGATTAAAATAAGCTATTTCAAATATTTGGGCCTCCTTTAACTATAATAAATGTAATAAGGCCATAATAATTACCATATTGTCTCCCATACAGCATGCCTCTGTATATAATACACACCTTATTTTTGAAAGGCAGCCTGAAGCAACAAAAAATACTTCCTTTGTAGTAAGTGAATAACAGCAGCTAGAGAGCTGAGCCTGCTCCCAAGCCTGCTCAGCCCCATGTGCCAGATGTGGTCTGTGCACCAACTCTGCACATGGCCCTGAAGCCATATCATCAGGCTGTTGGGAACTGTATTTTGCACATATAGTGCACACCCCAATTTCCACCAACTGGACAGGAGCAGGTTATATGCAAGAAAATACCATATGCAGCATCTCAAAAAATGGGCACACACAAGTTTCACTGTATTGGCTGTTATAATGTGCACCGCATATCACCAGCAGACATCCTTGACACCTACAGTATTGTATATTTGAAGCAATGCTAAGTTCTAATGTAATGACACATTTGAAGACGACAAGCATCAGCACAGTGAATCAATGTCTGTATTGCTTATGACAAAGTGTGCAGACATTTCTGAGACACCTAATTCTTAAGATTTCTTTTAAATAATTAAGAACAAGAACAAAAAACCCCCAAATCATCTGACATTTTCAGAAGATTCTTCTCATGCCAGGGCCTTTGACCTCTAGAGACTGCCTTGGGCCTCTAGAGACATAAGTCTACCTATCTATCTTCTCAGGAGGATACAGGTTATTTTGGGGTTGTAAGCACAGCCCATTACTAAGAGACTTCAATAACTTCTTTCTACCCATCAGATCTGCTCCTAGTTTACAAGTAATATGGATTTCATTTTTTTTTGGTAAGATCCATCTATCTTCTCAAAATATATACAAGATTTTACAAAAAGAAACTGTGCTTTTACTGCGTACTGTTTTATATCAATAGAAAAAAGAAAATAGCATAATCTATTTCTATGATAAAAATCTTTTTAAGAAAGAAGGGCCACCCATCAGCAAATAATTTTCTTTCAAAGTTTAAAAAAAATTGAAATTGTCCATTTACCTGTTCTCTTTTTAATTTTTCACGTTTCCGTATAAGTTCAATCAACAAACGGGCTCTTTCAAGATCATGTCGTAGCCTTTGCCAGTATTTTAATTTCTCCTTTAAAGCTTGCATTTCCTCATCATCTTCTCTCTTTAAAAAAGAATCAAAATTCTTAACTTGTACAATTGGTCTGCTGTATTGTAGAGTAAAGCAAGGTATTCCTGTGAAAATACAAGTTACCATCCTGTATAGTTTCTAGCATTCAGAAAGACTCCAGTTCCATAGAATGAAGAAGACAATCCTACTGCAAGTATATAACTTCTTATTTCTAAATTACTTATCTGGAAATAAGGTCTATGAAGCTGACAGCAGTAACACAGAAGAGTTTACATTTAGAAAAATATCGGCTGTAAATATGTTCTGCCAAAGAGGCTCTGAAATTGGATACCAAAATCCTGGACCAGCAAGAATTGAAAGTACTGTGAAAAAATATACTCAGCCCCAAAAGAAAACACTTTTAGTTATTCTCTATTGAACTGTTTTGACAACATGAAGAAATAGTGATAACTAGATCACAGGACAGCGACAATTTTAGAAATGTGGAAATAGAGAATTCTTCACTATGGGAAAGAGTGAGAAATATTAGATTTAAAAATTATTAATATTAGTAAAGTTAGGAAGCTGTTCCGACTGCAAATACTGGGAACTTCAACTGTGCTAAGTAAAAGGATCTTTTCAGAACAAAATCAATGGGCACTATGGCATCTTACAGATGTAAAAAACAAACAAACAAAAAATGGCATTTTAAACGTTGCACATCCCTATGGCAAGTGCAGCTCATGCCCAAAAGAGGTACTGGGTTGGCTTGCCCAACATCAGTATAGATCAGGCACCTTTGCAGGGCTTTTTTGGCCCTTTTATCTAGTAGCTGATTGAATCAGCTTTAGATAAAAGGGCCAAAAAAGCCCCTCTGAAGCATCCACTCTATACAGAAGCTATAGAGCCAGGTCCAACTAATGAGCTGCTGCTTCAGGTAAATCACAACCTTTGGTTTTTTTCCCCCATGTCTTTCACCACTCTACATGATAAAACCATACAAGTACTGGTTCAAAAGAGTAATTAACTCAGATGAAAAATAAATAAGAGGCGTTTTATGGAGAATATGAACAAACTGTCCCTATAAAAAATAACTGTATAAATGCTAGCAGTATTTACCTAGATTTGAATACATAATGATAAAAAATGTTAGTACCGGAAAAAAAAGAAATAGTAACAAAAAAAAAAAAAGGAGGAATTACTCAGGTTATTCAAAAATGAAAGGCAAGTCACCAGGAAACCCAAGTGAGAAAAAATCCTGTAATGAATGCTAATCAGTCACTAGAATGACCTATTTATAGAAATAGCCAGATAAGTGCAGATAAGACTTTAAAAAAAAGTCATGCAAGGAGACCCAAAGTTTAAGCAAAATCTGTACAGTGCTTGGCATAGAGGGTCAAAATGGGGTCGGGAGAGAGGGGGTTATTAAGCACTGTCAGAAAAATAAAGACAAAATCAAACCAAACAAAATCAGCAGTTTACTGAAACTGAAGGAGCACGTGTGTACAAGCAGGAATGGAAAGACTAAAATATACCCATTAAAAGCTGAAATGTCAAAACTATTGTATACATGCAAAGACTGCCTGGCTAAGTAAGGGTACAGCTTGGCTAAGTACTAAAGCTATCAAGTGCACAACTGAAAAACCCTCTCACAGTCCTTCTATTAACTAACGTTACTAGATGCCCCGTGACAAAAGTTCAGGAAAAAAAATTTCAGGATACAGTATCTGAAAGGGAGGCAAGGAGAACGAACAGATCTGCAGTTTATAAATAAATACTGGTACATTTCTGCACAGTATTTTATGCTTAACATGTTAATAATTTTAAGCACTCAAACAAATGATATGGCTGTCTTGTTACACCATCACTACTGTAAATATTTCATTAAAGTTGAGAGTTCTTATCATGTCAATTTGAACGCAAGTATGTTCCCCTTTGTACTTCCAAAGACAGAAAGAAAAAAGGAAAAACCAGATATTTTGGCCCCTTTTTTCTGAAACCATTTCAATAATTACCATTTTATATTTAAATCGAAATAAGAAATCTTGACTTGGACCTGGAAAAGCCAAGTACCAGTGTGAGAATTCTGAAAAGCCCTCTTTATTCCAGCAAGATGACCCTCTAGCAAGTGTATTCCCTGGCCCCACCCCTCTGCCAGTGCACTCTCAACAATGACTTACTCTACTGAAAGGTCTGCACTGGGATTACAGTCCTCCATGTTTCCATATCCAACTATACTGGTTGAAGGAGACAGAGATAATTAGAAAAGAACTCCCTTGAGTAACTGTTTTTAGTCTCCTTTCTCTCCATGAAAAGGAAAAGGTATCTACATTAGGAGTATTTTACCAAAAAAGAAAATACTCTGTTGTGATACTGGGATTTTGTTCACAAAAGTATGCCAGTCAAGGACCACACTGCAGCCCTGACCTTACTTTAAATTAAAAAATGGCCTCTGCCTACCTAGGCAGACAGAAAGATGTACTGGCCTGTCAACACACATTTACTCATCTACTCAGGAGATAGCTAGAGCTCTTTAAGTTCCCTTTTAGATCTCATTTTAGGACCTTCTAACAAAGAAACCCAACAAAAAAAAAACCCTAACAAGATGCACAAAGTTTATTGGTTCTGCCTATCAACATCCTATGCATGTCTAGAGGATTTCTTTTTCCTCTGACAAAAACCATCAAGATGTTCTGTTGACATAAGAACAAAAATGCAGAATGAAAAGATGCAACTTCTATCCGAACTGATTCTTGTCACCATTCTTTTAAAAAATTGCTAGTTCCCTAACCTGCTAAGCAAAAGAAATGAACAGAAAAAAGATGTTTTTTACAATAAGAAAGCTTGATCAGGGGGTTGAGGTGATGCCGGCACTAAGGCACATGGTCGACATCCCAGAGGTCGCAAGTTTGGGGCCATAGCATAAATGCTCATAGCATGGCCTGACATGATTCCAATGAATCTGCAAACTCTGCTAAATATCTTGTCACAAGGACACGAAAAAGGAAAAGAAAGAACTGGCTTTAAGGGAATTAACACACAGTACAGAGTAGTTAAGTATTTGGGAAGGGAACGTGAGCTGTGTGTTGGATAACTAGTACTGTCCTAACTAATACTATCTTTGCTAGGAAATTTATATCATAATAAATCTGAAGAGATTTTTACAAGCTCGTAGTAGTAAACAGATGTGTGTAAATACTTTGAAAAATTAAGATACTGTAAAGTTTTATTTTGTTCCCCTCTACCCATTTCTGGCTTGATAAAAAGTAGGTAAAATTTGTTCCAAGTAAATGGAGACTCATCTACTGTTTCTATTGGATAAATGAAAAATGAGAATGCTTTGCCCCAAAAGGCCATATATGGCGGCACATTGAGCAGTTTTTGCTCTAGAGGTGGTTACAGAGAGCATAGCACTTCAAGAACAAGTAAAGAAAATCTGTCTACCAAAGAAGAGCTGAGGACTGATTCTAGCTCCTTGTATGTGGCTGAATCTATATAACTGGTCTATAAAGACAACAATTTGCAACAAAGGAAGCCCTTTGGGACAGAAAGAGGCCAAAGGCCTATATCATATTTGTAACCCTCAATGTAGGGGCAAGTCACAGAAAGGAGGGAACACTGCCATAAATTAAAGCAATCTCAAGGGCCAATCAAACTTATGCCAGAAGCCATATTTGCTTCAGATGTAGCCCAAGTTTCTGGAGAAGCAAAAGGTAGCTTAAGGTCACCTTTGCTACCATTAGGCTTTGCTTATGTGCTGTGAATCTGGCTCCAAAGCTCTATTCCCAAACATACCAGAAATGACTTTGTACAATTGATATGTCCACCTATAAAATGGGGAAGCTATACTTCCTCACCTTTTAAAACAGGAACACCAGCATATGCACCATAATACAGACTGTAAAGCACACATAATTGACACCAGTTAGCAGAAAAGGTGAAAAACTGGTGGTCTAGTCTTCATCTCAAGTACACTTTCTTCCAGTGGTTAAGACCTTCTTTTTTTCAGTCTCTATTAGACATATGTGAAAAAGGCCATTTTAGATACTTATAGCCTGGACAAATTCATTAGATTTTTATTCTGACATTAAAAAGCACCTCTTGCTTATCCCACGACATTTTCTGAAATTTCAAGTTCCTAACCCAAGGCTATGGAATCACTATCACTCTTCAAAACACAATTGGGGAAAATACCTTTCTTGAGTTATTAAATCTCCTTAAGCCCAATGAGCTATTGATGGCACAATGTGTGTACTGACATTTGCTGACCCCCAACAAAAAGAATTATACTGGTGGAAATTTGTATGTCAAACAGCACTCAGCAGAAACAGCTGAACTGTTTTGAGAATAAATGAGGAAAGAACAGGTATTTTCCATATATATAGTTTCCAGCTAAGTACTGCAAAATACCTATAGGTAAACGCCAATATAGCTTTTAAAAGAGTTCCCTGAAGAGAATTAACAACTATACCCAATCACACATAATTATGTCAGTCAGGAAGGGAAAATGGTGTAAAAAAGCACACCACTACACTGTCAAAACTTTTTAATTTATCCCAGACTTCAAAAGAAAAAATGTGTTTTTTTGAATGGGCACAGGTATGTTTCCATAGCAAAATACAGACACAACTTACATGAAAATAAGCTTACTGCTGCCATTATAATTACTGAACACCTGAAAGAACACCAACTGAGCAACACTTTCTTTGACTATGCTTACATTAAGAGACCTTAGAAATAAAGGGGGTGGGGGGTATTTGCAAGTTATTTTTAACATGCTGACACATATTCTGGCAAAGCTGGCATAGAGTGAGCTTAGACACCAACAATCCATCTTTTCTTTTACTGGTCTAAATTGACCCAAATGCATTTACTTCAACATTAACTAGAAGTAGCTAAATGAAAGGTGACCAAAATACAGCCCACTGAGCTGTGTCATTCAGCCCACAGGGCGCTTACCAGGTCCGGAAATTTTGCAGTGTGTGGCATGGGGCAGTAGTGTTAATCAACGTGGCTCTTGGAGCAAAGGTAATCAAATGCTCCAGCTGCTTGCCCAGCCATCAAATTTTTAGACCTGTGGGGAACCTTGCATGCTGGATCCAGGGTTTACAGATCCTGGGGCAGCAGGGGTGGAAATCTGGAAAGGGGAGCAGCAGTAGCTGCCACAGCTTTGGAAACTGCAGCAATTAATGCCACCACAGTCAAAACCAGCTTTGGAGGCCAGATGATGCAAGCCTGCAGAGCCAAATTAATTGGATACTGCTGGGCTAACCCATCTAATTCATGTAAACAGAACTTATAATTTTCTTCATTTTTGCAATCAAAATGAGCCACATAATTATGTTAGCATAGGAGAAGTTTAAAATGAAGTAAAATAATATATCAGTTATCTACTTCATAAGATAAGAAGTTTTCATGAAATCAAAAAACCAGTTCATATGCTTTTACCCTGGGTTTTGTACATTCTGTCATACTAGACCAAAAAATCTGACCTGGGGTTTCCTGATTTCTGCAACACATTGATAATGTCGCAACTTGGAGTGAATTTAAAAGCAGGGGAGAGGACAGATGTAAAATTTGTTAAGTTTCAAAATGAGCGATGTACCCAATATTCTGTTGTGAATTACAGAATGTAATTTAAAAATCAAACCTCCAATTTTGAAGTTTTTCATTTAACTTTCTCAAATTTCTGAACTATCATAAAAAATAATTTACTCAGCATGAGGAAATACGTTGGCAGCTACATTTTGACAATAAGGGAAGGCAGAGGAATATTTTGGGATTTATGCATCCAGAAGCTGCTGAAGCTTTAGCAGAGACAAGGAGATAAATCTCCTTTTTATTTTCTTGCAGTTAGTCTGGAGGCAACTTCTGTAATGCAGAGAGGTCTAATATATTTGTTCCCCTATTCAGTGTATGACAGTCAAGTACCCAAGTAGGCCAATATAAAAAACAGTAAATGTCTGCCTCTATATCTCATTGTTCTGAATTAACTCAGTAACTGCATGTTGATTATAGAAATATGTTCACTGCTGAAATAGTTAAAGTTGCTATTTCATTTGTCTCTAATTAGGTTTCAAAATTAAAATTTAAACTGACACGGATTCATCAACCTGAACCTGATCATTATGATTGCTTCAGGCTGTTTTCAATTTAAATGTGAAACAATCTCTGCAAATATACATTTATAAATATTAGGGAAAAAATAAAGGAAAAATTAGATCAGATTTAGCAGTTATATTCCGCTACAAGAGGTATATTAAGGCAACCAATTCTGCAGCTGCAGCATTTGTGAATCACAAAAGGCACTGCTCTTCATATATTTTTTGTTTTTACAGAAGGTTGCCTAGATACATAGATAATATATATCAGAATCTAGAAAAAGCATTAGAATACAGAACAAAAGAAAACAAAACAAAAAACCCAGATAAATCAGAGAAAGTGGTTACAACACAGATGTACTTTAAGTCCGTAAAGGTGATGTGATATAATTATGCTTTAATTAAGTTGTAAAACCACATGAAAGCCTTTAACTTGGTAATCACCCTCTCTGATGTAAACACGGAAACTGCCATACCATCAATTCTCCCAGAGGCAATAATTCAGAAGGAAGTGCAAGAAACCTGAGAAGTGTCCGTTAGAGAATAAGAGAAGTATGTTGGTAACATTTGCCAGGCTTTTGGCTGACATTATTTCTTCTTAAAAACAAAACACAGAAAACTTATATCACATCATATGTAATGAACGGTCTCATTCAGGCTGTAGAGAAGGCCTCGTTCATGTCTCAACTGATCCAAGTCAAAACCCAGGACAAAAAGAAAAATGGCACAGCCCTTTACACATTCATCCCTTCCAAGCTGCAATGCTGCTCCTCTGCCAGTAGGTGGCACAGGAGAGCACAACATCTGACAAATGAGTGCCTAAAATGACTGGCAAATAACTTGAAGGAGCCATGACTAACTAGCAGTATTGTGGGGATGGGGAGAGTGAACATATTTTATTTTGCATACTTCACAGGTACGTAAAACTGCACAGCAGACTGATCTGTATGATCCCAGGAAAAAACGCTCTCAGGAAATGAGACATCTCTTTACACCAAGACACTTTTCTGAATTCTACTGAGCCCATAAGAACAGTATCTTATGCAAGGATACAGGATGTAGCCATGTTGGTCTAAGGACATTGGCAGACAAGGTTCTTTGGGTAAATCTGGTATTTTTATTAGATATTTGAGTTGGTCTAATAAAAGATATCAGATTTATGCAAAGTATCTAATTCAAGCAACTTTTCAAAGGTTAATTATGCTGTTTTTAAAAAGTATCTCTTCCTTTTTCATTTTCTAATTTGGTGCCATTAAATTTTGTTTGACTTTCCCTTATTCCTGCATTACAAGAAACAAGCTTATTTAGAGTGTGAACAAAGAAGTAATGCCAGCTCCCTAGATCTCAGCCCTAACGCTGACTCCTGAACCTCAGGAGTAATCAGAAGTAAGCGGCTTTGTCTCAGTGTTTTTCAGACTGTTCTGTGGAACCCTGGGGTTCTGTGATAAATCATCAAGGTTTCTGCAAAGAGATACGGGATAATGGCAGAGCGGGCTGGGAGGCAGTATGCTACCATTGCCGGCCAGGTCACCTGGCTCTGTGTCAGCTGACACAGACCATGGAGCCAAGGCTAGGGGTTCTGTGGCAGAAAAAGTGATATGAAAGGGTTTTGTGACTTGAGGAAGTTTGACAACCATTTGGGGTCTAACTGCTAAAAACAGTGTGGCATCTTATCTTCAAAAAAAAAAAATTACCAACTTTAAAGGTGGGTAATGTTTAATTCTAAATAAATAGCAATTATTTCTGAATTCAGGACTTGCTACTGCACTTCAAACTTACACCCTACTTTAACCCACATTAATTTTCAAGTATAGACAAGCTCTTAAATAACAGGAAAAACAGTTTTATATTTGCAAATTCTCCTCCAAGCTTATAAGTGAAGAAAAAAGGGTAACCAAAGCTGTTCATGGGATTCTTTTTGAGTTTAAAGGAATAAGGTACAAAATAAAGCTTCAGTCTTTCTATTTGATTTCAAAGCCTATATATAATCATCAACTACTACCAACCAAGTTCGCATTTTCCAATTAGGATTCTTTCTTTTGGCAGTAATTTTCAATTTAAGTCAAAAACAAATCTTGAAATTACAACACTGATATCTATATTATTGTATTGGTTACACCTAAAATTGAAGTTACTTGTAACAAGGGAGAAAACCCCATCTTTTTTTTTTCAGATTTTTTTATATCAAGAACATATATAAAGATTACTCAGAGATCTTGAGCCTGAAGACTGTAAAAAAAAATCACCCATCTGACTGATTTGAACATATACATATTTACATAAGACTGTGCATAATTTTGACAAGTATCCATGCTTTGAGGAATAGCACTGCATAATATATACAGTAACAACTTCACTGATCTGTTGCCTAGGCCTGCAAGAACAAATGGGTGATTTGTAGTTATGCTAGTTTCAAGAACAAATTAAGTTTAAAAATGGGCATACATTGACATTTAGGAGATACTCGTTAAATAAGGAAAAGTACATCCTGCACAATATTAGACAGCTCCAGATATGTTCATTTTAAAAGTACTCGATTATTTTTTTTAACTGGCTAATATTTGAGTAATGCATAAGTTTATACAAAAGTACCATAGTTACCGAAATCAGGGGAAGGCTCTTTCATCCCCCTCCACCCCCACCCAATTAGCATGGGAGGAAAAACCCCTCATCTCATATTTGCATACAAGGAAACTGCATTAAATACACTGTCTGGCTTTGAACTGCTACTAAAAGCAGCATGTCAGTAACAGAAACCAACTATGAAGCTGATTAAATGTAGTCAACACTGAGTATGCCTATAAAGTACATAGCCTATACTGGGCAAACATGCTGATGGGAACCTATCACAAGAATAGGTTAGTGCAACCCATCCAAAATATATGGCAATGCCCACTGATAGCAGTCCCCCTCAGCACTGACTCTTTTTCAAATCATGTTGAGCCACTACACTGTATACATTTGGATTTCCTCTTCACTCTCAGAGCTGAGCTGTTCCTTTCTCCCCCCCCATTTCCAATGTTTCCTATTTTCTTCACCACTCTTAAATGTCTCGCAAAAATCACCAAACAGTGCACCCAGAATCCCTTTGTTGCTCCCTCTCTCAGCCTGCTGTGTATGATTAGTATGGCCCCATCCTCCATGAGGTAGTCAGATCAAGCTGCCCTCTGCCTTATAAGCATATAATTTTTGGAGGATCCCAGGACTCATGAACAATGGGTTCAAGTCATGAGGGAAGGCTAATTAGCATGTTGATCCTTTGATCTGGAATACACACACATATACTCAGCAGTGCTGATTTATATAGTAAATCATGAACCTTTTGGCTTTGGATCAATATCATGCATAGTACTTTGTACTATACATAAGTAGGTGCCAAAGTGCTACTTAAAAGTATGTTTATAGAGTACTTGTGCTAAAACTTGCAGCAGTTTCAAAAAAAGTAAAATGCATCAGATCTTCCTGTGCCTAATTAGGATGCTAAAACTGGGTGATGACTAGTAATGTTTCCCTTTTGATTTCCATTTGCTTTCTAAATATATATATGATTTTCTAGTTTGTCCAACTGTTGTGTATCAGACTGAAAGTCATTTTCGTACAGGTCAGCATAAGTCTATGCCTCACTTACATGTTATGTAAAACATGAAAGTGGGGCTTAAAATGGATCTGAAATAGTACAGAGGTTGTTGTCTATAAAGAGGTGAATTTGACCATTAATGAGTTAAGTGGTTATCTTTGCTACCACAGATACAAAACAGCAGAAGCACGCCCTTGAAATCCAGCATATTTGTTTAACCTTTCCCTTGTTTGCAGGATATTCCCAGAATTTTTCATTCTCCTTTCCATTTGGCCAATGTTATATTTTTACTCCATTTGCTTCTAATGTCTTTTTCAAATAAAAATGCACTTTGAGTTTTCCTGGGGTTTTAATTGTGTAACAAAAAAGTCATCCAACAGTGACGGCTGAGATATTAAGGCCAGAACACTATTTTAATGAGGGACGTTGGAAGTATTTTGGAAATAGTATTGCCTTGCTACAGCACACACTAGAAAATAGTACATCCAAAAAGAGACTTTAAAAAATAAACAAGTTTACAGGGGCTAAATAACAGTCATGCTAGTATTACTAGGATATTTTCATTAAGATTATTTTTAAAAAGGAAATCATACCATATTGAAACATAGGTTTCCTAGTCTGTTTTTACTGTTCTGCTCTTTATAAAATGGAACTAAATTAAAAGAACTATAAATCCTTCTTTTCAGTAAGAATTGTGCTACATACCTGTTGTGTGTTTCTTTGTGACTGTAAGCTGGACTGCAGCCTTCTCAACAGAGGAACTCCATTCCTAGACAGTCTTTTAAGTAACCAGTAACTGTGTACTCTTTCAACAAACTGCTTCTTCCGTTGAATGGCCACCTGATTCATAATTTTATTTAATCTAAAATGTGGAAAAACTGAAAGTTTAATTTTTGCAGCAAAGCATCAAACATGTCTGGTTATGAAAATTTTGCTATTATAATTTCAATTTCTTTCAAAAATATATATTGAAATGTATAAAGGCATGGCATTCTTAAATTACAAAATTTCTGTGGACTAAGTTTTACTTGCTTCAATTTTATTTTACTAAAAAAGAAATACACATTCTTAAAACAACAGCTATTTGACACTTCCATTTCTACCAACCAACAAATCATTTTATATAAAAGATGTGTCTGTTTTCGTGGATTGCTAACTCATAACCGTATTCTCAGATTAGACTTGAGTGTAAAATCTCAGTACGTTTAGAAAACCTGATATTTAAATGATGACCAGAAATTACAATCTTAAATTCCTTTAAAATGTTCAAATTATATTTGCATATTACTATTTTATACAACATATTATAGTTTTCCTTTTTAAAGACTGAATTTTCAGGTTTTTCTACATACAAATTTAAAAAGACACTAATTATTAAGATACGTAAGTATGCTGTGGTGTCAAAGTATTCATGCCATTCCTTTGGTAAGTAGGCAGAAAATAAACTTTTCTAATTTAAAAAAAAAACCCTGAAGATAAAATACTGTGATTATTTTAGTCTATGTGCTTGAAAGCAAGTGAAGAACTCATCAAGCTTCAATGGAAATCATGCATACATATGAATCACAAGATGAGGCTATAAAGTAAGTTATGAGACCCCTGAAGAGGACCAAAAGGGATCAGAATGTTTCTGAAAAGAATTCCATCTGTTTTTTCCTTTTCTTTTTTTAAATGGTAAAAATAAATAAATAAATAAAAACCTCTAAACACCCTGGGAAATTGGTGTCTAAATCCCCATTTAGACTAAATTCTACCACAAATAACAGTGCAGTTGATAGATTATGTATTTATAAAGTTTACAGCTGTAAATATTGTACATTTATTCATTCATTATTAGTGTATGTCATTTTAGGAAGGATATTCATTTCTTGCAGACCTCTTTTTAGTTTATGACTAATCTTCCTAAATTGGACCATTATCTTATCTGCAGCCACTGTAAGATGTCCATGAGGGGTTTTTTAAATAATAATAAAAAAACCCTATACAGACACAAATTCACACAACTACTTAGGCACCTAACTCCTATAAAAAGTAATGGGAGTTAGGAATCAAGATAACTTAGTGCTTTGAGGCCATAGTGTTGTTTAGAATACTTTACAGTGTAAAATGTGTGACATGACACATCCCCGAGACTAAGAGCAGAGAAATTAGGTGGGAACTTTCAAAATTTGAAAGCTGTTGCTGCAAACAGGCTCTGACTTCAATTCCCACAATGAAACAAAAGGAACTTGCAGAGCTTCAATGACCAGTTTTGGGCAGGAAGGAAAGCCATAAAGAGTTAGACAATTCTCATGCGAGTAGAGGAAATCTGCTAATTCTCTACTCAGAGAGATGCTCTTCATACCTTCACCTTTTGGAAACTAAGGTGCTCTTAGGGTGTCTTAGTAAAACAAAAACTGGCAACAGTAAGTGCAGGAAAGATGCTTTATTTCTACAGCAAACATTAACATTGTGTTTTTATGTAAAGGTATAAAATATATCTCCAGATTCTTTGGGTCTTTTCTGTTAATCCAACGGAAAAAAAGAAACATTTTTTAAAATCAGTGAGCAGTGGAAGCCAGTGTAATTTCCAAATTTAACTAGAAAATCTAGACACCTCTGACCTAGGAAGAGATTATAACTGGTAGACAAGTCAGAAGTTATCTGGAGGGTAAGGGTAAAATTGTCTAACCCTGAGCAACCTAATGCTCCTAAGTCCCACTGATTTTCAACAACCAGTTCTAAGTCACTCCTGAAACTGTTACCTAAAAAAAAAAAAAAGAAATCAAGACAACAGTGCTTAGAAAGTATGTAAAGATTTCATATGGCTGCTTTTTACCAGTCTCCTGAGTGGTAAAAGGTGCAGAAAGATGTAGGCTGCCAGGGCAGACTTACCTCATTTGGAACCCGCTTTGATGCAAACATGATAAAATTAATGTCCATTATAGTAAAGAGATGAAATTCAGTATCTATTTTGACACTGCTTTCCTGGAGACGACATATGCTGAATCATTTACAAAAGATTCACATAAAAATGCCTGGAGACCCCAGAATAGGTGCACCTCAACATGAACAAATCCAAGGTATTTTCAATCAATCAGACGCATTCAATTATCAACCATAACAGGTTTACAAGGTATAATTATCCTGCTCAACAGGGGAATATTGAATTCAAAGATAATTTATCCAAGCTAAGCCAGGAGTTTGACTATCAAAGAGAACAGACATATACCAGATTCCCCTCCAGACTTACAGAAAGAGACAACCAACAGTGACGGCTGAGATATTAAAGACTGAATACTACTGTAGTTTAGTGATGTTGGAAGTACTTTGGAATTAGTATTTCCTTGCTACAGCACACCATGGAGAACACCAGAAAACAGACTGACCTCTTCAGAATCTACTCAATGTATTAGGCCAAGGGTGGCCAAGCAGCAGCAAGCATGCCAGAAGTAGCACAGGCAGTCTCTGTGGTATGAACACCTAAACCTGCAATGACTTGCACTTTCACTGTCAATAAAAGCCTGGCTTTGACAAAAGAGAATCTGGTCACCTAAGCAACCTTTAAGAATATCTTGGGTAGGGGTTGGCAACCTTTTGTCACTATGAGCCACTGCCTGCAACTCAGCCCCCTGGCACAGGCAACAAGTTTCCACCCCCAAGAGTACCTAAGGCACCTGTACTTAACCTTGCCACCGATTCATATAGCCAACAGTGATGTCAAGGGCTACAACTTTTGGTGGTGGAATGGAACAGAGAGGGCTTGGTAGATGGAACAGAAGAGCTTAATAGTCTGGGGATGCTTCTTTTAATGCCCGGCTGCGGTGTGCTGCTGGTCCCACGTTCCCACAGACCAAGCTGGATTCCTTTCAATACTAAATATGCTGTCAGTCTCCCAATATGGTACTGTGACCCAGATCTTCCACAATTATTTAAAGTGAATCATGTCCTCATTTTAAGATACCAGACTTATGAATGGGCTTCATGTATAGGTTTATTTATGTACAAGTCCTTCCGATGAGACTAAGGTAAAATTTTCCAAAAATACAAGACAACGGTTATGATAACTAGCAGGAGAGAGTTACATAACTTCTTTGTAAGTCAGGTTCTAAGCGCTCCGAAATGAAATGCCTTCTGTAGGAATGCATTTTCCACAATTTTGGATTGTTGAATTCTGAAGTCCTCTCTACCATGTATCCTTAAAGCTACAATTCCAGAAGAGTGATTTTTAGTAAATTTCATATGAGGCACAAGGAAAAACAAATAATATTCTTGAAACAGCTACTAATTATGCCTTAAAACAGCCAAACAACCTTACTGAGTGCATATCTCATTGGTTCTCAGCCTTTTTGGACAGGAAGCACCCCTCTATAAATCATTTTTCATTTTTGTGAATTGAGTGGCACCACCATTTTTCATTTCTGTACTGTAAATTCATTATTGTGATTTGAGTGGCACCAAATTTTAAAAACTGATTTTCATATTACGGTGCTTACCACCTTGCAGATTGCTGGGCAATGCGGGGGGGGGGGATACTGGCCAGGTGAGGGAGGCGGGGCAGTAAAGTAATTCCCCAACTCTATCCCTAGGTCAGTGTCCTCACTGTTCTAGTTGTCTCATGATCCAATGCATTTTCTCTAATTGAGTTAGAGGGTACATTATGAAAGTGAGGGAGTTTCTTTAAACTCACAATTTCTGCAACTACCGTAGTAAAAATCACCTCACCCATCACACCTATACTGCCACAAACGTAATTCAGAGACCCGTCATTTCAAAGGTATCTATACAGCTCAGCACCACTAAATTTTGGGACACGATAGGGTGTTGCCTACTGTTGCAAGAATAAGGTCCACAAAGCCAAAGCATAGTCTTGCTGTTATCCATTTGCTGTCAAATCCTGGCAGCTATATTCCTATTACCTGGAACACAATACCAAACAATGAATTGACATATATGCCACAACAGTTAGTTCTGGAAAGTAAAAAGAGATTTAACTCCAGCAATTCCAGAACCTTAACAGTGGCAGAGACAAAAAGTTGGGATCCTTTCAAAGTTACCATTCTTGATTGATGTATCATTCATACCAGGAAATGCATTTCAATTTAGAGCATCAAGATAAATGTGGCTTGCGTGGATGTCACCATCACATCTGCGGTATATATTATATTAATAAAACCTTTGTACCTTTTTGTTGTGGTGGCAACTGCACATAATCCCTAATCTAAAGAAAGCACTTTGGTTTATGCATGTGTCTTAAGTCCACCCCTTTTCAGGAAAGCACTTATGTATGTGCTTAAGGTAAAATTAAAGTGGCCTTAAGCACATACATAAGCACTGTTGATTAGGAAGCTTTTTCCCTATATTGGGAGTATTCCTAACATTTCAGATCCCTACTATACTTCTGAACCGCCATTTTACATAAACAGTCCACCTGAGTATGTTTAACAAAGATAGTACAGTTTAAATAATATATAGAACTCATTCAGAGCTGGAAGCAAACCATGTACTACTATCCCATTGGAAAGCTGGCAGTTTTCACTGTTAAGATACTTTTGCTACTAACTCTATAAAAGGAAGATACTGAAATGTAACACACCAGGGCTGTAGATTGAATACTCCTCATCCTATACCTTATATCAGTCTGGGAGGTAGTAGAAAGAATAGAAAGCATTAAGCAACCCATATTTGGAAATTAAAATTGGGGCAACTCAAGTTTTTAAAAATTAAACGGTACCATCAGAAGCTATGCAGTTTTGCAATACTGGACCTTGCCTATACTAGAAAAGGTCTGCTATTACTGCTATACTGACATACCCTCCTAGGGCAGTTTACATACCATCCTGAGTTGTTTTGTTGCCATAACTTCAACAGCAGAACCTGGATCATTCCTATCTGAGTGGTTCGTTACCCCTTTAAATCTGTTGCACCAGGTTGCCAAATCAAGAGAAGCCGCTCACAGTTTGTGGTGGGCTCAACTGCCTCACTCAGCTGCTCATGACTGGTCCCACACAGCTGATCTGGAGGAACAGCAGCCTTTGAAATAAAAGCTGCAGTACAAAGCTTGAGTGCCTCAACAGTCCAGCACAGCTGTTTGCTGCTGCTCTGTATACTACCAGTTACTTTGCAAATGGTCATCTTCACAAGGGGGTAAGAACACTAACCATATGAAGTATGCAAGTTCTGCTGTACTAGTTCTCAGAATGAAAGGGGCTAGACAGGGGACTTCAGTTAAACTGCCAGCTGCAGTAGTTGCCTGTTGATCACATTGTAACAAACTCTGGTGATTATGTATTGGTTAAATGCATACACTTTCAGCTTGATTATATTGTGATGCAACTGCACTCCTGTTACTGCACAAAAACTGTATTCCTATTCTTTGCAGCTTATGGCATTCTACTTATTGGGCGGTTATAGTAAAATATGGCTAATTTGTTACTCAAAGGAAGACTGATAATGGTAGTAATTGGTGCCAAAAATTAATTAGCCATTTTCAACTTTCATGAGATGCATGTTGTATGACATACAGTAATAAATGATTTTTGACAATTACAAAAACCAAGTACCATCTGTGCACTTTGGTTCACTGTACCAGAACGCTACAAGATCTGTATTTATACATACAATGCTTAATGTACAATTTCTCACTAAAAGAATCCAGTGTGTTCTCTATAAAAAAATTACATGGGTAGAATCAAATCAAATCACCATCATTTTGTGCTCTTCCATGAACTCATCATCAAAACATAAGATAATTATACAAAACAGAATGGGTAGTTTTCGAAGTCAAGATCTGCTGCCAAGCATCTTGTGATTGTACCAGTGCTATGGAGGGCAAGGTCAGTACCTTTAAAGCACAACAAAAGCCAATTCTATTGTGGTTTAGTACCACTACCTGCTGATTAATTAGCCAAGCCATTTTGTGTATAAATCAATAGGTTCCTTGGAAGGGATTCAGTTCATTAACTAATAATACCATAATTACAAGTTTTTCTAGTGACTAATTAACCAGATTTCACTGTATTAGACATTCAGAAAGTGACAGGAACTCGCCTCTGAGAGCAGCCACTGACAAGATGTAACCATTGATTAGAGCACACAGCAATGTCAGCTCTGTAGTAGTAGCAGTCCTGAAACTAGTCAGATACTTTCATTTTCAAGGTTTCTCATAGTTTCACGAAAGCCAGGCAGTTTCAAAGCTACTAATACCAAGGCACTGACAACACCAGGTGGTTAGCAAACACTGTTTACATTAAGATTGGGTAAGTACATACCCTGGATAAACATACAACCTACTTTTCCATATCAAGGCTATTCACATACAGCGTATGGGCAAGCACTTCATGGCCAGTATGACTGTGCCTATACTGTGATCCCAAAACTGACAGGACCACAGTTGATACATTCACTAGGAAAGCAAGTTAGTTACTTTACAAGTTAATGCACTTTAAATTCACTTCCCAGCTTACTGTGCACTACTTCCTTAAGCATATAAAACCCTTCTTTTTAACCCTATACGTGAAAATAATTTTCCACACTAGGGGAAAAAACCTTTATTATTATATGTTTTCATGGACTCACTGTCCTAACTGTAGTCTCAGACCATCAACAATTAACAAGAGTGGAGAGGAGTGCCCAGCTTCCAGCTGCTGTCCCAAGTTTCAATTGCACAGGTTTGGGAAAATACAAAAAAGTATTGCTTGCACAAGTGATACAATATATTTTTAACTGCTTCAAACATATACTGAAATAAGGAATATGATAGGTTACAATGCAACAAGATGCCACACAGTTGTTACCAGTGTATGTGCATGCCATGGCTGTTTCTGGGAAATAAGCTAAGATTTAACTTCAGTGACTCCAAAATCTTAGTGGTCACATAGATCAGTGGGGGCCAAGCTTTTTGGCAGGCATGCCACAAATTAGCCATGCACCCTCCCCAGTTTACTGCTGTGCTTTTTGCTCCCTGCCTTATATGCCACTGTGCTGCCCATCATCTCCCTGATCTGCCACATGCCACAAAGAGATTGCCTGTGTTACTTGTGGCCCACATGCCACAGGTTGACCACTGCTGGCATACGCCAATAGTTGGGATCCTTTGCAAATTGCTGTCCATGATCAATTTATCATTTATGCCAGAAAATGCACTCCCGTTCACAACTGCAAGATAAATTTCAACTTCACTCGGTGAATAAGGAAAGCTAGCACACTATTTCTCTACTGTCCACCAGTTCTCAACTAACCTGAAACAACTGCCCCACAGCGCACAAGTAGAGAACTACTAGAAAAAAATAATATTAAAAAGGTCAGGCCTGTGACACACTGAAAATCCAAGACGACTACTACTGCCTTTAATGAAAGGTCACTTAGCATATCTCACTAATACATAATTATAAAAATGTAGTTTGCAAGGTGCTCGCACAAAAACAAAATAAAACGAATACTTCCATCATAAGACTCAAAAATGTTTAAGCTGCTGTATACAAAAACTTAATATTGGAATATCCTTTTATTAAGCACTTCTCTAAAAAGACTAACTTATAACCTGTTTTTCAAGCTGTTAAAATAACTTCTTTGTTGATCAGCATAACTGTTCTATTATGTAAGTTTTATTTTATGAAGACTTTCCTATAAACTGTTGGGGAGAAGGATCAAATTAAAAATTCAATTGAAAGTGTTATTCAATTAGATAAAGCATTCTTTTGGTAAGATCCACATTCACAATAAGGAGGTTGTACAAATGATGAGAGGTTCAGATACAAAAACCAAACCTTACCTCTGAAGTATGATTAAAAAATGAAAAAGGGCAGCATTTGGAATAGACACACCAGTGCGGCAGCCTAATTTCTAAAGGCTTTTATTTGAAATATATCCCATAATATTGACAACTGAAAGTAATCAGCTCTGCTAGCAATTATTATGCATTATCCAAACATAATGCTGCATTATTTACTTTAATTGGTGGCTTACTCATAGTCACCAATCAGGAACTTAATACCAAATAACAGGAGTACTGCAGTTCAGGATAAAGATACAAGACTACTGCAAGAAAGCTTCTGCTATACTTGACTTCACATCAAGTTTTCAAACTATGTAAAACAATTAAAATAGAATACACCTAAAAAAATGTATGTTTTTCCAGTAAAATTGTATTAAATTTACACAGCAAAAACTCCTTTTCTAATACTAGCAGCACAGGATCAAATGCCAAGACTTATGTGCTTAAAAGAGACAACCAACAACTTGAAATCTAAACAATTTTGAAATAAGAACAAGAATTAAGAAATCACTGGGCTCCAAAAATGGTATATAAATAAAGACCTGTGTTAATGCAGAAAAATAAGAAACTCACATTTCTAAAGAAAAACTCAGAAAATGAATGCTAATACATATTCATAAAGTAGTTAACACCTAGCAATATTAAGGACCACAAGTACATTTGAGTATATATATCTTAACTTTAGAATATACACTAGACTTTAATATTGAATTCTTATGAACCTTGATGATAACTCTAAGCTAAGCTAACCATCCTATAAAAACCCTATCATGTAACATAGACAACGTAGTTAAAATAACCTTAGAAATGCTGGAGAACTTAAGTTTTCCCTTGTGAATTCTCTAAACAAGATCAGTGTAAGAGTCAAAACTTCCTTGAGTTTTGCTGAGATCTTCATAAACTTCATGAAAATAAAGATTTTCATAAATTGAAGGGAACTTTACAACTCTTTCATATGACTGCACGTGTGACTGCTGCTCATCCATTAATGATAAGGCAGGGGTGACCCTGAGCAGATCAGAAGTGACTACATGGCTTTTGGCACAATGGTGAAGGGAACAGAGAGGTCTGGGTCATATTCTCATTGATCCTTCCATTCAAAGGTAAAGGAACACCTATAAGCAGAGATATCCAGGAAATCAATACCTGGCTGCATAGATGGTGGTGCCAGCAGGGCTTTGGCTTCTTCAGTGATGGGATGGTACTCCAATAAGGGCTACTGAAAAGAGATAGGACCACCTGACAAAGAAGGAAGACTGTCTTTGCATACAAGCTTGCTAACCTAGTGAAGAGAGCTTTAAAGTAGGTTCACCAAGGCATGGAGACAAAAGCCCAGAGGTAAATAAGGAGCCTGGGGACCTGGAAAAAAAATTAATAAGCGGAAGCAATAGCAGGATCCTTAGCAATGTTCTCAGGGATAGGAAAGGACAGTTAAATACCTGAATCACTAATGCAAGAAGTATGGGGAACAAAAAACAGAAAGTATGAAAGGTTCTAATACAATTACAGAATTATGATTAAATTGGGATTACAGAGACATGATGGGAAAGTTCGCATGACTGAAGTATGGTCATGGATGGGTACAGCTTGTTGAAAAAGGATAGGTGGGGAAAGAAAGGAGAAAGTGTTGCTAAATGTACATAAAGATGATCCACATGTATTCAAATGTGCTGTTTGAGAGGGAAAGTAAGCCTGCTGAAAGCCTCTCGGTAAAGGTTGAAGAGGACAGCAGCTGGAGGAATATCATGGTAGACATCTGCTAAAGGTCACCGAACCAGGAGGAGGTGGTGAGAACAAGGTATTTTTTTAGCCAACTAACGGATTTCCAAATCACAGGACCTGGCTCTCATAAAAGACTTTAATTATTGGTACATTGCTGAGGAAAACAGCACAGTGCACAAGCTGTCCAGCAAATTCCTGTACTGTTAGGGATAACTTTTTGGTACAGATAATAGACATGCAAACAACTGGGGGAAGATTTCACTGACTTAGTGCTCACAAACAGGGAATTGGTTGAAACTGCAAAGATTGAAGATATCATTTTGTGGCGACTGTCACCCAAGTTAAGGGTTCAAGTTCGTAAAAGAAGAAAGGAAAGATGGCAGCATAACCAGGATGCTGGGCTTCAGAAAAAGCAGATTTCAACAAATTTGAGGAAGTAGCAGTCAGAATCCTCTGGGAGGCAAGTTTAGGGGGGAAATGGAGTCCAAGACAGCTGGCTGTATACCAAAGGGATGCTCTCAAGGGAACAACTTATGGCAAAGTGACAGAAGAAAGTGAAGCACAACACATCAGCCTGGCTAAACAGCAATTGCTTCAGTGAGTTGAAACTAAAAACAGGAATCCTACAAAAAGTAGACACCAGGGTCAGAGTACTAGGAAAAAGTATAAGAGCATCACACAGGCATACAGCGAGAAAAATTAGGAATGCCAAGGCACGAGATGCAGCTTGCAAGTGATGTAGACGGCAAGAAAAGGGATTCTACAAGTATGTCAAAAGCAAGAGGAAGACCAGAGAAATCACAGGTCCCTTACAGAATGTGGAAGGCAATCTAGTTATGAATGATGCAGAGAAGAATGAAAAATTTAATGCTCTCATTTACTTCATTCTTCACAAATTGAGGCACCTACCAGATGACACATGCAGTTTTCAGCAGACAGGGAAGGAGACAAACATGCTACAATGATGGCAGAACAGGTTAGAGATTATTTAAAAGCTAGATGCTTTCAAGTCAGCAGTGATAAATAGGACACACCAGAGTCCTGAAGAAATTGGATGAGATAATTTCAAAGCCATTGGGTATCTTTTTTGAGAACTCATGAAGATCAGGTAAGGTCTCCCACAATTAAGGAGGAATAAGAAGAAGGATCCGAGGAATTACAGATCAGTCAACATGACCTAGATACCTGGAAACATCAGGGAGCAGGTCCTTAAGGAATCTACTGTGAAGCACCTAGAAGAGAACAAGATAAGGAACATCCAGCATGAATTCAACACGAGTAAGTCACGTTCGCCCAACTTGAGTTCATTCCATGATAAGATGAAAGGTTCTGTAGATGAGGGGAGAGCACTGGAGTGATATACCTTGACTTAAACAAGACTTTTGACACCATCTCTCATGACATTCTCATTAACAAGTAATGGAAATACAGAGTAGATGAAGTACTGGTAAATTGGATATACAACTGGTTAGATCATAATGCTCAATGAGTAGTCATGAATGTCTCAATGTCTAGCTGAGAAGAGGTATCAAGTGGGGTTCCTCAGAGGTCTGCCCTGGGTCTGGTACTGTTCAACACCTCCATTAATGATCTGGATGATGGGACTGAGTGCATGGTTGGCAAGCTGGTGGATGACACCAAATTGGGTGAAGTTGAAGATGGTCTAGAGGACACAGCTGGACTTGGATAACTACAGGAAAGGTTTGCAATTAATGCGATGAGATTCAACATGAAATAGTGGAAAGGCCTGCACCTAACTACATGCACAAATAGAGACTAAGGAATGACCAACTAGGCTGCAGTACATCAGAGAAACTGAGGGATACAGCAGACCAAGGGTGCTCAATCCTGACCTATGGGCCAGATCCTTATCAACCAGCTCCACTTCAAGATGGGCAGTTAACTGGTAGCAGGGGAGCAAGCTCCAGATCTTTGGAGAGCCCTGTGGACTGGATTGTGTGGCCCTGCATACTGTACTGGGTGTGGGGATTCAACAAATTTAATTCAGGGCTTAATCTGAAGCAGCCCCATGAGCAGAGGGCCAAAAGCATAAGTACCACTGCAGTAGATCATAAACTGAATATGAACCAACAGTGTCCCCTTGCTGCCAAAAAGGCCAACAGCATGGTGGATTGTATTAACAGGAATATCACATGCAACTCATTCTTCTGTTGTAGTCAGCAGTAGTAAGGCCTTGCCTGGAATACTGTATCTAGTTTTAATCCCCACACTTCAAGAAGGATGTGGAGATTGAAGAGTCCAGTGCAGAGCAACAAAAATTAAGGACTCTGGAGACAAGATTTGTGAGGCAAGACAGAAAGAACTAGGATTACTTAGTACAGAGAAGAGGAACTCAGGGGGGAATTTGTTATGAGTCTTAAATACCTCATAGAGAGGGTGGAGACTGCCTTTTCTCTGTGGCTGTAAGGGACAAAACTAGAAGCAATGACCTCAAGTTTCAGCAGGGAAAATTTGGGTTGAAAATTAGAAGGAACTTTCTGACCATGAGGCTAATCAAGCATTGGACCAGGATACCTAGAGAAGCTGTGGAATCTCCATCCCGAGAAATTTTCAAAAGCAGATTAGACAGACAATTGGCTGGGATGGTCGAGTCAGGAACAATACTGCCTTGAGCAGGGGGCTGGACTAGATCGACTTTGTGAGGTCACTTCCAGTCCTACTTTTGTAGGTTCCCATTCCTATAATCACATAATCCCAAATAATGATCAGGGATTTTTTTGTTTTTCCATGCTGAAGATAAAGACATCTAATACCAGATTCCTTGATGCTTGGACCAAATTCCAAAAAGCAATTTTGAATCATGAAACATTTGGAAGTATTTTTCCAATCCAGTCCTAGAGTGTGTTGCTTATTTTGTAATCCAAACACTGTAACAATGCAATCATCACCAACATTACTGCCTTAAATTCAACTTTGAAAGCAGTTTGCAGTAGCACATACTGGCTAACAACAAAATTTTGCCCATCTATAAATAGGCCTTCACTTTACTTCTTCCTGACTAAACTGCAAATTCACTTAAAGCCTCAAAAACAGTTGACTGGGACATAAATTGAGAAATACCTCACAAAAAGTGAGAAGTCCATTCTTTACAGTTATCCAGGTGAACCCCAAATATTCTACTAAGTACAATGTGCCCGCTTTGAAGCAATGTTAATCTCTGAATTATTGCTTCTGCTTTTTTTTAGTCAACTTTCAAGCATCACAACATTCTGCCCTTTCACATCTAATGGAGTTTCAGCCTATAAAAGTTTGTGCCATCTCTCTCACACATGCACACACTTTGCTTTATATATAAAGTGTAAATCTACTCTGTGTTCTAACTGCTAGATAGTTTCAGTATTACATTTAATTCTTAACATGGTTATCTTCCCTCTTTTTCTTAAACAGTGAAGCTACAATATAAGTCTTTTACAAATTTTGTAATTCCTATCTATAGCTTTTAGATATTTTGCACTGGGTCCAAATAGCAAAAGAGAGGACTGGGGACACCTTAGAGACTAACTGGTTCAGAGAAGCATGAACTTTCCCATATGACAAAGTAGGCTGCCACCTACAAAGACATGCTGTCAGGGTATTATGTGGATAAATTATCCATTATGTCCCAGGCTGCTTTCATATTACTGGTATTATTGTCAGCTTCTATTTTTTTCCTCTTCTAATCCTCTCTAGAACTTCATATATTTCACAGATACACTCTTTAATATGCCAGTTCTCTCCCACTTCAGTAGCTTTGCAAAAAACAGCTTTAGGTATATTAAAAATAGATTCCTACTCCCTGTACATTCATACACAGCTCTCCAAATACTACCAAAGCACTTCACTGATTGTTTTTGTGCACAGTTTGCATTACACATGCACTCTCTCACGCTGTAAGAGGCTTGGCTCATATTCATTCTCTAACAGAGTAAGAGGCTTGGCTCTCAAAGAATGCCTGCTGGGTAACTTGTATAATGGTCTTGTTTAAACGCTGCCTACCAAATACTGCGTTCAATGACTGATAATAGAGTACCAGAAGTTTCTACCGCACTCACAAGAGCTCAGTCAATTTTTTGTTGGTATGCATATATATTCCTGCTTATAAATAAAATTATTAGTGGAAGTCTTTTCCATGGAATTGGTTGACAAGCCTGTTTTCCTACTGAACTCCAGTGTACAGCACTTCCAGACAGTCATGTTAAAACAGCAAAACAACTTCAGGATGCAGAATGTTTGTTACAAGTGTGACCAACTTTCATTGTCCTCTACTTCAAGATCTTTTTCTTGACTTTAATTTCCACTCACAGTATATTTTAAAGACTTGCAAAGCATTTAATGTATGCTAGGTTATGTTTGGTCATCCCAACAGCATTTGGAAATGCCTATTTCATTTACCAGGGCTTGCAAAATACATTTGTCTGAATGACTTTCAGTGTAGAAATACTCTCACGTGTTGGAAAACAGTTGTATCACTTTTGATGAGGAAGAGGGAAAAAAAGACCCTCCATACTGTAATTTATTTTTATACAACTTACAAAAGGTACCTATTATTTTCTGAATAGCTTCCCTTTCAAGCCAGTTTGCACTGTTCATTAGAAACAAATACAATGAGGCACTGGAAAACAAAAAGCTAGGGCACATCTATGTCAAGTGCCTATACCCAAATTTCAATTAAATGCTCAAGTCAGATGATGATCATTTCAGGCTATAGGATCTTCATAGAAGGTTAAAATAAACTTAGTAGTGCACGTTTTCAGAATCACACATAAGAACACACTTCCACCCAACTAATTTTATCAAACTTTTACAAAACAGAGACTGTGCTACGAAAAAAGTTCTATTGTTACTATTTAAGGCTAATTTCAAAGATGAATCTATTCACACAGTCATGTTAAATCAGTTTTAAAAGATGTTTAAAAGTTCCTCTCCCATTTTTAAACTATCAGTGAGATTAATCTAATTATCACTAGCTGATAACATTTTTCTTGCTTGAAGCAAAATAATTTGACCTATTTAACCATGAGGAAAAGGACAATGCCTTCAGAAAAAAGTTTAACATACCTACCAAAAATGTCATCAACTTGGTGAAACATAAAAGCAAGCTGTACTTCCTTAATAACCAAAGTCTTATCTTTTTCAGAGGCTCCAATTTTGTTTCAGTAACTGGTTATCCAATTACTCTTTCTTTTAAACTTAATTGTTCTACAGATATTCAGTATTTACAGCATTTTGCAAAACTGCTCATTAGTTAAGTGGATATGTTTAACTATCAGAGATGCCTACAAGATGTGATTTGCTCCTCTTGGCTCTTTTGTAAACCCATATTAACATTTCGCATTTTTCAGTGGTGATGCATTCATCCAAAGTGGATGATAAATAACTAATGGACAGTAATATCAGTATTCATCTTTAGATTTGTTTACGGTACCATCAACTAAAGTAATAATCAATATTATTTTGATATAGTCTTGAGCAAAATTATCTTCCTGTCACACCGACGTAGCATCTATTAGCATTATGCAAAAACAACTATAGCTTTGATATCTACATACATGGAAGATTCTACGTAATAGTTTTACATAATAATTTAAACTATATAACAACATTAAACTATACGATAGTTTTAAGAAAGTGATTTTAAACATTCACTTCAACTAATTTAGTAGGTCATCCAGTTGCTGTTCTGAACTCATCTATTTTTCTAGTCCATAACCTACTCAAAGCTTTCGTGGCATGTTGAATAAATGCTCTCACAGGGCAGTGTAGCACCTACCTTATGACAGTATTTTTTCTTCAGAAATACTGAAGTTCACAGTATTTAGGATACCCTTCAATAATATCCATGAACCTTGGCACAGCAACATGGAGACCTACAGAACTATATTGCAATAGCCAAGGAAGACAGCCATATTAAGGATTAAGGTAAGAACTGACTGCCTTGGTGTATGTGATGCAAAGAATGGAGGACGGTATACATCTTTTGGGGGTACCTGGCCCACTTTCCTTGAACCGCCTGTCAGTCTGGGTGGAAAAGTTCCCAAATGCAGCTGTTCTGACACCTTTAACCTCCAACAGTATGCAACAGCTGTGGTAGCAGCTTTACCTCTTGTACCAAAATGTATTTTCCCCCTGGCTTCCAGAATTTGCTAGGCAACACAAGCAACAAGATAGACAATTTTGCAGAGTTTATATTTCACCAAAAGCCAAATGAGATTTCACAAGGCAGAGATATGGTTCACAGCCTGAGGGGATTCTTTTGCTGTTGTAAAAAAAATGGAAGCACAAGACTTTCATAAAGAAAAGTTTATATCCATCTTTTAAAACTTACTCTTAATCAAAAGTGTCAGTTTTATTTAATACAGGAGGTTGCTACCAGGTCCCCTATCACAAAAAGTGGAAACTTGCCCATATTGCTGGGGGGAAGAGAACTGCCTTGTCACCAGGGAGAAAAATATCAGGAAGACAAATGTATGTACTGAAACATAGCTAACAAGAGACATAAAATGCAGCAAAAAGCATTCTATAAATATGCCAGAAGTAACAAGCTGACCAAAAAATGCATAAAACACTTTACCAAATGCAGAGAACAATCTAATAATGGATGATGCAGAGAAGACTGAGGTATTTAATGTCTTTTCTTCTTCAGTCTTCATGAACAAAGTCAGCTAGCAGATGATAAATGATAGGGAAGAAGATAAGCAACCTGGGATAACAGAAAGTTACCCACCACTGAAGAGAAGCTGGACAGGATGCATCTCAGAATATGCAAGGTACAGGCCAAGGTAATTACAGAGTCATTGGCTACAACCTCTGAGAACTTGTGGAGGTTGGGTAAGGTGCTGGATGACTAGAAAAGAGTAAATACCATTTCTATCTTCAAGAAAACAGAGGATTGAGGAAACCAGAGACCATTCAGTTTGGTCTCAGTACCTGGAAAGACCACGGAACAAGTCATCAAAGAAGCCATTTTTAAACACCTAGAGCAGCAGTTCTCAACCAGGGTGCCACAGAGCAAACTGGAATGCCACAAAACCTTTGAAGAGAGCCTCAGACTGAGAAGATAAGCAGATAAACACAGGCTCAGGCTTATCTCTACCTTGCCATTTCTCCCCCAATGCCCGGCTGCCTCTGGAAGGAAGTACACACTACAATAAATTAGTTTTTTAATGGGGTGCTGTTCAATGCACAAAATTATGGAGGGGTGCTTTGAATCTAAAAAAGGTGGAGAACCACTGACCTAGAGGATAGATAACAAGATACAGGTTCATTCAGAGACAACCTGATTTCCTTCTATGATAAGGTGATGGGTTCCGTGGGTGGGAGAGAGAGCAGCAGATGGGATATACCTGAATTTCAGCATGGTTTTTGACACAATCTAGCATGACACTCATTAGCAAACTAAAGGTATACAGTATAGATGAAGCTATTGTGAAGTGAATAATACATAATTGGTTGGATCATCAAAGACGCATCTTATTAACTGCTCTATATCTGTGGTTTTCAACCTACGATCTGCAGACCCCTTGAGTTCCACAGCTTACATCCAAGAGGTCTGCAAGAGATGACTATGATCAATCAAAAGTATGTGAATACCCACACTTACAATTCAAAGGGGTCAACACCACTGTTCAAAATTTCCAAATGTGTTTGCACCTTCAGTCAAAATTGCTTAGGGGTCCACAAATGAAAAAAAGGTTCAAGCCACTGCTCTATATCTACCTGGGAGAAGATATCAAGTTGGATTTCCTAAGGGTCTGCCCTGGGTCCAGCATTGTTTATCTTCCAAATCACTAATGAATATGTTGGGACTGAATGCTTCCTTAGCAAATTTGCAGAAGAAACCAAGTTCAGTAGAGCTGCAGAGACTGAAGGGTACAGTTAGGGTTCAGAATGACTTAGATAAATTGGAAAAAATGGTCTGAAGACAAGTACTTGGGGTACTACAGAAATGGATTTCAGGGTTACAGTGCATCGTACACAGAATGAGCCAACAGTGGACGTGTTACACTATGAAACCCAAAAGCATATTGGGTGGGTTAACAGGAACTATTCAAAACTCAAGAGAGGCATTTCTTTCACTCTATTCAGTACTGGTGATGCCTCTAGAGCACTACTTACAGTTCTGCACACCACACTTCAAGGAAGATGTGGACAAATTAGAATGAGTTCAGCCAGTGGAAAGCAACAGAAACCATTAGAAATCTAAGAAACATAATTTATGAGAAAAGGTTGGGAGAATTGTGATTATTTAATCTGGAGAAGAAAAAAAACTTAAACTGGATATGGCAATGGTCTTCAAATACCTGAAGTGTAATTACAAAGAGGATGAAGATAAACTATTCTCTGTCATCACAGAAAATGAGACAAGAAGTAACCATTTTAAATTGCTGCAAGGGAAACTTACGTTAGATATTAGGAAGAACTGTTTTACTGTAAGGGTGGTTGAGCATTGCAATGGACTACCTACAGAAGTTGTGCAATGTCCATCCTTGGAAGGTTTTAAGAGCAGAATAGACATTTAGGCAAAGATGATCCTGCCTTAAGCAGCAGATTGATTAGATGACCTCCTGAGGTACCTTCTATCCCTTATTTTCTAAAGCTTTAGTATAAAAATAAGTTAATGCAACACTGAAGTTACAAATCTAGGAGTACATCAGTAGGGGGCAGTTATGTCTCCTCTCATAGCTTGTTTACATTTTACTAGTTTCAGCAAGTGACTGTATTCTGGGGATATCTTCCCCAAAACCTTGAATTTTGATTTTTCTCCTCTTATAGTGTCAGCAAGGGACATCAAAGATTAGGTATATGCTAGCTGACTAAAATCTCTTTACCTGAAACAATCTTGAGCAAGAAATTTAAAAGATCCCACTGACTTACACATGCCTGCTCAGCATCTCTGCAGATTAGGCTGAAGCACAGATAAGGCACATATTTTCCTTTTCTCATATTTTAATTACTTTTCCTCAAACTCCAGAAAAGCAAAGGCTTGTTAAGTTTCAGTTCCAATTGAGAAATAGGTAAAGACAGACCAAAAAAAGGAGACAGTTAAAATGAAGACAGTTGCAAACTGAACTATAATATAGTACAATCGCAACTTACGTGGGGGGTACGTTCTGAAGTCAGCGTGTACAGTTGAAATTGCGTATAGCTGAAATCGCCAGGCTCAGTGCCGAGTAGCCGCCGCCAGGCTTGGAGAAGGCGGCCAGCTGAGTGTGAGCCCCCAAGGCATGCCAGCGCATGCAGGCAATACCACGTGGCGCCGCACTAAGCGCCATGCCCCGGCCGGCACCCTGCGGCCAGCCCCAGCAGCCAAGCGCATAAAGCTGAATTCGCGCAAGTTAAATATGCGTAAGTTGCGACTGTACTGTACTGATAACCAATATCTACATCTTTAAAAAGGTTTTAATTCCTGTAGCATTTAACCTTCAGGCAAGAGGCCAGACCATGGAGATTTTGGGCTGCCACAAAATTGGTCCTTCTTTCAACAATCGAGAATAGCAAACAAACTAAATAAATACACTTTTCTATTGAGAGATTAGTTTTACTGAACTAAACACCTTCCTGCTTTGGAGTTGGTGAATGCAGAAGGGTAAGGAGAGGGAAGGGAATACATCACACAAGCCAAGCAATTTATACTACGAACTTACCTCCAAATCATTTTAAAGTTATACCATTTTGAAACCCAGACCAGAAATTATGTTTCTGGCAGTGGGTCCAAGGCCCCAGTGACCATTTTATTGTCCAGCAGCTTATGAAACAGAACAAAGCCGGGAACAAAGGCTGAAAAAAGTCTCTGGAATCTAGCAATGAAATGCCTGGTTTTGAACACAACATACCACCTTTGTGTCTTCCTCATATTCATTACACTGACTTTTAAAACTCTTCATTCTTATCATGACGCTACCCCAAATTACCTACCATCTACTACTCTACACCTTTATTATGTCCTCGCTTTCATGATTTTTACCTTTAACAGCTCCTGTAGTAACTATATTGTACATAGAGAACATTAGTTCAAAATTTGAATCATGGTTTAAGACAGACTGTTTTAACTCCTACACCCTCTTTATTTGCTATCTGTAAGCCTTTGTTAGGAAAACTGTATGGAACCAGCCAGATAGGTGCACTTACAAAACAATCTTCCATGAGCAGTCATGCATTAACAAAAGCATTTGTTACTCATTATTATTTTGAGTTAAAATTTTAGTTATATATTCAAGCAGCAGAAATAATTCCATTTCAGTAGTAATCACCCAACATGAGTACATTGTAAAACAAGAGAACTAAAGCTTGTTAACAAACTGGG
>NW_017729008.1:1968720-1973329 GCF_001723915.1 Gavialis gangeticus | reverse complement strand
AATAAACGTTTTTTAAAAAAGGGGGGGGGGGGGGGCTGAAAACAGATTGTCCAAACCATGTAGTAAATACTTATATGCAAGTTAATCAAAATCAAAATTTAAAAAGTGACCTATTCTCAATCACCATTATTCACGTAGAGTAATTTGACTAATTTCAACACTCCAGCATCTATAGCTTAGTCACACCTTTCAAGTAGCATGTATTGTTTATAACAGCAGTTTTCAAACTTTTTAGAATGAAGGTACTCCTTGTTAGCTGCAAGGCACCCCTTGGAAAATGCCAGCTTGTAGCTTTCACGGTTTTGTGTCTGTTTTTTTTGCCTATAGAAAAACAACAGAGCAATTCTCTTTCAAAGAACAATAGTAAGTATTGGGGAGCACCCTTGAAAGCATCTTGGAAGGACCATTCTGAAGCATCTGTTTTTCTAAAATGACCAGTCTGCCATTAATCTGAACTGTAGCTAAAACAGGCTGCCAGCATACCAGGGATTCTTTTTAAAATACAGGTACTTATAAGAGCACTTCAGAGCAGGAAGACCGCTTCCTTCTTATTTTAGCTCTATTTCATTCTGTAGTTATGTCTGTGCATATTATAAGCTCCTGCAGCATGGAAATCAACACACCTGTACAATTTTCATTGCATCATATAGATGGACAGATAAAAACAACACAAGTTCGAAGTTCACACCTACAGGAGTTTCTAATATACATAAGTATAAATCTGAAGTTAAGTTAAACAACATTGGGATCAATACTATTTACCTTCTTATGAATTCAATTTCTCCACAATACAAAAAAATTCTTAAACCAAATGCCTAAAATTTTAATCATCAAACTATACTTCAAGTAAGCCAATTTTATCATGCAAATCATTTGGTCCCATGACTAAAGATCCCACCTAGATGACTTACTAAATTATAGTGTACTACTAGTGACTAACTGCTTAATTACTCAAAAGAAATCTGCATAGCCCAAAAGTCTTTCTAAACTTTATGAACATTACTGCACTGTAAAATAAAAGAATGAATTTTAGCAGCTTTTAAATGAGCATCCACAGTCTTCCCAAGAAATGGCTCCAGAGTACTTTCTGTTCCACTTGTTACATGTCCTGGTCCCACATCCTGTTAAGGTTACTGTTGGGTTTTTTAACAAAATATGCTACCGGTGGTCCAAAATTACATTTATAAGCTAATCTTGGTATGAAAGTTTATCATTCCAATATGTTATTCTAATTAAGCAGTCTTTAAATTTTATACGAGTTAAACCAAGACATTTGTTTAACTTCTATCGTTCAGGCTGAGATCACCACCAAATACACGTAAGCTCACTTCTCCTTCTCACCTTTTTCTTTTAAAGAAAAGTCAAAGGAAAGAGCGTATCTATGACCTGTTCATGGAGCAGTACCACAGTACCTAAATACCTGACACAGTAAGAATAAAGTATTATCAATGCAGAATGTTGTCTAGATAAAGAATGCTCTCATGGACTAGAATAATGTTCATGGTGGTGCCCTGAAGTCTGGCTCAGTTTGAAAATTCAGACCCAAATTCAAGAAACCATTTAAGCCCATGCATAAATTTAAGCTGGTAACTAAGTAATTTCCTCAAATTTCTCAAAGTTAAGTTTAGTAAAATGTTATTTTTTTAAACCATACTATGACAGGGAGCCTAGGTGTATAAATTAAATAGGCAGCACAGAACTACTAAGCAAAACAAAACTGTTGGGTCTGACAGTGGAAACAGGGTGGGAAGAGAACCTAGCCTCCAATTTTTACAGAAAATTGCGTACATTTCTTTTTTAATTACTCATGCCAAAAGATATGCAATGTGTAAATTTGTTCATCAAGAACACATCTGTTTTCCCTTTAAATAGGTCCTTTCTAGACAGTTTCTCAAACTTTCATTTTTATCTATAAAATCTGCATCTAAAAAGTTCATTTAAAATGAAAGATAGCTAAGTCTGGATAAAGTTTTTATCTGATGGTTTGCTTACCTCTGAGGGGGAATATAAGGAGCAGATACTGTTGGCATAACTGTACAGGGTTCAACCACTGCTTTCTTGGCCTTTTTTGTCTTTTTTCTGACTTTTGATGTGGACCTAGCAGTTCTGACTGATCCCTCTTTTCTACACACGCCATTTTTCATTTCAGCTTCGCCATAAATGTTTAGAGGTCTCCGTGTGCAACCTGGTGGAGTATGTACATCACAATAGGCAGTCTTTTTTACAGAGAATGTTGTCCCACTGCCTGTTAGTTCTTTCACAGGTTCCATTTTCATATACAACCCAGCCTTTTGAGCACATGTCACATGGAATGCTGTATAGCAGTTTGCTTTGTGGCACTGGATGCAGGCACCAACTCCTTTCTGTTTACAGAGGTAGCATGTTAACTTCCATCTGGCTGGGGGAATGTTCCTGACACCATCAATTGGCTCAATAAAAACTGTATTGGCAAATCCAACTTCTGGAATCCACAAAGCGCACACAACATGTCCCCAACGGTCATCATCAGTCTTTTTAAAGGCACCTCCCTTGTTTGGGCATAGCACACAGTCTACAGGCCGAGAACGGGACTGCAGACAGTGTCTACAGAGCCACTGGCCCTCAGGTATATATGGCACCCCATAGCACTCCTGATGTACTGCTAAATTACACATATCACAAAACAGAATTACATTGCTGTTCTGACATTCACCATCCATGCATATACAAC
The DNA here is from genome assembly GCF_001723915.1 of Gavialis gangeticus. NCBI lineage: Eukaryota > Metazoa > Chordata > Crocodylia > Gavialidae > Gavialis > Gavialis gangeticus. Next base: position 1,970,619 of record NW_017729008.1, on the reverse strand, counting down.
ACACTGCATCTTCATCAATTAAAGACTGATGATCACCTTGTTTTTGGTTCTCACAATAAGACTCTTTCTCGAACCTGTCCATAAGGAATTCAAACATATTTTGTGACACGACTGACACTCCATCACTTTTTCGTTTTTCATTTATTATTTCTAACCATGCATAATCTTCTTCATCCATGTCATATTCCACTTCATTGTCAAGTTCTTCTGATGACTTTTCAATAAATTTATAATAAACAGGAGGTCTACGAGGCGCAGAAGGTGGACTGTATTCAACAATCCGTACTTTTGGTTCTGGAAGGGGACTTGTTGAAGTGGGTATACCATGTGCACTTGGAAGAGCTTCATTTTTCTTTTTCACTTTGTTATTTTTATGCCGTTTGGCTCTCAAACAAACTGGTGGCCTCTCACTGTTTTCTTTATTGCTGTTGCATTCACTCATTTCCTGGGCAGTAACATCATCTTCTAAAATAATCTCTAGTGGATCAAAGATACTGATCCTATGCAGGCGACCTTCAATTTCTATTTCAACCATTCTTTGAGCTTGAGCATATGTCAAGGTTTCTCGTGTTGGGGAGTGTTTAATACTGCATGGGGAAGAAGAATGCCTTGCTGCAGATACTCGATGACATCTTCCTTTCCTCCTCATTTGGTAACGATTACCTAAAATTATAGCCATAATTACTATACTGAATGGTAAATATTTATCTCATAAATTACGAACATGTAATCTAGTAAAAACCTTTCCAGTATACATATAGATACACACTTTAACTTCATGCATATATATGTCAATGACTAGTATGGATTTGAAAACTGACTCTGGCTTAATGACTAGCAGAGTTTGGGAAATTACTCAAAAAAATCCCTGTCTTGATCAGACTCTTGAAATGAATTTCACCTCCTTTGCTAAATTAAAAAAAAAAAAAAAAAAATCACTCAGGCAATGAGTTGAAAGATCACAAAAATTATGCAAACTATAGCTTGGTGGGCGGATTTTTGCTTCTGCCAAATATCAACAACTACCTAAGGGTGGAATCAAGATGCACCAATTTGATAATGGCCCAAAAACTGTTTCCAAAACCCACCTACTACAGTATTAAGCTTGTGGCATACTATAACAGAATTAATGACACCAATACAAAATTGCTAATGGTTATTTATCTTTAGCTTTGAGAAAAACAAGTCTGTTTTTGTGGTCTAGCTGATTCAACATCAGAGGAAAATTCTATTCCATAAATATGTTTACACAAAGAATATGGATGGAAAAATGATTATATAGTTTTATTTATTTTTAAACATTTATGGTCTTTGTATATATTTATCATACCTTACATAAATTGTACACTTAACTCTTTATAAAGAGTCACAAGGATGCACACATGCCTAAATCTGAAAAGTATGTCCTTTCTACACTCCCGTTCCTATCCTATCCCTAAACACCCGGTTGCTATCCCTGTCCCAAAAAATTTACTACTCTGCATGTTTTCATACATGTGAGCTGCTGTCATCATCTTCCATTTTTACTACTAATTCTACTTAATACAAATTGCTATAGAAAGACATATAATACACAGTACAACATACTTTTACCACATAGGATGTACAAATTTAGAACACTGGTCCACCTATACACAGCTCATTTTTCAAAGGATTACTAAAAATAGTGTTTTTTGCACATTTGCATTTCAGATCAGACCTGCTCATCTGACAAGTTTTAAAACAATTTTTCCTACCGTCAGACGTTTACCCACATAAAGTCACGTACTTGATTATTTGTAGCATAAAGGCAAGATGGGAAAGCATTATTAAGGAAAAGGAAGGAGCAGGAATGCATATCATCTACTTAGCATCTCCTAACTCCTAAATCTGGCCCCATTTTCCAAATTAAAAAAAAAA
>NW_017729008.1:1966815-1968683 GCF_001723915.1 Gavialis gangeticus | reverse complement strand
GAAATGATATCCTCTACTTAGCAACCCCTAACCCCTAAAATCGGCCCCATTTTCCAAATTAAAAAAAAAAAAAAAAAATCAGTCTCCATTTGTTTTGTATTCTTGATAAGTGTAACAGTGTTACTTTAGAAAGCAGTAAACTAAGCAAAGTCTACAACCATATTGAAGGTAAATTTAACTCAGATCCAGCCCATTTCTAGCAATCACTACAGGGCAACATGTAACTTTCATTGTGTCTAGATAACGAAAAAGTAAACAACTAAAGTTTTCCCTCCTTTTATGGGTCTTCCTGAACCATTTTATTGTTTCATTTTGTACATTAGCACTTCATTAACCAGACTGAATTTATACCAAAGAAGATTTAACTAATACTTCCTATAGTAGGCCCAATAACTCAATATAATATAGAGGTACTGACCATTTAATTGTGCCCCAAATATAGTTCCCATACCTCACAGGACAGGGTAGAATCCAAGGACACGTAACTTCTATGATGACCTCAATTTATGTTTCAGTAAAAACCCACATATATTTCAACTTCCTTTTGCAGTGTTTTGAACCCATTCATATGTAAACCCAAGATGAACCAGTCGGGTTTCATTTTCAAATACAGTGGTGCCAAATCTTCTTGGCTGGAAGGCTGGATGAGCAGTGCCCAATCCCTTTGCAGGCTGGTCCAGCAGGTGGACCCAATCCAACACCACAGGCAGGTGCAATGGGGCCCCATCCGGGCACATGGAGTGGGGAGGGGGACAGCCTGACCCCAACCCAGCTATGCAGAGAAGATGACTTAGCAAGCCCAACCTGCCCCTGTGGAAGAAAAGAGTCATGACTCAGCCCCAGAGTAGCTGTGCAGGGTGAGGGGGTTTGGCCTACCTCTGTGGAAGGAAGGGGTGTGGCGGGACCACAATCTAGTCGGACAGAGGGAAGGGGGCATAGCTTGGCCCCAATCTGGCGGCGTAGGGCAAGGGTTGTGACCTGGTTCCAACCTGCCCTACAGTTTGAGATTTTGGCAGCGGAGAGCAGAGGGAGTAGTGCCACTGCTCCCCCGCTGCCTAATTTCCTGATCCGTCGGGAGCGCCCCCCAGGCCAGATTCCAAGTCTCCAGGGGCACTTGGTTGAGCACCTAAGCGCAAGTCAAATGTGAAGCGTGAAACAGGCAAAGGACAGATTTATTTTTAGTTTAATTTAGTTGCAACAGATCCATGTGTGAATATTAAGTTTTATTAAGCAACCCTGACTCCAAGGAGCATCTAGTGACCGTATCCAAACAGCCATAAATATACCTGCAAATACCAAGGATGCGGATCACAAAGCTGCCTGCCTCTGAGCTCGTATTGGAAAGGACAGACAGTGGCTTTTTATGAGGGTCTGTCAAAAAGCCCATGTGTGATTGATCCACATCCCATTCCTCATCGTCTCACCTGTTCTAATGGTGGAGAAAACACCTCCCTGGACAAAGGCAGGCATAAAGTTGTTTTCTCACATATTCTAATAGTGAGAAAACACCTCCCCCAACTCCCTCTCAAAGTACTGAGGAAGTAGGTGACCCTGGGGGCAGGTGGGGGGGGGGGTAATGCCCTAGGTCTCCCTCAAATGGTAGTCAGGGTCTTTTCCAACCCTGCACCCTGCCCTCACCCTTTGGCCCCTAAGTCTTTGCTGGGGGTGACTGAGCAGGACATGAGGGTGGCCACTACCCCTCTCCTCTCACCTGGCCTTACATGCCCCTGAGGAAGAACCAGGAGCCACCCCAGAGAGCACCTGGACCCCGGAAGAAACCCCCTCCTGAGCCTGGAGCTGGGCCTGCACCGGTAACCGCAGGACCCCTCCCCACCCCCACGCCTCACGGATGGTTCCTGCCGGCGTCC
>NW_017729008.1:1963438-1966634 GCF_001723915.1 Gavialis gangeticus | reverse complement strand
CGCCGCCGTGCCGAGGGCGGGGCCTGCCCGGCCGCTCCCCCTGTCCGTCAATGGGCGCGGGGGCTTCCCGCCGTACCTCCGGGGCCCGGGCAGCAGCCGCCGTCCGGGAGTGGCGCCGCGCTCCCCCCGGCCTGTTCGCGGGGGCGGGGGGGCTGTGTACATTTCAATGAGGCGGTTACAGCCGCGCGCTTCAGGCCGCGCCGGCCTTTGTGTGGAGGCCGCCGGAGCCGCCTGCGCGGCCGAGGAGCCGGTCAGAAAATCCCCGCTCAGGCCTGGACTGCGGGAGCTCTTCCTAGCCTCGCACCCCGGGGCGGGCCTGCCCCCAAGCAGTGGGGCCCCTGCGGGCTGCCAGGGAGGGTCAGCCCCCTTCCCCCGATGGACTCGAAGTCTACCTGGAAAACCGCCAGCTCTTACTTCTCACTCTTTTCGGCCTACGGAAAAATGGAAACAACTTTCCTACTGCAAAAACAACTCGGCAAGGCCGGGCTTGTGGGTTCTTCTTCGAGATCTGGGCTCGTCTTGAGAATCGTGTTTCTAAACCTAGTGGTGCTAACACTGTGCTGCTGTAAGCTGCCCCTCTATAGCATCTGCTCCCAAAGCTACTGAGCTACGTGAACCCTTGGTCTGACCTGCAGGGGAGTAACATCTTACCTTGCTCTGAAGCACTGATGTCTGTGTTGTTATCCTGGTCTTACAAACAGGGAAGAGAAACAGAATTTACATAACTTGCCAAGGAAATCTTAATACAGCAAAAATTTGAATCTATTTTTATATAACCTGTCAAGGGTCATAATCAGAAGACTACCCACCACTGTCTTCTACCCTAGCGTTATCCTGGTGAGATGCCTGAATGGTGAGATACTACTGGCTTTAAACTTCCCAGCAGTATAAACAATTCCCACTAAGATCCCACAGTGCTGAGGAAGCTTTTCTGGTCTGGTTTCTGCATGCTGTGTTACTCATACCAAATGCATCAGAAGTCAGAAATTTTACTCCTAAGCACCAGCTGCTGTGAGTTTGTGTGCAATATTTCCCCAGTAATGTCCATTTTTCTGTTCCATTTCCCAAGTGGTCATGTCACCAGTCAAGCCTCAGGGGAATCTGATGCACTTGCTACTACCTCCCTTAATATGGGGATTTGGTATCTATTTGGGAAGAAGAAAAGGTTTAAGAGCAAGCAAATGGACCTAAATCTTAAGCTTAGTGTATGATTGTGTGTCCAAGCAAATGGCATGAAAAGTATTAAGCAGTGTCAAAAGAATATAGAAAGACTGAAGGTCTTATAAGGCCTGGAGTAATAAAAGTACAATATAATGAGAACACATGCACATTTACAAAGAGCAAGATCAGATCCTCAGGGATTGCTCCCTTATCTAGTCCAAGAGGCCTTTGAACAGCAAAAAGGCACTTGCACCATGCCTGATGAGCTAGGAGGATAACGAATGTTGCTTTTATGGGTTTGGACCAATTGTATCAGGAAGCAGGCCAGTAGATGGCAAAGAGAGGGTGCTAGAATTTTAGGATCTGTTATGGGATGGGAAGACCTAGAATGTGGAAATAGCTGAAAAGAGAATCAAGGGGGTCCATACAGCAATAAACATTTGTTATTATACAATATACCTAATACAAACTAATTTAGCTGTCTTGAAAGTTTAAGGAAAAATCTCGAGTTTGCAAAAAAGCAGATACAACTTCAAGGATGGAAGTGTCCACACATCCCTAACCCCTCCCTTCTTCAGTTATTTCTACCATAGCAACATGGGTAACAGCTGTCAAAGTCCTAGCCCATTCAGTTTGTTCCCCATTGGCAAATGTCCCTATTGGCAAATGTTCTTTCAATTGCATGGACAGCTGTTGCTGCTTATTGCTGAAATGCTTGGTGTGATGTGTACAGCAAATATATGAGCCATGTTATGTGGTCAATTTTAGAATGATAGTGGTAATGGGTGGGAATCAAAAGGCAAAACAGTAATTGTAATGCAGAAAGCTTTGGAAATAACATTGATATATCAAGAGATTATGTACACAGCACTATAGTTAAATAGTTGATGGGGCACAACCTCTGAATCAGAACGGTATAAACCTCTGAATGCTGGAAGCTGCAATGGGAGAGGAGCAGGGAGTGGAAAATTCTGGGCATATCCTATTCACCCTCCCCATCATTATCCACTCTGCCACTTTGTCCATGGTCTAACCTAGTAATATGACATTTCTTACGTTCTAAATAATTCACGTTGCATTTTGTATATTGGTACACAAGCAGGCTGAGATGTCTCATTAGCCAGAAGCTCTTAATTTCCTGCAATTATATTTAACTTTTGCAAACTATTAAAAGAAATAAAGTTCCAGAGATTTTTTTTGTGGAAAATATTTGTGATCTTACATGCGTGACAAAAACAGGCCACGAGGAGAAGAAAATAATTATATTGTGTATTCCACACTAATGTCTAATACATGTTTCTCAATATCTAGCAGTATTGCCAACACTCTAAGACAGTAGTTCTCTATGTTTTTAAACTGAAGGCACCCTCAAAAAATGTCAGCTTTTAGTATCTGCTCTTTTTTTTTTTTTTTAATATAAAAATAATAGCAATTCTTCTCTTAGAAGAACTCAGGAGAACCACAACAGGTCAGAATATTTTTGACGCTACAGATTCCTACTTGAAGCCTTCAAGTTTCTCTGGTGACTCATATAGGGGTTTATACACGTGTGCAAATATTACACAGCACCCCACAGCATTCTTAAAAGAAAGTCACAGCACCCTTAATTCTCAACTCAAAGACTTAAAGTTTCCACTGTTCCTTTGCAATTATAAAACCGTAATCTTACATCAGGTTCTTGGACTAGAGATTTATTTTACCTTCATAATACATTCAAACATTTTCTCAGGGCATAGAGTTGGTTCTCCAATATAATCCCCATGAATAATACAACTGTAAATTTATCAACATTTTATTCACATTCTTACAAATGTCCTTTCTTTCTCTGGATAATACTTTTATCCAGGGAATGAGCCATTTACTGTTTACCTACAAAAAAAGAGAACTTAATTATTAGTCCCAGTAGAGTGTTACTTTCAGTTCTTCCTCTTCCCATGACTTGATGAAGAATGTCTTGCATTCAAGAGCTTGTCTAACTCTATCCCATTACGCAGCTGGTGCAATAAAAGAAATCACCCTAATAAGTCCTTGCCTG
>NW_017729008.1:1954978-1958438 GCF_001723915.1 Gavialis gangeticus | reverse complement strand
TTACCTACAAAAAAAGAGAACTTAATTATTAGTCCCAGTAGAGTGTTACTTTCAGTTCTTCCTCTTCCCATGACTTGATGAAGAATGTCTTGCATTCAAGAGCTTGTCTAACTCTATCCCATTACGCAGCTGGTGCAATAAAAGAAATCACCCTAATAAGTCCTTGCATTCTTCCCATAACACATTTTAACATCTCAGCCTATCCTCGTTGCAACCAAAAAATCACTACACATTTAAAGAAAGTTAAAATGCAAAGTGATAGGAGAATTACTATAACCCTGTCTACACAAGCTTAAATTCTGCCCCCTTTAGGTATGCATTATGATTCCATATTATTATTTTTATAGGAGCCCTCCTTTACCCAGTACTCAGGAGGGACAGTACTTCCTGAGTGGGGAGCTATTCATTTTTTATCCATTTAATACATGCTCTCATGTTTTATTTACTGCAGACTATCCAAACAGTTCATTGAACAGAGAATGATTAATTCCATGGTTGTTTTTTTTCCATGACCCATGTGACTGCACTATAAGAGTGCTTCTCTCACACAGTTTATTTTCAGCATAACCTCTGTGAGATGAGGTGATATTATTTCCCCTATTTTACAGATGAGGCACTAAGGCGCAAAGAAAATAAAGGCTAAATTTACTAAAAATGTCAACTACTTGTAGCTGCCCAACTTGAGATACCTAGAGGCTTAGCTTTTAGAGTTCACTGGGTTACAGAGCACTTTGTATGTTCAATGTGCAGTTCTCACTGACTTCACTTACAATCGTGAATTTTCAGCAAGTCTGCAAACCAGAACTAAGATGTCTCACTTTGGGCTCTCAGAAAGTAACAAAATTAACCGTCAGCCCCAGGATACAGAGACATAATACTTGAACCATTGCAAAAATGTCACTGATTGGGAACTGGTTTACAAATGTCCCTTGACAGAAGTGTCCACACATATACTGTTAAGGGTTCTAAGTAGAACTGCAACTTCTAGGGATTGCACTGCTGCCAAAATGCCACTGGGGTGGTAGAGTACCCAGACCATCAAGCCTTCCAGGAGTCAATGCCCAGAGTTTTCCCAGGATTCCCTGAGAGAGAGAGGAAGACCTGGATTAGTTGGATGCCAAGAAAGAGGAAGATACCATTGCCCGCAATTGCAGTTTTCTGCTCCTCCTCAAAAACATTGAGTTGAAAAAGACTGATTGGATTTAATAAAGAACATTGTTACCACTTACCAAAATCTATGTGGGGGACTAGGGGTGCACAGGTGTCCATCACATACATTTTGGTAAAATGGACCCCATTCGGCCCAGGGTAATTTGAGGTGGGAGCATGGTGGAGGGTCAAAGGGGTGGAAGGGATTGCAGTGCAAGGGGTCAATTTCACCTCCCTGCCATGAACCCTAAGTAGTGGGATCTCAGGTCAGCTGAGTGGTGGGGTTGGAAGGGGCACTAGCTGTTGTGAGGGGCTTTCTTGTTCCCTGCTTCTAGACTGCCACCACTGCCGTCTACCCAACCCATGGCCCATGTCTCAGTTTCCCTGTATGCTTCACCTGAACAGCCCATCCCTGTACTTCTTGCATATTACCAAACTCTGTGTGGTAGTACCCAGATTGGGGGTGGAGGATGATCAGGCATGTGTGGGTAGAAAGGGTTGGGGGACCCATACTTCTTCATCTCAGGGGCTGATTGCTTTGGGACTTCCCACAGTTTCTTCCTCTCACTGTGTTTTTAAGAGGACTTTCCCTAGAAAGCTGCTCAAGCACCTTTCATCATCAGCAACCAAATAGAGATGTGTGTGCAGCGTGGAACCTGTGGGGCAGGGATGCCTAAAAGAGTGCAGTAGAAGGCAGGCTGATTTGCACATTATAGACTAGGCAAAGTAGATAGGCAGATAGACAAAGCACAAGCTTTCCTGAGCTGTGACTCTCTTCATCAGATTCAGTTAAAGGACCTGCAGAAAACAAGAGGGTGCAGCACAGAGATTGAGAAACAATTAACAGTTACTGGGCTAATTCACTGCACACTGGGCATGGAATTGACAGCTCAGCTGTTCTATTCACTGCCCCTTTGTGCAATGGCTCTGCCTCACCCAGCAATGGACAGATGTTTATTATTACAGGCACAACCTCCCACCCACCACAAGCAGAAGGATCAGGCAGCTTCAACAACATGTGAAAATGAGCTTGGGACCCTACAGCTTTGGGGTCTGTAGCAGGAATGGCTTTCAGAGCAAACAGCTTTTTAATATAAGTTCTGGGTTGGGGGGGGCTTAAGCCCCCAGCTAGCAGGCAAAAGCAGGGGGTCACATAGCCCACAGCCCATTCACTAGAGGAGTAACAAGCTTTTTTTTCCATGGTCTGGGGCAAAAGGGAGGTAGATTACTGGAAAGCAAGGGGGCAGAGGACTAAGAGGGGATAGAGAGCACTCTTACCTGCCCAGGCTTTCCACTCTTCATTTGCTTGTGCTGCTGCCAGCTGTGACACAGGCAGTGGTCCCAGCTCTCCTAGGGCTGTTTCTGGTGCCCTGTTCACTCTCCCACTCCAAGGTTGGCCTGTACCTGCCAGGGCAAAGCTCCTGAGAAGGGACATCATTCAACTCCCTCCCCAGTACAGGGTCCTGGGGTTGCTCCTGCCATGGCAAAGATTCCTGGGGGACAGGGCCCATACTGATACCCCCATAGTCAGTGCCTGGGGCTGGTGTCCTGCTCACCCTACTGCCACTCACCTTTTGCTACAAATGAGCCTGGGACTCCTGCTCAGGGCCCCTAGCAGGGAAGTGAAACTGTCACAAAGACTTTCAGTTTCCCTACCCTGCAGATTATGGTCTTGGTAAGCAAGATATCTTTGAGAAGGAGAGTCCTGGCTACATCCCAGAGCAGCCCCGTTGCCTGCATTCCTTTTCACCACTCACAAACCCATGCAAGGCACTAGGTATGGAATGATCTAAGTCCACATGTAACTCTGATCTGGTTCAAGGAGGACTGGCTCAAAACAGTACTCAATTTTCCTGGTGTGCTTTTGAAAAAAAACATTCTTAAGTGGCATGCAAATTTAGACCCTTGGGGTTTAAACTGTATTTAGGATGTTCTAAGCATTGTATCTGTCCACACCCTTTTACACCACTACATAGAAACTGTGGCAGAGCCAGGTATAGAATCCAGGGTCCCAGGGTGATAGTAAACCGCTTTTACAACAGTCAGCCCCTTTCTTCTTACAGCCCCTTACCTCACCCACTACATATTTTCTAAATTATAAAACAAACGGGCTCTACAAACAACTTAGCTTACTATTTAATTGTAATACCACTTACCATGCAAAAATGCATTATACTTCCAGTTCCTCACAAGTTTCCAGGGAACAACAGCAGGAAAAGGTCATTTACCTCCTCTCTATAATTGCATTTCAGGTATTTCACAGGTTTCATTGACATTAGGGCTGGAAGGGACCTCAGAAGACCATCAAGTC
>NW_017729008.1:1939714-1953033 GCF_001723915.1 Gavialis gangeticus | reverse complement strand
GGATTTTAACCCAGAGGGTCTCCAGTCGTCCACCCTGGTGGCCAAGATCAGCTTGCAGGGACGCGTAGCTTTCCTTAACATAGGGAGCCACCTCCCACCCCTTCTATCTACACAATCCTTCCTGTATAGGGTATTGCCATCTATACCCATGGTCCAGTCATGGGTGGAGTCCCACCAGGTCTCCATTATCCCTACGAGATCATATTTTTTTGCATTAAGCAGGAGGATGAGCTTCTCCTGCTTATTCCCCAAGCTCCTGGCATTTGTGTACAGGCAGGCAAGTGTCCCCTTGGGGGCTCTTGCATTGCCCACAGATTGTACCAGGGCTGGGGCAGGGGTGGGCTCCCTTAAGTGCCTTGGCCCGCTGGCTTTGCAAGGGTTGCTCAGCCGGCCAGCAGTGGCAGTTGTCCTCCTGTCCCCCAGCGTGCCTAGTTTAAAGCCCGGTGGAGCAGGTCAGCCTGTCTGGCTGAGAAGAGCCTCCTTCCCAGGGGAGAGAGGTGGAGGCCAGATCTTCCCAGCAACTCCCCGCTCTCTTGCCAAAGAGCAGGCTGTGGTCATGGAAGCCAAAGCTTTCCTAATGACACCAGCGCCGCAGTCTTTGGTTCACTACGTGGATCCTCCTCTCCCTCCTCAGTCCATAGCCTGAGACTGGGAGGATCAACGAGACCACCACCCGTGCCCCCAGACCCTTTAGCCCTGCTCCCAAATCCCTGTAGCGCCTCATGACCCTGCTGGGAGCACTCCGAGCCGTGTCATTGGTGCCCACATGAATAAGGAGTATGGGATAGTGGTCTCTGGGCTGGAGGAGCTTAGGGATCCTCTCCGCAGTGTCCCTGATGTGGACCCCTGGGAAGCAGCAGACTTCCCGGGCTAAGGGGTCGGGGCAGCAGATTACCCCCTCAGTCCCCCTCAGGATGCAAGACTAATATCAAAGTCCTCCCGAGTCTTCTCTTCTCTAAACTAAATAACCCTAGTTCTGTCAGCCTCGCCTCGTAAGTCTTACCTCCCAAGTCCCTAATCATTTTTGTTGCTCTGTGGTGGACTCTCTCCAATCTGTCCCCATTCTTCTTGAAGAGTGGGGACCAGAACTGGACACAGTGCTCCAAGTGAGGCCTCACCAGTGTTGCATAAAGGGGAAGAAACACTTCCCTTTATTAGCAAGACACTCCTATTAACAAAACTCAGTTATGCTGTTGGCTTTTTTTGCAACAAGAGCACACTGTTGGCTCATATTCAGCTTATAGTCTACTGCAGGGGTGGGCAAAATGAGGCCCAGGGGCAGCATGTGGCCCACCAGGCCATTTTATCCAGCCTGCAGGGCTCCTAAAATATTTAGAAAATTAATATTTATCTGCCCTGGGCTGCCCATCATGCAGCCCTCGATGGCTTGCCAAAATTCAGTAAGCGGCCCTCTGCCCAAAGTAATTGCCCACCCCTGGTCTACTGTAACCCTTAAGTCCTTCTCTGCAATATTGCAGCATAGCCATTCATTCCTCAGTCTGTATTTACGCATGCAGTTATTCCATCCCAAGTGCAGGACTTTGCATTATCTTTGTTGAATCTGATTGCAGACCATTTTCCAGTCTATTCAGGTCATTCTGCATCCTAGACCTACTCTTTGGAGAATCAACAGTTCCACCCAACTTGGTGTTGTCAGCAAATTTGCTAAGCATGCACTCAATCCCATCATCCAAATCATTAATGAGGATATTAAACAGCATCCAGGTTGGATCTTTGTAGAATACAGCTGGCAACCCTTTCAAACCTCTACTGGGCATGTTCAAATAGCAATTTTAGAAGCTTAAATTCTCCAAAATAAACCAAGTTTGAGACGGTTTTCATACAGACACTAAAGGTATTTCTTTGACTCAAGGGTAGCTAAATTTCAAATCATATTAGAGCTCCTCAACAAAACAATTGAATTTTTTTTTCTTTTTAATCTGGGCACCATTTTTTACACAATTTTCAGGAAAGTACTGCCTGATGAAAATATCTGACAGAAAATTTCACTTGAGGTTGTTAAAGTCTGTCAAAATTATAAGCAAGTGAAAACAGGATCTTATAATAAAAAGTAGGTGAATAACTATAGGCATTGCTGCAAGCTCTGCTTATTAAGCATTGTGAGGGTGAATTCCAATATGTCTTTACTATCTCTAGCCCATGGTTAGAGATAGTGTTGTGTTTATTAATAGTGTTGTGCTTTTTAATAATGTTTATTAATAGTGTTGTTTATTACATTCCCTAGCAGGGGGGTGGTCAACCCACAGCACACATGCCATAAGTGGTATGGGCAGTTGCTGTGTGTGGCAGGAGAAGCCAGGGTACCAAGTAAATGGAAGTGTTAGAATGAAGGCAAAGGAGCCTTCCATCAGTGCACTGCTGCAAAAGGAAGTGTTAGGCATCATTGCCAAAAGCTATGTTAACCCTTCTCTGTCCCTAGAACCCCCACCAAATTCAGGGCTTCAGCTCCTCACTCACCATATAAAAATAAAGCAGCACCAGGGAAGGTTTAAGTTAGTTTGTGGTGGCACTCTCACAGCAGTGTCTTGCCTTTGCTGTGCTCTCTGCAGCCAAAGACAAAACACCCTCCCCCCTCCCCTTCCCCCCACTGCAGGGCCAAACTCTATCAGGTACGTTGGGGGGGTAGAAATAAGAGAGGCACTGTGTGGAGTGGGGCACAGCTTATCTTGTGTCATCCCATCAAAAGATATTGGTCTCCACTCTCTAGCACTGCAAGGGATTGGTAAATTATTAATCTATTAATTTGTTCATTTCTTCTCATTTATTTCAGTGTCCTTGGAAGCACTGGAGCCATCTCAGACAGTGGAAAGTGCTCACAAAGGATGTGTTAAAAAAAAAGAGCAGGGATGAGTTAACATGACTTTGCTTCTGGTCATGACAACAGGCACAAGATAACATGGAAATGTTGAAGGATGTCCTGGATTAAAAGAGAATTTAAAATGGACAGACCTTTCCAAATGGATGTTACTATACTATCCATTATTATTATCCACTATTCTGTCCAAATACTACAGGACAAAATGACTGCTGCATTAACACAACAGGATGAAAAACACAATTTCTAACTTTCTGTACTCCAGAACTCCAGGTTCCTCACAGGTATTCCTCAGATATTCCACTCCTTTGCATAATCAGCAAAAGGAGAACTGATATCCAAATCAATGACATTTTACCACATTTAAGATCATGGCCAATATCTTAAAAAGATGTCAGCCAATACTCAGAAGTGCTGAACAACCAGCAGTTCTGAACACCTTGCATCTCCTATCAATTTAATGGAATATACAAGGTACTCAGCACTTTTACAACATCGAGTACTTAATGAGAACTTAGAAATCTACTTTTAGGCACTCATTTTTGAAAACCGAGACCTGTGTACCTATAATCCTTCTTATCAGTTTTCTAGCAGCCTTGCTTATTTTTAATAAAGATATTTATGGAAAATCGAATCTTTGCATAATTTGAAAATCAGGCATGCTAATCTTCAAGAGCAACTCATTAAAACTCTTGTTTATACTCCTTCACCCAAATCAATACAAGTAATTTTTAATTCATTAGGGAAGACTCATTGATTTAACAGGCTGTAGATCAGACTCCAAAAAAATGAAACACCAGTATAAGCCCAGAACAATGTCACTCCTCCAAAAACTTCCTCACTATATCAATTAAGAGAATGAGACACTTAAATTAGATATATGAGAGGAATCTCAAGCTAATACAGCATACATAAGGAATATTTAATTCACTATTCTCAATTATCCGATAAAGAATCTGGAACTTGACTAGTACATTGATGCAGGCAGTGACAATAATGTGGCATTCTTAGGCAAGCTTATTAGTTTCATTACAAAAGTCTCCTGGATAGCCTGTATTCTTCACATTCCACTGTTCACAGAAATTATCCTTTGTTTACATATATTATGGTTACCACATTAATCAGGGAAGATTGTGAGAGTTAGCATTCATTTTTATTTTGCTTGTAGTCTCCTAAAAATATGCTTCACTGCAGTTTTGCACCTGCTAAGTAGATAACTGAATAGGTATTTTTCTAAATGTATATAATAAAAGAGATGAATAATTCACCAGTAGTGCCACTTTACCAGAGACAGTAATGCTGGAAGCTGTAATGTATATAAAATGCAGGCATCTATGGTCATTTAGTTAGTATTAGTAACTCTTAAAATTATGTATGGTTTTCCATAGACGCAGATTAGTTACTGCGTGTAATTGCTGTGCATACTTCAAGCCTAAAAGTTCTCCTTTTTATGGAAAAAGTTTATTACATAGTTTTTCCCCATTTGTGAAATATGCATATTATTTTTAACAATTTGAAAGAACACTCAGTTGAAGTTCTGTACTCTCAACTGAAGCTGATCACAATATATTGCCTTGCTGGAAGATGCAGTGTTGATGATGTAATCCAAGGTTTACCTCCTAACATTGATTCCCAAGATTAGGCCTCATTTTGCCACGTAATATGATATTATCCTATTGCTGTCAATATTTGCACAGACTTTCCCATGATTTAAAACAGGGAACCTTTCAACGGCAATTGATTCACAGTCAGTTCAAGGATACCGATGATTTTTGCTCCTCTGTATCTGTAGATAATACAGATCAGCCCACAACCTATCCCTGAAGTGCCTGTCAAAGTCACAGCCAAACAGGAAAACTGAAGGGACTTTGCATGCATGCTTTGTCTACAGCTGAAGAATACCCTAGACTTTCTATGCATTGTGTCACTAGCAGTATTATTATTCAGAAGTGCAATGGTTGTATCTTGAGTCTGGTATGTGATATATTGTATGTGCAAGAAGCTCTGAGGCCAAAGTTCATGAGAAAAGTTCTTACTGTATACCAAACAGAACTTCTCACAAAGTCAGATTTTTAAGTCTCAGTTTTCTGTTGGTTAGGATAAATGACTACGGTAATCTGGAACCCAAGGGATTTTTTGTAGATCTGAGAATTTAAATGAGTGACTATTGACTTTAACAGAACGAAAGTGTAAACTAAAGAAAAATGAAGTTCTCCTTATGAAACTGTGCTCTTCTCAACAAGTTACCTTTGGTACTAACTGCTAAATTTACTGAATAGAACCCAAAATTCCACTACAGACAACAATTATAAAGGGGAATAAGTGGATATCATAGTTAAGACAGAAAATAGGAGCTACGGCCTGATAAAGCAGTTAAAAATGAAGTGTTGTGTGTATGTTGTAAAAAAGGGAGGATACAACCACAGAGCAGATTTTTTTCTTCTGGTCTGGAGCCCTAATAGACAGTGTTTCACCAAAGAGTCCCAAGCATGGCAAAAACAATTCACATTCATTGCACATACGAGGATCTATAAAGAAAATAAAACCTGAATTTCCCTTCCCTAACCAACATAATAAACACAACATAAATGAGTGTGCGAGTGAAATAGATATCATGATGTTTCATGTATCTATGTCTCTGACCAGGGATCTGGGTTTTCTGTTTGCCATGGAAAAATACAGTAAAATCTGGATTTTCTCCTTTTAAGGAGGAAAACCTCGATTTTCTCTTTCAAAGGAGAAAAACGCAGAAAATGGTGGGTTTTCCTTTCAGGCTGGCAGAGTTCAGCCTGCAAGGGGCAGGGGGGAGGGAGGTCAGGCAGAGGGTGCCATGTGCACATAAAATACATGCTCACACATGCACATGACCACAAGGCAGCCTGGAGAGCAGCTCCCTGCAGTTAAGTCAGGGGGTGGGGGATAGGAATTGAGGCACCCACAGTGAAGGAGCTGGGCAGGGTTGGGGGCACTGCCCAGCTAGGGTGGTAGGTGGGACCTGGAGCCTGGGCCTGAAAAGCACGGCTGCCGAGCCTAGGTGGGAGCAGGACAGGGCCGTGGGTGGCTTGTCCACAGGGGTTAGCTCCCCACTGCTGTGCACACTCCCAGGGGGAGGTATGGGGGGCAGCCCAGATGTGTGTGGGTGGTAGGGGGAGGCTGCCTGCTGCATGCTTGGGGCTCTCTGTCCTGCCGTCCTCCCCATGGGGCCTCCACAGCCCAGCAGGTGGGACCTGGCACAGGAGGGCAGAGTGGGGTGGGGCAACTGAGAGCTGCTGCTGGGAGCTCTGTGCCATCATGGCAAGGCACCCTCTGCCCACCCAGCAGCACAGTTATGCCCCTCACTGCTGCCAGATAGGCAGGGGGTGCCTCCTCTATGAAAGTGCGGGAATCATCGTGGCAGCAACTAGCTTCCCCTCCTGGCCCTGCTCTGCCATGCTGCGCTGGGTCCTGCCAACTGGGCCATAGAAACCCTGGAGGGAAAAGCAGCAGGGTGGAGAGTCTCAGCACAGTGGGCAGCCTGCATCCTCCCCCAACCCCCACAGCTGTTTCAGCTGTGCTACCTGTGGGAGATTGGGAGCTGGGCTCTGTGCTCCCACAGCAGCCAAGGCTCAGGCACTGCTGCGGGGTGCATGGTGCTGCAGACCCAGGTCTCTGCCCACCTATTCCTAGCAGCTGGGAGACTTCTCTAGCAGGGCTGGAGCAGGGTGGGAGGGTTGTGGGTGGGGTTTGAGGGGCACCAGCAGGGCCCAAGGGGCTGTCGGTCAGGAGCAAGGGGCAATGGAATGGGCAGGCCATCAGCATATCAGGGCTGTTCAGCAACACAAAGCACCATGGGGGTGGACAGCCATAGCTAGACCGGCATCCTGGTGAATGAAGTGGTTAACGGAAGCTCTGATTTTCCATGATAAAAAACCCCAAATCAACTGCTAACATTTGTAAGTATTTAAAATTTATTACAGTGATTGAGACAGTGGCAGGCTTCCAAATTGTTTAAAATTGTAAATAGATCAATAAAATATTGTGTTCAACTGATATCTATATGTATAGTTGTGTTTCATTTTAATCACGGAAAAACATGGATTTGAGGGGTTTTAAATCAGAGAATTTGTGATTTTTAAACAGAGAAAACAGATCATGACATTTCTTATGATAGTTCTTCCACCTAAATATATTCTGGGGGAAAGGCTGAAAGCAGCAAACAGGATTTATGAACTGAAAGCTTTTAAATATGAAAAAAATGTATGTAAAATTTCCCTTAATGTCACATTAATAGTGATCCACAATTCTAAATTACTTTAACTGACCTCAACAAGTACTCAGGCTATTAACTATATTTGAAAGTACTTATTTCTATTACCTCAGAATTCTACTAGATAGTCAAGTTTGTAACTCCATCACAATACCAATGGACCCTTTCAGTTCTATATAGTTTACAGGAATTGTGAATCCTGAAGGATTTCTGGGTTCTGCTACTTTGTTTATGTAGAAATAGTGATCCGCACTGGCTGAGATACCTTTGACACGTTACCTTGTGAGCAAACAATTCAGAGATCAGACCTGTTTGCAAAGTTAATCAAAATCCTGCATAACAGTATATACATGCTACAGCACACAGGAAAACTCTCAAGTGTGACATAAGTGACACATGTAGCATTTATAGGCAGCATAAATTTGACATGTGCAATCAATAGAGCAGCTTATAGGTGAGACTGCTCAACACTTCAAAATTATAAGAACGTTTTCAGTTACCTGCCATACTTAACTGTTTAAGTTGAAACTAGTACCTTTCTCTCTACACCAAAACAGGGCAGCCATTTCTGGGAATAAGGTAACGGGAAGTATACTACATTGCTGAAAACATTCTGGAAGCTTTTTTTTTTTAAGTAGTTCCACAACATGGGAGTGCTACACATGGTTTTGCTATTACTTGATACTTGGAAGAGGCATGCCTTTGTTTTGGGAATATCCTTTTTGCTATCTGTGGAAAAATCCACCAAAATCTGTTTTTTTGTTGTTTTTTTAAGTGTGTACATGCTCAGTAGACTTTGATCTTGGTACAAACCAAAGTGAATACTCCATCTCTTCTAACAATGTTCATGCTACTTGCACTTCTTTGTACTGACCAGACTCTTCATGAGTCATTCTGACAGAATACCCTAGCATGCTCCATACACACACAGCTCCTCCATGTCACTGAACCAGGCAGGTGCCAGCCCACAGAGAAAGAGAGCAAAATCCCAGAGAAAAAGAGGGCTACATAAGCTAAACTAGACTTCCCTTGCAGTGACTTCCTCCAATTGCTCCAGGTAATAATCAGGATACAAGAAGCTTGTCTCTTCTGGACTCTGTAGGACCAACCCTGTTAGCACCTTGACAGCATGTCTGGGAAAACATCTAATTTGAATGCAAGCTGGGCCAGGGAAATGGAAAAGAACATATTTTAATAAGGACTCAGACCCAGGCATGGAGGAGCAGAGGCTAGGACTGTGAAAGTGAGATGATCAGGATTTAAAAGGTGGAAATGGGAGACCCAGGAATAAGGGAGAGATTAGGAGTCACTGGACAAAGGGTTTGGGACTATGAACTACGATGGGAAAAGAAGACAAATATCATAAGAGGGCATGTGAAAACAGAATTGGAACTGGCAATCAGCCTAAGAAAGAAGCAAGGGAAGAGAAAGACTACAGCAACAAGGTGTAGCGGCCCTGGGAGAAGGCTAGGGTGGGGAGCCACAAAGGAGAGGGGAGAGATGAGACAAGGAAGGGAAGCAAGAAGCTGAGATCGGCTGGCCAAGGAGACTGGGGCAAGATAAGAGAGGAAAGAGGCTGGAAATTGAGAAATTGAGATTTCGCTAGCAAATCTGAAGAGCAAATACAGCTGGCTAGACAAGAAGGCTGGGAGAGGAATTAAGTGCCTGAGAAGCACAGATTAACAATAGGAAAGCAAGGCGAATGGGACTGAGGTGTCAAGGGCAGCAAAAAGATAATGGCAACAGGTTGGAGGGAACAGAGAAAGGTACAAGCTTAAGAGAAACTGCTAAGAGTTAGTGTCCTCAAAAGCCCATTCTCCTGCAAACCCAAGAGAACAGGTCAATGAGTGTTTTACCATTTGCTCTTGGCAAATGTGTGTGAAACCATTCATTCATTAACTCAAGTGGAAAATGTAAATATAACAAATTTCATTTTGCTGCTTTTAAATATTAGGAAGTTAAACACACAAACACCCACATATTAAAAAAAAACCCTTAAGCACTTAAGAATTGACGAATGTACAATTAAGGCTGTCCATGACATGTTTCCTTGTGCATATACATTTTGATAGTTTTTAATTACACATTTTTCCAGATCTGCCTCATTTAATATACAGACTGGATCCTGTTTTTGTTCCTTGGTTACCTCATGTTTGGGAAGAATTCCTCTAGGAAGGATCTCCTGGTTCCTTGGACCAGTATTTATTAATCCTAGGTCCTGTCATGGGTTCTGGTGGGTATTTGTGCAACAAATGATGATACAAAAGGAAAAGGAAGTCAGATGTCCAAGAGAAGAGATCTAGGAGACACTGAGCAAAGAACCCCTGACAGGACCTAGGATTACTGGGTCCAAGGAACCAGGAAATCCTTCCCACAGGAATTCTTCCCAAACATGAGGTAACCAAGGAACAAAAACAGGATCCAGTCAGAGGACATCCCCCACCCTTTTCTCAGTCTCGTAAATATTGTGGGTTCGGTACAGACTACCCTGAAGGTGTGCAGTGAGTAAAAAGGAGATTGCATTGTCTCAAGGTTAAGGCAGGTGAATAGTCACCTGGAGAGCTGGATTCTACTTCTGCCACAGAGTCCCTAATGTGCTACTAAGCAAGTGCCTTAAAGAAAACATTCCTTGGGTGGTTAGCAATGTCATTTTCCTTGTTTTCTAGATGTCCAAATCGATGCCCTGGAACAGGACCTGTGGAAGTGCTGAGCACCCACAGTTTCCAAACTGAAGTCAATGGGAAAGGTATCATTTTTCAAGTACTTGGAAAAATCAAATCCTAATAATGTCAAATTAAGCATCCCAGATTAATAGAAAAGTTTTATTTTAACCTCTCTGTGCCTAAACAATCCATCAGGGGGAGTGGGGAGAAGGTAATAAGACCTCCTCACGCTTCATGTGTGTCAAGATAAAGCATCAATGTTTGTGAAGCATTCAGATACTAAAGTGATGAGAGCAGAAGACCTAATATGAAAATTAACGTGTCTTCAGAGCAGGGTTTGAATAAGGTGCAGTAAATAGGAGATTATGGCTACTCACTGAACAATGATAAAAAGGTTAACAGTTTGCAACCACAGAACGTGCACCAGTGTTTGTTTAGGATCATGTTGCCCAATTCTCTGATTATGAAGTAAAGGAAAACAGAAGAGTATGCAGCTTACTTAATTGTGCATTTCCCTATTTATTTAATTAGTTACATTAATAGACCACAGAGGTTGTTGCTGAAATAATCAGAATTTCATCAAGATTTTAAGAATTTTTTAACGTGTTATGTCACATCACATACTGAGAGCTGTTGGGAGGCAGAAATGACGACAACCCAACAAAGCTCCTAAATTTCCAAGGAGCACCCCTAGTAGATCCCAAGAATTAGCCTTTCAAAATTGCCTTTACACATTCCGTATTACATATTGAGGGTATTAAAAGACATACAGGACCCATGTGCCAAAATAATTTTATGAGTTGCATCAGGACTATCAAGAAATAGCAACAACAGGTCCCACAGACTATGAAATCCAAAGGGAGGTAAATCTTCAACAGGAATCTTGAAATAAGGCATAGAAACTGAAAAGGAAGGGCTGTAGGGAAAAAGAAAGATGACTTAAGATCACTTGAGGAGTCTCAGAGTTCTATAGCACTGAATGGAGAAAAACTAATTCTGTATAATTTGGCTGTTATGCAGGACCTGCCAGAGAAGAAGTCAGAGTTAAGAAAATTTGTCAGCAGGAAACTGATTTAAAGTTCATCAGACCATCAAATCACCAGCATACCTTAGCTTAGTAGGGTCATTCTAATCATCCTAAATTCAATGAGTCACTTTTCAAAAATGATTAATAAATTTTAAGGTCAGAAGGCAAATTAGGATAATCTATCACCATCTGTATAAAACTCCACACAATTTAAACCATTATCATCAGATTTTCTTATATCCAAATTAGTTATGAACTAGAATTTTATAAGAAATTTTGGGGGAAAAAATCCTACCTGGGTATGACAAACTATTTTTAAGATAAGGCAATGTAAAACCCACTTTAATCTTTTCAAAGTATACTGGTGCAATTCTCCTCCAAGTCCCGTACTGGTAGCTTGTCTGAATCCTGTTCAGAGCTTACTTCTTGCATGCATATGCTAAGTGTCCCAAAGGTGTTTGTTAAGTATGTAGGTGGTTTTCCATAATTAAAGCCCAGTGCTCCAGAGCTGAAATCAGTAAGAGCTTTGCCATTTATTTCAATGGCAACAGAACTACACTCTTTGCATTTTGTATGCGTTTCATTTAAGTTTTTAAATTACAATAGGTTCCTACAAGGAGATTACCAGGTCACAAGTGTAGCTACAAATGTTCTGCTTTTCTTTCTTCTTCTTTATCACTAAAGCCTTGCAGTTTGGAGCCTTCTCATCACCTCATGGTTAACTCTTTCTCCACTGACAGACTAACAAATCACTACATTCTTATTTTAGGAAAGCTTCATACCAACTCTGTGAGCATAGGATAACTGCGCCCCCCCCCAGTGTTAGATAACAATCTTGTCAAAACATCCAAGTTCCACTTTCTGTCCCAGACTTCCAATATACTGGTGCAACACAGAAAAAAAGGGTCTAGCTATTTCAGCCATGAAGAAATATGACTATATGGTGATTTTCTTCCCAGTTACCTAGGAATTAATTTGAAAAAAAACCACACCTATTTTATGAAGGTTTCAAGAGATTTTAATATTTTCAACACAGCCTATAAACAAACTGTAGAAAAAGTTACAGCTTACTGAACCTTCCTGAGACCACTGCAACATAAGTGTCAAAAGGATTTGATCAATGTTCACTCATCTTCTAGTGGCTGCAATTAACTGCAAAGACCCAGAAGAGAAGTGAACACCCCTCCCCCCCAAATCACTGCTTAAACTTCCCAAACCTCTTGAAACTAAGTAAGATTAACTGTCCTATCAAGGCAGTGTTGGAGCTGTACAAGGGAGAAGGAAAAAAAGGGTGCTTACTTAGAAATCTGGCAGAAATAATTGGATTCTGCTATTAAAAAAAATTTCATCTTCTGCCTCCAAACCAGAAAGTTTGAGGAACACCTGAAGGAAAATACAACCCTAGGAGCTAACAATTACAAAGAAATTTGGAATAAATTTAAACTCTAAAAGGAGAGATGAATAGATGACATTTCTTCAGCAGAAGAGATCTGAGAAAAAAAAAAGGAGCTATTATTTAGAGATAGTGAGACACAAAAGCTTAACTTCGGCTCAAACATAAAGGAATAGTCATAGACTGAAAGGAAGCACCTGGCTCTTATGGACATGGACTTGGGTTAAGAAAGTCCTGCCAACTTGTCTTTCGAAATACTCTAGGGCAGCAGTTCCCAGTTTGTGGTACGTGTAACACTAGTGGTACTCAGACAACCTGCCAGTGGTATGAGTTAACAGATTTGTTATAATTATTTTACGTGACAAAAATTTGCTACTGGTACTTAAGATTGAACTGAAAACATTGCCGGTGGTACTTAAGGTTGCATTGTTTTAAATTGCTGGTGGGCAATCTGTCAGAGTTTGGGAACTGCTGCTCTAGGGGAGTGGATGGATCTTCACAACATCAAGGTTGGTGTTCGATAGTTAGATTTGTTAATAAATACACTGAAAGCATCACAGATGTAAGTGGCAAGAGCTTGCACAGCAGCTAAGTACATACAGAGAATTTACTTTTTCTTTAAAAACTACTTCTCAATCTATCACCAGATGTGCTAGTCAAAGCAAACTCCCTGGCTACTGTGAAAGGTGATTACTAGTCTTTCAGGCATCCTTATCAGCTTCTCCAACATCTGAACCTCATCCAGGGGAGTCGGATGCATCAGTTACGATTTTGTAAGAACTGAAAAGCTTAGGTAAGCGTTTTATAAGAGAGTATCTTTTCCTACATCTTGTTGTTGTAGCAACTTTGGGTTACAAACTAGCAACAGATACTTGTCGCCCTGAATCGGGGCACTAGGGCACACGTTTTATAGACCCGGATCGACAACGTGCTCAGGT
This sequence comes from Gavialis gangeticus, assembly GCF_001723915.1. Taxonomy (NCBI): domain Eukaryota; kingdom Metazoa; phylum Chordata; order Crocodylia; family Gavialidae; genus Gavialis; species Gavialis gangeticus. Next base: position 1,939,930 of record NW_017729008.1, on the reverse strand, counting down.
GAAAGACGAGCAGGGAACAGGCGCGAACTCCGAAGAGGCGGGGCGGGGCGGTGCAGTGCTACAAACGGCCAAGCACCTCACAGCCCTCCCCCTGGCCCGGCGGAGCAGGACGGTCCCAGCCCCCCCAGGGGGACGCCCGCACTCACCGGCCCCTCATCTCCGCGCCGGGGTGGCCCACTCAGGGCCCCTCCTCTTCGCGCCGTTGGCGGTCCTAGG
>NW_017729008.1:1915910-1934426 GCF_001723915.1 Gavialis gangeticus | reverse complement strand
CCTGAGCTAGCCCTCGGGCGGCCGGGTGCTGACAGCCGCGCTGGGCACCGGCTTCCTGCTTGTCTCCCCTGCGCGGGCCGGCTGAAGGGCGCGGTGGCCCGTGCAGGAAGGGGCGGCCTCGCGCCAGTGCTGACCCCTCAATGCGCTGAAGTCGCATGGCCAACGTGGATTGCGAAGCTCCGTCTCCTCTTTCCCCCCCTTCCTCGGTACTTTGCTCTTGGGGGCGGCAGGGATTGGAGCACGATCTCTACCAGGGCTCTCTGGAGGGGTCTTAAGAGTCCAACCCTCGAGGCACGGAGTTGTCTGCAGAAGTCGCTGGTCTTTCTGCTGGGTGGGGGGGTAGGCCGTAGGCTGGGGTTTCCCTTGCTCTCTCTTCTGTGCTTCGAATTCTGATAGTACAAGAGACCAAGTGTCAAAATATTAGAGGACGCTTGAGGGGGGTGTGGCATCAATTGTGAGCCCTCCTGCTGTATGAATGGTGTTGTGAAGTTTGATGGAAGACATCCTGGCTGCTTCTCTTAAAACAGACAAGTTTTCAGGATCCCTATGTGCTATAAAAGAAAAGAAAAGTGACCATAACCCCTCTCTTTCTCTTTAAGAGTCTGCAGTGTTTCACTTGAAAGATGGGCCCACATAACCTAGGGGTTTATGGGGTGTGGTTGGGGCAGCACGAAAGTCTGTGGAACTTCTGTCTGCTCCTTCCAATGTGTATTAAACACTTTTTTTTTCCAAAAGGGGGGGAAGAGGGGGAAGTCTTCTCTGAGAATAACTGAACATGGAGTTTATTTTTCAGAAAGAGACTTGTAAGGGTAACCTAGACCATTATGCAGTAGATACAGCGGAGAAGTAGAAATACACATTGGTGTCACTTCTTTGTTAGGCAGGAAGACCTGGAAGATTACTTTTTGATTGATTTTTGAATGAGAAGTGTGGTCCTTTCTAGCATGGAAGACTGTCCTGCTGGGAAAAAGAATAACTGACACGGTGTAGAAACTTCCTGCTAGAGTCTAAGAACCATCCTAAGCCAGACTGCCAATATTGCTAGCATGTTTGTAGTTTAACAGATGTTGGGAGCTTGGGAGGTTTCCTTTACAGTGTAGACAACATGTGAAGTAAATGGAAAACAAACAAAATTACATCCCCACAAAAGATTCTGGCATGAGCAATTTAGATAATCATATTTTTGAAGCTTGTGATTTGTGATAAAAGGATGCTAAAATCTTCATCCTGTTTATTCCACTCACCTGCTTTGTCTTGTCATAAGCTTGGATTTCAAGCTCCCTGGGGTAGGAACTGGTGGCTTGTTACATATTTGTGTAGTAGCTAGCATGATGAGACCCTGGGCCTTGTCTGAACCCCCTAGGCACTACTATACTGTAATACAGATGATATAACTGAGGCTTACAACAGGTCCACTAGGAATAGTTGAAAAAGATCAGAATTCACCCTTGATATTTATCAAATGAACAAAGCAGGAAGAGGGAAGGGATGGAATTAGACAAATGTGGAGTAAATAGTATCTTTGAACCACAGAGATATATGCTATAATAGTAAATAGTATCTTTGAACCACAGAGATATATGCTATAATGCTGTTAGGAAACCTTTAGCTCAGAAGTTGTCAACTGGGTGTACATGGGAAGGCCCTAGGGGGTATGTCCAGCCAGGCAGGGATGGAACACTGCCACCTACCAGCCCCCACTGCTGCCTCCCAGGAACAAGGCCAGGGTGGGGCAAGGGCAGCAGTGCCCCTCTGCAGGCCACACAGGCACCGCCCAGTGGGTTGGGGGGTGAGGGGGAAGCTTGCATGCGGCGGCAGCTCCTGCTGCCACCACCCTGCACCTCTGCTCTGCTTTCAGCCACACTCCACAAACCACCTTGCCCCACTCCGCATCTGGCTGCAGGCAATTCTCCCCCCTCCCCGTTCCATGTCTGGCTGCTGGGGGTACACTTATTAAAAAAGGTTGAAACCCCCTGCTTTAGGTTATGGGAAAATAACTGATCCTCTTTTGATGGTTCCCACACTACAACTCTTACACACTTGCATTTGTACTCTCTCTTTCTCCCTTACCCTAGTTTTCCACAACTGCGTGAAAGACTACTTTTTGAGAACTGTTTTGGGATAAAGAGAGGTTGGGACTAAAGGGCGTGAACTCTTTATGAATGTTCTTTCTTGTTTTCCTGAACACACTCCAGCCTGCTGCCCCTTACTGCTGCTCTGTGCACAAGTGCCAGGGAAACTGCACAAGAGGGGCAAACTCCTCATTTTTATCCCCTGACCAGTATGAGGGGATACAATTTGAGTTTGGCTGTGAGTCTTATCTTATTCCATATTGCAAGAGGGGCATATTTACTTTGTGTTGCTTCTCTGAACTTTGAAAGAAAATAAAGAAAACTAGTTACATAAACAGTGATAACCTAAACAGCTGAAAATGTTAAAAAGATTTTCGTGAAGAACACTATGGTCATGTTTTAGTTCAACATTTGGCATAAAGCACGCCAGGTAAAATCAGATGCTATCATAATGTATAAGAACATGAATAGAATATAACAGCAATTCTGTACTGAGCCTGTAACTCGGCATTATTATAAGTTCCCTACATAGGGTTATTTCTAATATTATGGTGGCATTTGCATAAGTAGGGCCTTAAAAAAGCAAGCAGGAAATTCTGTACACTATTTGAAAATAGCTTTTCCTAGTAATTTTTCCTCATCTCTTTAGTAAAATTGCCTTCTACCTGTTCCACTAGTGCTATTCATTCCTGCATTATTAGTATCAATGGAAATTTGCACAGTTGTGGGAATGTGTTAATTTCAGCTGCTGCATTAACAGGTTGAGTAAGTAAGTGATTTAAAGATAGGAATTTATATGAATTTTGGGGAGTAAAGATTTAAAAATATATTAGACATAAGGTTACCATTGTGGTGTTATTGTTTAAAAACAGAATAAGCTTTGGATGCAATTTCTTTTGTGGTATCTTGTAGTATTCTTCAGTGGAGAATTAATTACGTTAGGATGCCATGAAGAGAATACAAAAACATCCTGAATTTGAGAGAGTACTTTTTTGCTTGTCCTAGATTTAATTAAAAAAAATAATCTATTCTGAAATCTTAAACAAGCATGTTGTTTTAAAATGTGTTAATCTTTGAGGTTAACTGCATCACAGTTCACAGTAGATGCTGGCACAAGAAATATAACAATATTACATATTATGTTCTTTATTAGTTGAACCAGAAAATGTATTGTTTAATTGATTTTTTTTTCTAACAACTTGAATAGTGATATGCAGGAATGAAAACTGATCATTCCTTGCAATTTTATAGATTCATTTTTATAACTGAATGTGTGTTGCATTTTGCAAAAATTAACTAACTATTTCAACTGAAATATGTCTGCTTTGTCTGGAGCTGTGCAAATTTCTGCTAAGTTAAGACTTCCCTTGATTTGTAATTGAAGGAATACCTCTTGAATTGAAAGCACTAATTTTCTGCCTACCAAATATACAAATAATCTCTGGACATTCACTGGTTGAAGTTGAAACCCGAAACTTAATCCATGGGCTCCATTTAACTGGAAAATGAGCTTAGGTTTACACTTTTAAATTTAGTGATTCTCAAGTGCTTTTCTTTGAATTTGTAACAAAATGCAGGAAACATTGACTTTCAAGTTAATGCTATGGTGACAATAGAAATGTGTAGTAATTGTGCCTGATTATTATTACATTCAAAATCTAGAATACAGTAAAAGCTGCGTTATCCAGCACATGCTCTGTTAACCAGCATGCCGATCGACGCAGCAAATGCAAAACCAGAAGTCCCACTTTGGCCGACTTTGGACCATGGCCTGGGGCAGAGCAGCCTGTGCGAGGGCCCCCCTCCTTGTCCCCTGGCACACTGATGCCAGGGAGGGGAAGCCATGTACCAGGCATGGCGGGGGGGTGCAACAGCCTGAACAGGTAAAGACACCTGTTCGCGCCTCTCAGGTAACTGGCATATTTGGTTATCCGGCACCCCCCATTCTCCATGAGTGCCAGATAAGAGAGCTTTTGCTGTACTTCAAAAGATATTTATTTTTCTTGTCTTTCATTTTCATTAATTGATTAATATTGTGTGAAAAATATTTTGTGGGTTCGGAGGCCTACAGTCAAATCATTATAAGAAGTTAAAAACAGAAATCAATTATTTGGGGCTGACTGAGATGTTTGGTTCGGTCCCAAACAACACATTTCGTGTTTATTTCAGGAAAAAGGAGAACAATGGAAATAAAGGTTAGGCATCATTCACAAAACCAGCAGGGAAGAGAAGGATGTCTGGTCAGATGCAGTGGTTATTAGATTCTGATTTACTAAAAGCGTGATTATAACATTCACCCAGTATGTGGGAGAACCAGGATCAAATCACTTTGGCTGAAGTGTTTTGAATCCATTTTACAGGGGGGTGCTTTATTGTGATTTCTTTTTTGGTGTACAAGATTGTATCATGCTCAGTGTCTCCCACACAATCCTTATTCCGATTCCCACTTCGGCTTTATGGAAGGCATTTAACTTCTCCCCTCTGTGTCTCCCTTTATAAGATACTTTCCTATTCACAAAAGGTTTTGCAGTAGTTCATTGTAAGGTGTTCTAAAGGCATAACTCCCTCTTTGTACAGTCCACTACTGACTTTCTTAATTGTGCTGGACAGAACTGTTCTTATGGCACTGTAGTATGTATAATTGCATCTGTTGATGTTTTCAATCTTTTCTTCTCCATCCTATTACATAGATGTGTTTTACTAACATCCTTTGAGAGGAGTGCCACATTTTCTACCCTTTAAAAGAAGAATCCAGGGGTTTCTAAATAGAGAGGACAAATAGTTTTTGCCCTCCAAAAGGTCAAGGAAGCTACTCCTCCCCACAAAAAGGACCTACCCATTAGGTAAAATAACAGTTCAAAGGAGCCTGTCAAGAGTTCAGTATCTGCAAAGAGAGAGCAACTTGAAAACAGATATTCCCACCCCCCACAGATGGGAAAAATGTTCTTCTTCGGTGCTTCTAACCCATGATTTTATCTTTTTATTGGTCAATCAATCAACATGTAAGGAAAGAAATCAAATCAAAGGCCGGTCTGGGGTTTAGGGGAAGAAAACTCTGCACAGTTTACTTTTCATAAGCTTCCCAAGAAAGAATTTTGTCAGTGGACTAAAATTCTTAAATTGTTATGCTCTTCTAGTCCCACAAAGTTTCAGTGAGGCACAGGAGTGATCATCTCCAGCAGTACTACCCTACTCCTAAAAAACACAGTTCAAGGAGAAACTGTTCAACCACTGTCTAAAATCCCTAGCACTGCCCAGGAACTCCTAACTTCATGATCTCTTGCTCATATTTCTAAGTATACAAAAATTGTGTGTCAGCTCCCAAAATAACATGAGAATGGTTTAACAAATAGATCGACTTCATGCCAGCATTTAGTTTTTATTTGCCTTCTGCTTTGAAGCTTAGGAATTAACATCATCTAGTTTTTTTCTACAAACCTTTTTTAAGTGAAAGCTGAGAGTCTCATGCAGGTTTGGTTTCTGTAATGGGGCTTTGAAAATGCACATAAATACAGCAAAATGTGTGATGAACTTGCAACAGCTGACAAAGTTGGAAAGTTATATTAAAGATGCTTTCTTTTTTCCCCTCTACGTAGATTTCCTGAATTGATTTGGACAGCAAGTATTGAATCTGAAATGAAGCTAGCAGAACGCAATGGAGCTGATGTGTAAGTCTCTCTCCGTTATATTAGACTCTTTTCTCTTTCTTTTTCCAGGTTGATCCTCAACTTTTTTCCCCTTTTCTGTAGAACAAATGCAATTGACTCAGAAGGACTTGAATAATTCTGAGGTTGTGAATGTGACAGTTGGTTTAGTATTAATAATTTAATGAGAGGTTTGCATGAGTGCAAGTATTTAGATGCATGAATTTGAATGTTAGTGGATTTGTGTTTCCAAATCCCTTGCTTGGGGGATGGGAAACCAACAGGAATCACCAGAACATCTAAAGATGCCTAGATTTGTGTCTTCTGAAAGCATGTGTGCTAGGTTTGTTTTTTCGTGTATAGTATTCAAAAACATACTGATTTTCTTTAAAAATCCATTTTAATTTTTAAAATGGATACATTCATTGGGGCTTTTTGGCAGTTGATGCTAGATATACAAGAGATTCAGTGAAAACCTTCATAAGGTAATTTATACATGGTAATAGTCTTAAATAGTTTCTCACTGAGAAACAGGTGGGTGTTGTGATTTTTGGTAAGGCAGAACTTGTTGTATATCAGTCTTGTCTTCAGGTCTTCTCACTGTAAAGATTCTAAGCAAAAGCAGGGTGCTGTTGCTTTCTAAAGCAGTATTATAGCCACAGAGAGAGTGAGCAAGTTTTCTCTGTGGCAGCCCCTCATTAGAGTTCTTTCATACTGCAAAGGGATATTTGAAAAGTAGGTGATACTGCTTTCTCTGGAATAGGCAGTGTGGGTTTTTTAAATATATATTTAATATATTGAATTTAATAAGCACATTTCAGGGTGACTTTAGTATCTGTGTTGCACCATTTAATTTTATGATGTCAAATACCACAGCTTTTTATAGATCCACATAAGGCAATTTCACCAATGCAGCTTTCAAGGTTAAAAACATTAATTGAAAAATACCTATTTTAACACTTAGTCTGTTGTACCTAGGTGTCATATGTCAAACAAAAAATAATTATTAAGAATAATTCCAGACAATGTAACTATTGACTTCCAGCTATGAGTCTGCATTCTTAAACAAAAGCAGTTAACCTAAACAAGTATTTATATACATATTCATCCTTCATATTTCCCCTCACAGATCATACATTTCACTACTTACTCCATCATGCTTAGGATGACATACGGTAAATTTTAGACCATAAGCCTTTTGGGATAGGTGATTAGGAGCTAGCTAGCATAGATTCCCCAAGAGCAGGTCATGTCTCACCAACTAGATTTCCTTCTATGATAAGGTGATAGGCTCTCCAAATGGTGGTGAGAGCAGTGGATGACTTTAGTAAGGCTTCTGATAATCTTCCACAACCTTCTCATTAATAAGCTAAGGAAATACAGACTAGATGATAGTACTGTAAGGTGGATATGTAGCTGATTGGATCATTGTATTCAACAAGTAGTCATCAATGACCCAACATCTAGCTGGGAGAAGGTATCATGTGGGGTTCCTCAGGGCTCTGTCCTGGGTCCATTATTGTTTAACATCTTCGTCAATGATTTGGATGAAGGGGGTGAGCACACTCTTAGCAAATTTGTGAATGACACCATGTTGGGTGTAGATGCTCGGGAGGGCAGGGCTAGGATCTAGAATGACCTGGATAGACTGGAGGAGTGTTCTGCAATCAATCAAATGAAATTCAGCAAGGACAAATGCAAAGTCCTGCACTTGGGATGGAATAAATGCATGTACAAATACAAACTGGGGAAAGGTTGGCTGTGCTCCAGTTGTTTAGAGTGGCACCCTACCTGCACCATCACACTTCCAGACCTGTGGGGAGCTTCAGGCCCTATGCACTGGATTGGACACCTGATCCCAGTGTGTGGGGCCCAGCAGGGGCAGTACTGGGCTCCAGGGCCTGCTCCTGGCACTCAGAGCATAGAGAGGGCAGTGCTGGGCCCCAGGGCCTGATCCTGGAGTATGGGGCTTGATGCAGCCCATGGGCTAGCTCAGCCTCACTCATGTGGCTTACAGGGCCAAAAGGTTGAGCGCTACTGCAGTAGACCATAAGCTGAATATAAGCCAACAGTGTGCTTTTGTTGCCAAAATGGCCAACAGCATACCAGGTTGTGTTAATGGGAGTATCTCTTGTAAATCAAGGAAATTTTCTTCCTTTCTAGTACTGTGTCCATGTTTGGGCACCTCATGTAAAGAGAATGGAGACAGTCCAGCAGTGACAAAAATGAGCAGAAGCCTGGGAAACATGACTTATGAGCAGGGATCCAGATTTTCTGTTTGCTGTGGAAAAATGCAGATTTTCTCCTTTAAAGGAGAAAAATGCAGGAAACTGCTGGTTTCCCTTGCAGTCTGGAAGAGTTCCAGTGTGCAAGGGGCTGTTTAGAGCTGGAGGGGAGCGGGATGCAGGGGGAATAAGGTGCCATATGTATGTATGAATGCACACGGCAACCAGACTGTGGGGTGGAGAGCAGCTCCTGCTGTTCCCCACAGGTATGTTTATGGGGGCAGGGGCACAGGTGACTTGTGGAGGGGCAGGGGGACATAGGTGATATGGCAGGGGAGCAAATGTCCCCTAGATTTCTACACCATGCCCCCAGATTTCTGTTCCCACAGTGGGGCACAGAGCCACAGCTGAGCCAGATCAGCTTCGGGTGTGACCTTGTGCGGGAGGAAGCACCACTCTGCCAGAGCCACCAAGGTGAGATGCCTCTGTCCATCCAGCAGCAGTGGGAATCACAACACCAAACTGTGTTGCAGCTGTGTCTTACCTTGGCGGCCATGGTGGTGCAGAGCTTCCTCCCATGCCAGCTCCCGGCTGCAGAGGTGGCTTGTGTCCAGATCTGGTCTGGCCCAGGTGCAGCCCTGCGTCCTACTGTGGGTACAGAAATCTGGGGGGGGGGATCATGTGCCCCCCACTCATCGTGATGTTACCTGTGCTCCCCGTGCCCTCTTCCTCACACACGTAGGGGTGAGGGGTACCAGCCGAGCTGGAGGGGTCTGGCTTGGGAGTGAGGGACACTGGCAGGGCCAGGGGACTGTGGGTCGGCAGTGAGGGGCACTTCAGAGCTGTGCCCCCCTACTCATCGTGATGTGTTACCTATGCTCCCCATGCCCCCTCTTCCTCACACATGTAGGGGTGAGGGGTACCAGCTGGGCTGGAGAGGTCTGGTTTGGGGGTGAGGGGCACTGGCAGGGCCAGGGGACTGTGGATTGGTAGTGAGGGGCACTGCAGGGCTGGAGGGGCTGTGCCTTGGGAGTAAGGGGCAACAGCATGGGCAGGGGCAGGGTAGGGGAATATCAAGGTTGCTCAGCACCACAAAGTGGGGGGGGGGCGACGGACAGTCACAGTTGGACCCAAATCCTGGTGAGCAAAGCGGTCAGGAGCAGCTTTGCTTTTTCATGATGCAACAAAAACAAACACAAAAATATAGAGGTGTTTAGATATTGAGGCACTGGTAGACTTTAAAATTGTAAATGTGTCAATAAAACATTGTGTTCAGTTGGTACCTATATATATAGTGGTGTTTCATATTAATCATGGAAAAACGCAATCTGAGTTTTTTTTAATCGGGTAATTTGATTTTTATGTTTTTTTAATCTGAGAATTTGGGATTTTTAATAGAGAAAATCAGGATCTTGGCTTATCAGGAAAGACTGAAAGAATTAGGGATATTTAATCTGGCAAAGAGAAGACTGAGGGAGAATTTGATAACAGTCTTCAAATGCCTGAAGCAAGATTTCAAAGAAGATGAAGTGAGGCTTTTCTCTGTGGCCATAGGAGACAGGAGTAGGAGAAATGGCCTCAAGCTGGAGGGGAGGAAATTTTAGGTTGGAGATAAGGAAGAACTTTCTGATTATGAGGGAAGTCAAACATTGGAACAGACTAGCTAGGAAAAATGTGGATACTCCATCCCTGGAAATTTTGAAGAGTAGGTTAAACAGATGCTTGCCTGGAATGGTTTAGGCAGGGATAATTCTGTCTTGACCCAGGGCCTAGACTATTATCAACCTTTTTGACAGGCGTGTCACAAATTAAGCCCCGTGACTTCTCTGAGTGCCACTTTCCCTGTGTTGTCTGTTGCTCTTTGCTGCTGCTGCCCTATGTGCTACTGTGTGCCAGGTCTGCTGTATACCATACACAGAGGTTGCCTGTGTTATTTGTTGTGCACATGCCACAGGTAGGGCACCTTTAGACTAATTGATCTCATGAAGTCCCTTACAGTGCTCTCTGGTGTGATACTAAAACCTCAGCATGTTTTGGGACACACTAATAAAAAAACCATTCGTATATAAGAGCTGTGTATATTGAGTAAATTAGAGTTAAGGCTGTCTTAGAAACAGGAGAAGTGTAATTTATTCATGCTCCCAGCAACACAGATAATTAAAATATCAGTGTATAATATTTTAACTAATATCATCCTTCCTAATCCTTGATTTAAATTTTTTTGTGTGAAGGTTGGATTTATTGTATCAATCTTAACTTGAAATAAAAATTAGTTTGTGTAGGTGTTTGGGGAATATTATATGGTATGTGAAGAGTAAGTATACGGTGACCTTGAGCCAGTTTCTAGTGGCTCAAATATTATGCATCCACTTGTATAAACTTTGTCTCAAAACTGATTGTGCATGAGTTGTAGTATACTGATCCCTGGAATTGTAGAGTGGCTTTGCTTCCACGGAGCAGTAGGAGAAACTTTAAATTTATGGAGACTATGGTTTCTTTGAGTTAGCTAGACTCCCCTCTGATGTCATTCAGAGGGTGTACTGTTTAGTAGGTTGCCTACATTATGAACCTAAGTCTTATTTGAATACAGATCCTGATCTTTTAATTCTGGCCAGGTACCATTTTTTTTCTGTTTCTGTAAAGCAGGTGTTGGTAATGTTTTCTGGTAGCAGGCTGGACTGACCCAGCTTGTAGAGAGTGGCTTTGCTTCCAAGGACCAGTATGAGATGCTTGAAATTTATGGAGACTGTAGTTTGTTTGTGTTAGTGAAACTTCCCTCTGGGTCTGAGGCAGGTCAGCACCTGCCCCCCACCCACCAAATGTTGTCAAAGCCATGACTCCAATCTCATAGTTCTCATGTAACGATTTAGACGTCTGTAACCAACAACTGTTTTATTCATCAATAGTTAGTGTAAATAAAAGCTGAACTTTTAACACTCTTAGCCTTAGCTTAGTAGGTTAAAGTTTATAATACAGTATAACCTCATAAATCCGGATATCAAAAATTCTTCTCCTGCCACGCTGGGACTGGCCACCATTTTCCCCCCTGCCCTCCTGGACACAGAGGGGGAATCTTGCACATGACGGCTCCCCATTCACCACCCCGCTCCACGTGCGGCCACTGCTCTGGACTGGCTGCTGCTCTACCCGAGTCCCCTGCTCTGCAACCAGCCTCCACACTGGTTCCAAAAATCTGGCATTTTCAAATTTCTAGCAGGTGCTGTGTCCCAAGCATGCCTGATTTATGAGGTTATACTATATTAAAACAAATCCGTTAGTAATAGAGCTCTAGTATATTAGATTCACGTCCTGAAATGAAAAAAGTAATTAACTCCTTTGAATGCCCTCTAGGCTCATAGCTCAGTTATTCTCAACCAGAGTGCTGTGGCGGTTGCTGCGAGATCCTCGAAAGGGTGCCTCAAGGTGCAAGAAGATAAGTAGATAAGCGCAGGCTGAAGCTTATCCCTGCCTGGTCAATCCCTGACTCCCTGTACAAGAAAGTAATCACAGTAATATATAAATTAGTTTTTGAAATTGGGTACCACACAATTCACAAATGTTATGGAGGGTACCTCAAGTCCAGTGAGGGGTGCCTTGAGCCCAAAAAGGTAGCGAGCCAGTCATAGTTCCTAAAGTTGTTAAATACTTTTTGATTAATAACTGACACTTCCTCTAATCTAGAGATGGACAATAATTTCAGGTAAGGGGCCACTTAATGAGTTTTGGTAAGTTGTTGAGGGCTCTACACATACAATGAATGGTGAAGATATCATTTTAACAAATTAACATAAAAAACAAATATACTTTAAAATGTTTCAATTTTATTTAAAAAAAAAAAACATGTCCTGAATTATATTTTTTTTTTTGTGTAGCGTATGTAGAGGTGATTGCTTAATAGATCAAAATAAACTTTCAAGGGATCCCAAGGGAATAGAAACCAGCTAGTAGGACACTTCGTTCTGGGAAGATGCCCTCACCTCCCCAGCAGAACCCTGCCACTACTCAGCCATCATCCAAATCATAAGGGAACTCCTGTCTGCATCATGACATGTCCCTCAGGAGCCACCTGCACCCCAGACCCACCTGCCCCCCACCCCTTCCCATCCACAGTTGCCTTCACAAGGCCATGGGGAAGTCCAGTAGCCCCCTCCAGTCTGCTCCAGCTCCCCATCAGGGCCACACAGGCTGTACCCACCCACAGCTTGGGGGTGGGGGGTCCCCCCTTTCACCAGAAGGAGTCCCAGGGCCCTGGAGGCAGCCTTACTTGGGTGTACAGGATGGGAGTCGTGTTGGCTGCTGCCGGGAGGCACCAGATGGCTGGGCTGGCTCTCAGCACTGCATGGGGCAAGGCAGGGCCGGAGCCAGGACTGGGGCTTCATCTGCCTGAAGGTGTCAAGGAAGCTCCACTGTCTCTGGGCACAGGCATGGAGCACTTGCCTCATGGTCCTAGTGCCCAGGATGGCTCCCACCAGCCACGAGCCACTGACAGGTGGGGCGCTGCCGGCCCACCCTGAGCAGGGGCACTGGGGCCTGAGTGTGGCTTGCCCAGGGCCTGCCCCACAGTACTAGGCAGGCAGACAGGGCTGCCTCTGCCCCGCGTTTGCTGCAGTGCCAGTAGATACCAGAGCCACCCATGCTGCCTACCTTCAGGCTGGATAGAATCAAGTGGAGGCCATATTTTGCCTACCCCTGTTCTAATCCCTTACACCATTTGTCATCACATCTTGAGTTTTCTGTGTCCAGTATTTCTTTTCTTTTTATGTTTATTTTGCATTGTGTGCGTGTTTCCCATTTTCTACTCTTCAGATATACAGTTTGCCTGGAGAGAGGGAAATGAGAGTATGCTAGCAACTAAGAAGAAAAGAGAAGAAAATGTTGGGCCATGAGTGCAGTTGCTCAACTGATGCTCTGTATGAGTATTTCTATCATTATTGTATGCACTAGTAGTAACCACTGAGATAGCAGGAAGAAAACAGCAACTTTCAAGGAGCCACAGTATGTTGGCCTCAGCTCCAGAAGCATATTGCAGTTGGAATTTCAGAGATTGAGGCTCCACTTTTCCTTTAAGGAATTGCCTCCTCCCTGAAGGACCATGTCTCTCCTTTTACGTGTCTCCATAAAACATTCAGTTGGTTAAAAGGATTTTGTTCTATTTTTTTAATCTAACCAATTAGAAATGGAATTTATATAAAGCTTGCATAAAGCTTTGCCTTATTTTCCTTCTTAGCAACTTCTTTGAATAAAACAAAATTCTAATATTATAAAAGCCTAAGTCTGTCTGTCTGTCTGTAATGCTTTATTTGCACTCTGATTGGCTGACGGAAACAGCCAACTGGAGTGCTCCAAGCGTGGGGGGAGCACTACCATGATTCGGAAGCTGCGCTGAGGACCACCTGCAACAGGCAGAACAGCGGCAGCATGGGGTGTTTGGTGGTGGCACTCCATTCCCCACCCCCCCATCATACTTGACAGGCAGTTGGCTAGTGTAACCATAACCACCAAGCTACAGCTGATAACCTCACTGAGGTTATGGTGAGATCATGTGTGTGTGGCACTTTTGACCATGCTACATACCAGTACATTTTTACATAAACAACTAAATTCTTACCTTATTATAAATCTGAGGGGAAAAAAAATTCTGGCTGGTACTGAGTGCTGTGCTTCTGAGATCACTGCCTCTTTCCTAGCTGGTCCTTTCAATGACAGCTACCTCTCTGCTGCTGAATCTTGCCCAAGCAACAGAAGGCAAGCAGAAGGTGCCTGCTGGAGAGGCTAGAAAGACAGGGACTTCCTGGCACGAAGCCTAGACTATGTTCTGTCTGCTGAAGAGCCAGGTGACTGGCAAGGCATTAGGAAAGATCTTCCCCCACAACTCCCCTCCATTTTCTCCTCCCCACCACACTAATATCAGATTGGGGTTTGTGAGGATTCTCATTTTTTTTAGGTGACTTGTACATGTGTTTGGCAGCCTGGGAGGCTCAGGCACCCTTGATGAATACATGTTTTATTAGGTTATGTGAGTTTGAGATATAAACTCTATTGTTCAAACTTTGTTATAGTTCTCCCAATTATAGGCAATGTCATTTCCAAAAATTTGTAAAGTTTTTTAGAATGTTATCCAGCTAACCTTCGGGTTGTGGTTTGCTGTTACATATAGTAAAAAGGGAATCGCAGATGAAATGCAATTGGGTGCCAGAGTTAAGCCAGGCAAAAAGCACCTTTCGGTTAAATTCCATTAAAATAGGAAGTGGGGTGGCTTGGTATATATTTGACCTGGAAGTTTGTTTGAAGTATTGCTTCCAAGTTATGGTAATTTGTTATTTGCTATATAAAACTGCTTACTAAAAAACAGTCATATTTACTAGAAAAATGTTTGAACTGTGTAAACTCTGAGGCAGTTTATACTGAGGGTTTTTTTCAGTGATCTTGTGAACTGCAGCACATCTGTCTTACTAATGGATCTCTGTGCATAATTAGATTTTGGGCATAATTAGACTTTGGGTTCCAGCAGAGATTTAGTGTAAATGTACATCTATTTCTTTATTCTACTGCATCATATTTATGTATACCAAATCATTCACATGCCCTAAATAAACCAGCCCTTTCCATTGTGCTCAGTTCATGTAAGTACACTTCATACTAGTGTCAGTAGGAATAATATGCATGCATCAAGAGCCTCAGAACATGTGTTCTTCATGCTCATCTTAGTTAGCCTCAAACGGAGACAATGAAGTATAATAGTTGACTGAGTTCCTTTGTGTTTTGATTCTCATTTTGGCTAGTGTGTCCTTTAAACAGTATATTATATATTCATAAAATACCCCTTTAAAAAGTTGTAAGGGCTTTCCTGTTTTCTGCTAATATTAAAGAAGATGTTTTCAACAAGAAATACTCTCCAGGGGAAATAAGGGGACTTTCCAAACAGCAGGTCCATGTCTACTGTTTTCTTGTACTGTCATTAGCTGGCCTTTTACCTCCACTCCTTCTAACTATTTGGAGTTATCTTAAAGTTACTAAATGTTCACTATGTTACTAAATGTGTATTTTTCATAAGTTTTTGATAAAGGAATATATGTTTCTTTGGGTATAGCAGGCAGGGAGAAGGGCTGGTTGACAGAAGGATGCTTTTCTGTATCAACCTTTTTGTGGCTGATATCCCCTAGCCCCTGATAATTTGTACCACTAGACATTAATGGCAACATTATGAATATGAGCCACCGATTGTGATGCCATGGCTGGCAAAACCAACCAAATTCTGTTATGCATCCGCCGATGCATCTCAAGCAAAACCAGGGAGGTCATCCTCCTGCTCTGCTCAGCCCTTGTGAGGCTGCAGCTGGAGCACTGTGGCCAGTTTTGGGCCCCCCACTTCACGAGGGATGTGAATAAGCTTGAGAGAGTCCAGAGGAAAGCCACCCACATGATCAGAGGCCAAAAGAGCAAGCTTTATGAGGAGGGGCTGAGGGACATAGGACTCTTCAGCCTGAAGAAGAGAAAGCTTGTGGGGAGGGGACTTGGTGGCAGCCTATAAGTACATAAGGAGGGTACACCATGATCTGGGAGAACAGTTGTTTACCAGGGTTCCCCAAGAAATAACAAGGTCTAATGGCCACAAACTTCTGGAAGGCCAATTTAGAAACAGACTTCTTTATCGTCTTAGTGTCCAGAGTCTGGAACAGACTGACCCCCCAGAGGTGGTGCAAGCACCTATTCTGGACTTATTCAGATGGCATTTGAATGCTCATCTTGCAGGGGTCATTTGACCCCAGCAGACTTTCTGCCTATGGCAGAGGGGCTGGGTTCAATGATCTTGTGAGGTCCCTTCCAGCCCATAATATCTATGAATTTTTGGTACTGGATATCAAAGCTACAAACAGGTAACCAAAACCTAAATAACACATAAATAAACTGTTAAAAGAAAACCCTGAAATTGCTAATAACATTGCTTTTGTTTCTGTACCAGCCATTTAAAAATGTATAGTTTGGACATAATATTTTTCTAAATAATCAGATGACCCAAGTGTCAGTTTATGGGAAAAGCTCCCTTTGAGTAGTTAGCCAGCGGTGAACATTTCTGCAAATCTGAACCCATTGGTATTATACAATGCCAGCATATACAACTTAATCAAATGACAGGTGGAAGTAACACTTTGTTGCGCACACTTGTACTTGCTAGTTGAGGTCTGGTGATATTTTTAGTCCCTAAACCAGTGACCTTCACTACATTTTTTTTCCTAGCTAGATTGGATT
This sequence comes from Gavialis gangeticus, assembly GCF_001723915.1. NCBI lineage: Eukaryota > Metazoa > Chordata > Crocodylia > Gavialidae > Gavialis > Gavialis gangeticus. Next base: position 1,918,235 of record NW_017729008.1, on the reverse strand, counting down.
TTTTGCAATTCAAGTTTACTAAGTATGTGTTTAACAAAGCAACACCTACCACAGGGAAGGGGGGGGCGTGTGCCCCCCAGATCTGCATGGGGCAGGTGCCCCCCGAGATCTTCATGGGGTAGGCTGCAACCAGGGCTGTGTGGGGCTCTTCTCAGCAGGGACTGGGCTTGGAGCGGGCATCAGTAGCACTGGGAGGATGCTGCATCCTCCCAAACTTTGTGCCCTCTCATGGTGGAAGGAGCAGTGAGAGCTGCCTCCCCCCTCCGCTCCCCCCACCCCAAGCTGCAGCTCTGGCCTCCCACCGTTCCTGGGCAGCGCTTGCCCCTGCCCCCCTCCTTCACCGCGGGGGGCATTGATCTGCCCATCCCCACACCCCTTCCCTCCCCCTTACCCTTCCACCACCTTGGACTTACCAGCTGGAGTCAGCTCTCCATGCTGCTGGCTCTGCTCTTCATTGACTGAGTGGTGCACTGCAGCTCTGCGCAGCACAGGTGTTTATCAGCCTAGTTATCAGCCCCATCGGGCCAATATCCAATACAACCAGTTTTCTATATATTGGTACTGATCTAATATCGGACCGATGTCTTGGTGCACCTCTGAGTTTTTATCTGAAATTTTCAGGCACAGAAGAAGCTGTGTCAGTACTTGTGTGGTGTGTCATTGTCTGGTTGATTGCTGGTTTCAGTTCCTGTCTTGTACTCTAGCACATCTTGCCTCTCTTGTCCTGTTCTGAAGGGAGTCAAGTGCACATTCCTGATATCAGGGAGGTATTTTGTTCTTTTTAAAGGAAGAGTTGCTGTTGCTTGCAAGTTTGGAGCCATAACACTAATACTGGTACCAGAGCCAGAAAGAAAAAGGAGTTTGTAGGTAGGAGGAAGCTTTCTTTATTAGAGTAAGAAGCACGGTGCATCTAGGGGTGCAGAGTGCTCATACTGAATCCTTTCTAAGGATCCAGGGAATGCAAAAGGCCCTTGTGAACATTACGTTGAGTTAGGAGCCACAAAATTGGGAGAGGAGAGAAGTTTTAAACACACATACACTCAAAGCCAACTGAGATGTATTTTAATTAATTTTTGTAACACAGGCCATATTTGAGCTTGACACTTGAACTAAAACCGCCACTGTTGGGTTGTCTGGTTCTGCCCCGTTTCCTGCATTATTTCATTTTTTTGCTGGTGGGGCGTGAGGGTGTCTCCAAATCTATTGAATGAAAATGTAACTCACACTGAGTGGCCCGACTCTTAACTTAAAATATGCAAACAAAAATGTCCACACATGGTAAAAATAGTGTGCAATTTACATTATTGATGATGTTAAGACTATAGCATGACTTCTAAAGCTACTGGATATAGCTGGAAAAGTCTAATTTTTGTACATATAACTAAGGTTGTAACAGTGGCTGCATGCTGAGATCTCCACACCTGTTTTGCCTCAGACCAGCCGGAAAAACTGAACTGGGCTCAATCTTGGGTCAGACACTGCAAGACAATTCATCTCTCTCCATGTCGCTAAAAATCTCCAGTTTGGAGCCTTCCTCACCCTGTTGTCACAGGAAGCAAAAGGAGGGCCAGGCACTCGCATACTTTTGTAGTGAGTTTCCCTGTCTTTCCCCTTGGTCTCCCCAGGTATGTGGGCATCTTTTCTCGTTCCATCACTTCCCACAGTTCACTTTCCCTTTTCTCTGTGCAGTTTCCTCTTTTTTTATTAATCCATCCCCCCTCCCCACCTTTTTTAGGAAAGACAGGCAGGGAAAGGGGTGGCTTCTGCAACACTTGAGCTGCCTTCCTGCGCCCAACAGCCCGCCTCAAACTGTCACAGAACCTTCTGGAACCAGCCAGTTCCAGCCCTCTGTCCCATTCCCCTTTCAGCAAACATCACCCAGTTCTCCTTTATGCTGGTTTCAAACCGGTAAAGCTCCATTGGCTTCAGTGGAGGTACTCCTGACTTCCACCAGTGTCAGAACAGAGCCAGCTTCTCTCTCTTGCTGCTGCTCAAAGCTAAAAATGCTTCTCTGTGCCTCACCATGCGAAGTGAAATTTTTATCTTAAGAACTTGCAGTATAAATACATAAAACAGGGAAGGAAAGGTGCAGGGGAAGGGTTTTGAAATATGAAGACCTCTGACAAGAAGAAATTAGAACCTGTATAAGGTCCCAGAGCTTGGGCCAGACCTGATCTTAGAATCTGAGTAACACAAACGTGCCTTGGGGTGCCTGCAGACATTTAGGGGAGGCTCTCTGATTCACGGTGCTTTACGTAAAGCACCATGAGTTAGTGCCACCGAACCTAACAAATTATTACCTATTGGGTTGGGGGGGGGGGGGGG
>NW_017729008.1:1912455-1915434 GCF_001723915.1 Gavialis gangeticus | reverse complement strand
CCCCCCCCCCCCAGCTACTCGTCCAGGATATTGGGGACAGATGGGCCAGGCCCACAAGGTGAGGGGAAGGCTCCCCATCCCCAGCCAGAGCCTCTTAACAATGGCAGCAGCTGGCTGGGCTTTGCCGTGGCTGGACCTGAGGATTGGGATGGAATGGAGCCCCCTTTTCTCACTGGCTTGGCCCAGCTTTCCTCCCCCAGCTCTGGGGTAGCTGTGTGGGGCCATGAGGCGAGGGGGCTCTGTTCGACCCCCAGCTCTGGCCATGGCAAAACCCAGTGCTGCCCCTTTCCCCTCCCCCTCCACTCCTGAAACACTTTGGGTTCTAGGATTGGAGACTTAGTCACTATTATATATGCATAATGTACTGTAACCACTCGGTAGCTTTCTAAGTTTTCTAGCTTTCTGAGCAGAGCTGTATTGAATACTTCATATTAAGACTTTGCAAATAAATCAAGTCCCCTGCATTCTCATCCCCTTGGTCACAGAACATGTACCTTTGTCAGAGGGAGATTATCTGATGCATTGTTATTTTTGTTTGTTTTTCCTCTGAACCTGTACTATTTATCATTCATGTTGTTCTGAGTTGCTGCATATTAATACCTTTGTTAATACCTAATTAATACCTTTACTGTGATTATCATTAAAATAAATTAAGTCACTTTCCTTGGTCTTCTCTCCCTTTTCTCTCTTTGCATACTTTTAAAGAGTTTTGTTCTACATTTGCTGTTATTTTTGGCAGTTTGTAGATTGCCGCAATTTTGGCAGTAGCTGTGATTTTTTTTGTTTGGTTTTTTTAAGGCCAATATTTGTTGTTGCAAAATGTTGAGTTTACCTGTTTTCATTTGCTCCCTGCTCAAATCTATCTCTAGTTCTACTATATACAAATTATTCATCAGTATCTATTTCTGAAGCTTACCATGTTTCAGTGGCAATTTTAAAATACAAAGTGCTGTGGAAATACTAGTTGTTATTGTTCTAAAGCTGTTTAATAACTGAGGAAGAATCTCTTGAGAAGGCATACTATTTGGAGCCTCTGCTTTCGTTTCATTAGAGATGGAGATCACAGTTAAGTTTTGTACTTTCACCAGATACACCCATAGTTTTCCCAGCTTTCTAAATCTCTGTTCAGTGTGACAGCATTTCCAGTTTTTCCATTGTTTTTTCTATGGAAAGCAAGCACATACTTTGATGCTTGCTCCTCTTCAGCTGGCACTCTTCTCTCAATCTGAAGTTTTCCCACTTGTGGATTTTTCTCTTAATTTTAATCTTAAAGCAGCTATCTCACTAGTTTTGCTAGTTGTGTATGACATTCTTTTGTAATTAATACATCTTTTAAACAGCTTTCTCTAAATCATCACTTGCTAAAGATTCCCCATTATGTTCAGATCTATCATTAATGCCTATTAACTAGTCAGTATGAAATCTACAGCTGCTTCAAACTCAGGGTGTCTTATCAATTTTTAGAAAAAAGTAATCTGCTCCATGGTTCAGTGCCCTTTTGACCCACATTTTTCTATACATTACTTGCTGCATCTCTGTAATCTCCCATCAGCATCAGATGCGGAGGCCCCCTCCTCCACTTTGGAATTTGGACATCTGTAGTGGTGGATTTAGGTAAATATTTCTTTATTTGTTTGCTTTCAACAAAATACTTGATTACCTTCACGCTACCTTCAATTTTGTGTTGCTGTTGTTTGTGTGTATAAAAATAGAGGAGAGTTTCAAAGGCAGAAATGACTTTCAGCTGAAATCTGTATCCTTCTATTGCCTTTGAAAACCTCTCTCTAAATGATACATTTTTGAGAATTTTGCTTGCAACATTTAAAAATATGTATTGCAAAGTACTGCAGAATGCATGTGCTCCTGTTTTCAAATATCTCATATCACATGCTTTTTTCTTAAAATGCCAAATGTTATGAAGTTCACCACATGACCGCCTACATTTTTTTTTCCCAAGTTGGTGACAAGCATTTCAGACTTTTTATAGTTATCAGTGTACAAATCCTAATAACAGTGCTAGCTTCAGGGGAAAAAAAACTTTAAGAACGTATGGTTTCATCCAAACCAAAAAAGCTTTCAAGTGTATGCATGTATAATATTCGTCTGACTACGCCCATCCCTGCATGTTTAACCCAGCATATATTATGTGCTCTGAGGGGAATAAGTGAATAGTACTTTCATAAGTGAATAGTACTTTCAAAGCTTGAAATGAGTTTTCATAAGGCTAAGCAGACAAATTTGTCCTTTGGAAGAGCCATAATCTTCGTAGCTTGCATGTGGTGTGCATTTATATATGTCTGATACAGGGTGAAATAGTTTCCCTTGAATATGCTGCTCCTTTAGAAGTATCTTTTAAATTTGAAGTAGATCTTCTTTGCCCAGTGTACAAGTATGCATAAATACACTTTAGTAATTAGAAGTAGGTTCAGATATCATTATATGCCGCTGTAAACTTAAAATTTGGATATTTTTTCCTGATTTGAAATCCTAAATAGAGCTGAGTAGGAGAAAGAAGTAAATGTATATAGATAGTAAAACCAAGTAAAAGAACTACTTGTTTAAGCCAAAGAAGTCAAAAGTAATTACCTAATGATTTTGGGTACTCCACTATTTGGGATAGCATAAAGGGGTTTGAGTTCTCCAGGCAGGTGCTGAGCACTTTCTAAAAATTGCCCTTCAAGGTTACTCAGGTGCTTGGTACACCCAGAAATCTGGAGCACTTATACGTATTGTACAATGTATGAGAATGAGGTAAAAATATATTTTTTAAAAGGACAAATTAATGTGTTTAACTATTTCATGAGGATTATCCCCCATTTAGTGTCTGGTTTCCCTTTTTCATAGTTTCAAGGGTCGGAAGGGACCTGAGTAGATCATCTAGTCCAACCCCCTGCCATGGCAGAAAAGAGTACTGGGGTCAAACAACCCCAGCAAGGTGTTCATCTAACCTCCTCTTAAAGACCCCCAGGGTAGGAGCCA
>NW_017729008.1:1908799-1912385 GCF_001723915.1 Gavialis gangeticus | reverse complement strand
CTCCTCTTAAAGACCCCCAGGGTAGGAGCCAGCACCACTTCTCTAGGAAGTTGGTTCCAGATCCTAGCCGCCCTGACCGTGAAGTAGCGCCTCCTGATATCTAGCCTAAATCTACCCTCTGCCAGCTTGTGACCATTATTTCTGGTAGCTCCTGGCAGTGCTCAGGGGAACAGGGACTTCAGCAGAGATTCTGCCTTCTCCCTCCATTGAGTTTCCCCTTTTCATCTTCTTTTTCACTCTACAATGCACTCTCTCTCCTACATATTGGCCAGCTTGTGATACCTGCAGCTAATCTATGACTATGTAAATGTGGTTAAAACCACTGTAATAGTACTTGCATCACATTATCTCAGCCTTCTTAATCTTTCTGGCTGTGGGCAAAGTTGATATTATGTTAATGAGGTTGTCTTAAGCTTTTTCTTGCTTAGTTCTCGGAGGATTTCTTTGGAAGATATTATTTAGTCTTACAGTGGTGGTCTTGTTATACCAATACTTAAACAATTGAGATACTGCTTCAAGTATTTTTCTAAAAGGAAAAAGGGACAAAAAGGCAAGATCATGGGAGAAAGTGTCCAAAATGGGGAATTTTTAGTATGGCTAGTTGCTTCTCAAGATCCTGGTTATAGTATGCTGTTTGAATGAGGCGATAGTGCTCAGAGGTATAGGTTCAGACACAGCTTAACACAAACAAGTCCTCTGTTCTCGAGAGAAGCAAAGGAGAAACAGAGACCACTGACACTTTTTTTTTTTATAAGAGGGAAGGCAGCAAAAATAGACCTGCTTCCTCCCTTCAACTATGCCATCTCTGTTGTCCCTTTCTCCTGTCTTCCCAGGAAAGCCAAATCTCCTGTAGCAGCTATAATTGGCTGCCTTCTGACTTTTCTACTGCTCTTCTCTGCCCGTGCAGAGTTGGATTCAAGGATTAGAGACTTAGTCACTGTAATATAATATGATTAATGTAATGTAATGTAACATAAACACTCAGTATCTTCTTAACTTCTTATGACTGCAGGTTTTCAAGTCATAGAAATGAGGCAGTTTCTGACATCCTAGCAAGAATGTTTCCAGCAGTGATCAAAAATCATGTTTCTAGGGCAAGCTTAGAAACACTAGTAAAAGCTTCATGGTAACATAGATATATGCCACCTAGATCCGTTATCTCTTAGGGATATGAATAGTTTGTTTCTCTTTCTATACGTTGTAATGAAGCCACCTGTTTTTGTGGAACATAAGAGGGGAAATGAGCAGGAACATTTTTATAAACAAATTTGTGCATCCTCCAAAGCAGCAATTCTCAACCAGGGTGCCATGGCATCCTGAGGGTGCAGTGAGATCCTTTTAGGGGTGCCATACAATATTAGCACTGTTAGGTGTGCAGACATGTAAACATGATTCACAAGAAAAAACCACAGATTTCAAATAGGAACCCATAGTGTCAAAAACATTCTGCCTGTTGTGGTATGTCTGAGTTCTTTATAGCAGAAGACTTGTTTTATTATTTTATAGTTTAAAAAAAATGGGTGAAATAAGTTTTTGAAATGGGATGCCAGAAAAGTTGTAGAGGGGTGTCTGTAATCTAAAAAAGATTGAGAATCACTTGTGTAAAGGAAGGATTTTCCCCCCTAAAATTAAACTGGCTTAAAATCAGAGTATAAATTGTAGTTTGAAGTATATGTTTGCTTCTTCAGTGATAGGTGACTATATGTAAACTTACTTAATTGTTAAAAAGTACTAAAGAGTCAGCCAAGAGCTGTGACTCCTCTTCATTGCCTACCTCCAACTTCACCTTAATTATATCAGTTAAGCCTTATAGCTGATTCCCAGACTAAGGCCCCTGATAAATGTTCATTTTAAGGTGTGATGGGTTCTAATGTGCAATTTTCATACTTGGAGAAGGTAATTAGGAACAGTGAACATCAGTTCACCAAGGAAAAGAAAGTCATGCCTGACCAACCTGATTGCTTTCCATGATGAGATGAGTGGCTCTGCGGATGTGGGGAGACCAGTGGATGCAGTATACCTTGATTTTAGCAAGACTTTGATACGGTCTCCCAGAACGTTCTTGCAGGCAAGCTAAGCAAGTACCGGCTGGATGAATGGACAGTAAGGTGCATAGAAAACTAGCTGGATTGTCAGGCTCAGGGGGTAGTAGTCAATGGCTAAATATCTTGTTGGCAGCTGGTATCAAGTGGAGTGCCTCAAGGGTTGGTCCTGGGGCTGGTTTTGTTCAATAAGTTCATCGGTGACCTGGAAAATGGGCTGGATTGCACCCTTGGCAAATTTGTGGATGATACTAAGCTGGGGGGAGTATTAGGGTTCAGAGGGTAGGGCTAGGATTCAGAAGGCGTCAACAAATTGGAGGATTGGACCAAAAGAAAACTCATGAGGTTCAATGAAGACAAGTGCAAAGTCCTGCACACAGGATGGAACAAACCCATTCACAAATACAGTCTGGGGACACTCTGGCTACACAGCAACTCTGCAGAAAAGGACCTGGGGGTTACAGTGGACAAGAAGCTGAATATGAGCGAACAGTTTGCCCTTGTTGCAGAAGAGGCTAATGGCATACCAGGTTACATTGGTAAAAGCACTGCCAGCAGGATGAGGAAAGTGATTATTCCCCTCTTCTCAACACTGGTTAGACCACATCTGGAGTACTGTGTCCAGTTTTGGGCCCCCCACTAAAGAAAGGATGTGAACAAATTGGAGAAGGCATCAGAAATTGGGCTGGGGCACATGACTTTGAAGGAGAGGTTGAGGGAAGTGGGTTTATTTAGTCTGGGGAAGAAAAGATTGAGGGGGAATTTAATAGCAACCTTCAGCTATCTGAGGGGTGGTTCCAAAGAGGATGGAGCTAAACTTCAGTGTTGGCAGATGGCAGAACAAGGAGCAATGGTCTCAAGTTGCAGCAAGGGAAGTTTAGGTTAGATATTAGGAAGCGTTTTCTCACTAGGAGGGTAATAAAGCCCTGGAACAGGTTACCCTGAGAGGTGTGGAATTTTCATCCTTGAAGACTTAAGATCCAGCTAGACAAAGCCTTGGCTGGGATGATCTAGTTAGGGGTGGTCAACTTTGAGCAGGGGATTGGAATAGAATAGCGTTTCTCAACCTATGGGTCGCAACCCAAAAGTGGGTCATGAGAATATTTGAAAGGGTTTTCACAAAAAAATGCAGGAAAGTACAGGTCTCCCCTTGCAGGCTGGTAGCATTCCAGCCTGTAAGGAGCTGCTTGGGGCGAATGGTGCTAGAGCAACATAGTCAGGCTCTGAGACTGGCAGGGCAGAGGGGTGGTGGGAAGATGCCTGCCCCTTCCAGCAGGAGAAGGGGAGGGGGGGAGGAGGGCTGCATGGCCGGGCTGGCAGTAGCGGGGCTGGTGCCTGTGCTTGTGGGGGCAGGGTGGCCAGGAGATGCTGCTCAGGGAACGGGAGGATCCAAAACCAGGCTGCCTGGCATGGTATGGGAGGCCCCCTCTTTCTTCCAGCCTGTGTGAGGCCAGACTTGTTCCACTGCTGCCTGTGTAAGCCGAAGCCATGGCAGTCACCATGCTCTGGCCCAAGTGGGATAGGGTCAGCTGGGGGCTGCTTTG
>NW_017729008.1:1871504-1903799 GCF_001723915.1 Gavialis gangeticus | reverse complement strand
TGACAGTTTGGAGCATGCCTTTCATGTCCTGAATCTTTGCTCCAGGCGGACAGTATACTTCATGTGCCGAGGGGTCCTGGTGACAGATAGGGCCCTCTGTACGCTGTACTGATGGTTGGAGAGTGAGGGGCCCCAGCCTGGCCCGGAGGGGCAGGGGACTGTGGGTCATGCACCGACAGGGCTGGGGGATGTGAGTCGGGACAGGCCATGGATTTTTGCAGTTGAGTCCTGGTCGAAGAAAGGTTAAGAACCACTAGACTAGAAGACTTCTTGAGGTCCTTTCCAACACTAATTTTCTATGATTCCCTGATCCCAACAATTGTGCCTCTTGTGATCAAAGATTAGATCCAAATCAATCCTTATTTGCCAGTGTAGGGGGAGGGAGCCCAGGAAACAATCCCAGGCTCCTCCTGTGCCAGGAAGTTGAAACCCAGGTACTTAAAATCAGCTGATTGTCGGGATCTGAAACTGGCCCCAGTCCGTTTCCCAGCCCCAGCCAATAATCAACTGATTGTTAAAACCCCAGGGATACACACAGTTTTTACAGGTCCTGGCACATGGTTACTCTGAGATTAGGCTGTTACAGCCTGTTCCCAAGGTCTCCATGCCCAGGGATGAGTGAAAACCCTGTGTGCTGCCCAGCTGGGAAGCACATGAGTTTTTACAGGTCCCAGGGTCCATGAACTAGTTCTGCATCCAGCCGTATTAGGGAGGGGATAGCTTTGTCCCAGACCTTGGGGTTGCCCCATGCTGAACTAGACACTCAGTTGAGAATGGCATCTGTCATGAGCCAATCCCAAGTGGCCATATGTTCAATTTAAGGGGTGAGACAAATGAGCCATAGAGTTATTGCACATTATACAGTAAAAGCCCTGTTATCCGGCATGCCCCAGGAATGGGGGATGCCAGATAACAAAATATGCCGGTTAATTGAGCGGCCCCATCCACCACTTCTCCCATCGCATCTGGGGCATCCCTCCACCGCTCCCGCCGCATCGCCGCCTGCCCTGCGGGTCCTGTGGGCGTCATGGGACGGAGGTGGGCGTCTAACGGCCCTGCGCAGCCTGTTACGGCCCCGGGCCGTGGGGGCTTGGCAGCGCAGGCTGCTTTATTTTACAAGCCAGCATGTCAGTTAGTGGAGCATGCCAGCTTGTAAGATGCCGAATAGTGCAGCTTTTACTGTATGCGGAATAACTGTAACTTGTTTATTCTTATAACATTCTTTAAATTGACTTGAATGTGTGGCTGTGTAACTGTTTATGGCATAATTAACCTGTTGTCTCTTAGGCTAGGGACACATAAACCAGTTCAAGTGATCAGAACAAGGTTTAAGCCTGTAACAGAACAGAAGTTCACTGCACATAAACCAGTTTCAAAATGGCTGAAACTGGTTTAAGATAAACTTGGTAGAATGTAGTATCAGACTTAACTGATTTGAGGCAAACCTGTTTATGGAACTTCTGTCCCAGACCCCTTCCTGGTTTAAGTTAAATCCCATTATGCTTTTCATTCTGGGCTGGACTGTGCTGTGTGCTCCAGAGAGCAGGGATAGCTCTTCCCCTCTCCTCCCTAGGTGGAGCACTGTCATTGCTCTAGCTGGCTGAGAAGGGGTGGGGGCCTGGCCTTCACCCTCCTTCCCCTGCCACTAGCTACTGAAGCAGAGATCCCTTCTCTCACAGCACGGACCCCAGCCAGCATCTGGTCACAGCCATGCCATCTCCATGCTAGCTAATCCTGAGAGGTGTCTGCATATGTCTCAAGTTTCACTGAGACAAAGGCAGACAGAACAGTGTCTGCTTAGGGCTTTTTAGAGCTAATCAGCAGGTCAGCTGGTAATGGCTGTCCTTCCTTCCTTGAAAAAAGCTGTTTAAGAAGAGCTTGAACTAATGAGAGAGTTTTTTGTTTTCCTGATAGGCTGATAAACTTTGTGATATATCAGCTCCCTGCTGGCTTGCTTGCCTGTCAGTTTGCTGCAGACAGTATGAAGAAGCAGGGAGAGGGAGATTGCAAAGCTCAATATCATCAACAGATGCATGCACTCCACACAAGCAGTCCTCTCCTCCTCCCGCCTGCCCTCTCACCCCTTTTTGCCTCGAAGTATTAGCCGGGGCCTGGTATCTGGCAACACTCCCACCCCTTGAGCAGCAAGCCTGGAAGATTCTGGCACGGGCTGCTTCCCCCTGCCTCTCCCCTCCCAGGCACACTTCAGCTGGGGGCTGTGTAGGCAAGGTGGGTGTTTAAACCCCTCCCTAATCATAGCATCCTGCAGGGCCTGGCTACGCCCCTCCTCAGCTCAGCACTATGAAAAGGAAGGGAGGGCTTGTTCTAGCTCCCCCCGATGTGAGCCACTGCAGGCATGTGCCTGCATTTCTTGAATTCAAAAGTGAGTGTCTATCTACTTGTGGATCGGTTCAAGCTCTGCAGGTTAGACTAACCTGCAGAGATTAAATCAATTCAGGCTCAGGCTTTTTGAATGTCTGTCCCTATCCGTAAATGTAAAGTTAGTGGTGCACCAATAGAGATTTTTTGGGCCAATGCCAATGGCTGATTTTTAACGAGCCATATCAGCCAATACTGATCTGATTGCCAATATGCAGCCCAGCAGCATGGAGAGCAGCGTCTGGCTGGTATATCTGCTGTGGGGGAGGGCAAAGGGGGGAGATCAAGGCCTCCATGGTGAGGGCTGGGGCAGGCACTGCACAGGTGGACAGGGTGTGGGACGGAGCCACAGCTCATCCAGGGAGCATGGCTTCCGTCACTTCAGACCCCGAAAGGGCATGGGGTCATGTGCCCCCCAGATCTGTGCATGGAGTGAGGGTAGGTTGCTGCTGCAGGCTGGGGCCAGGCATGGTGACAGGCTCTTCCCACTGGGGTTTGGGCCAGGCTGTGCTCAGGGTGGACAAGTTCGGTGCTGGGAGGGGGGCTATGGCAAATTTTGGGGTGGCTGTAGCATAGCTCCAGCCTAGCCACCCCCCCCCCCCCACCGGCACTGCCCCTGGCCCGTCTGCAGCGGCAGGCCTCCCTCACCTTGCACGTAGATCCAAGGAGTACCTCCCTCCCATGCCCTCCTGGGGTGTGTGCAGTGGCAGAAGTCGTGCCCCCTGGATGAGTCACTCATGGCTCCATCCTGTCCCCCACCCGGTCTCAGCTGTGCAGCCCCTTCCCTTGCCCCGCTCCCTCCCTCATCGCGGGGGCCTCAATCTGCCCTCTACCCCATGCCCCTTTCCCAACAACAGGCTTACCAGCCAGATGCTGCTCTTCATGCTGTTGGGCCATGCTTCTGAACACGTGTGCTGTGCTGTGTTGTGCATGCACACCATGTTTATCGGCAACGTTGACCACATCAGCCAAAAAAAAACGACTGCCAATAATGTCAATTTTCCTTTTATTGGTGTCGATACAGTATGGGACCCATGTATCGGTACACGTCTAATGTAATGTGTCAGGGGCTAATAATAGACTTGAACAGCCAGGATGAACCACAGAAACTTTACTGAAGGAAGCCTCTAGCTGGATTTTAAGCTGTGGTCATTTACAATTTCAGTTTTGATTGCTTTCTGTTTTGTGATTTCTTGTTACTGTTAGGTTGTAAGATTAAGTAAAAAGGGGCAGGAAACAGGCAGAGTCTAAGCCTGAGTTGTGAGTCTGGAAGCCTGCATTTCTGCAAACAAGGCAACTATCCCTTTCATAGCAGAAAATGAAGCTGCTGACAAATTTGAGAAGCTTTCTCTGTTTTTCTTTTTCTTTTTTTTGCTGATTACTCTAGGAGTACTTTACTGTTTTAGGTATACTGGTTGCAGCTCTGCATGCAAAGGTGTGCTTTGTACTCATTTACAAAGTTATCTCGCATGGGAAAACCAGGCTCTTCTGGATCACTGCATTTTAGGACTGTGTCTATTTATGCTAGAGGCTTCTGCTGGTAAAGCTAAGTTGGTCAGGGAACATGTTTCTTTACACCCGTGATTTATTTCGTTCTGCTGACAGAAGCTCTTAGCACAGACCTGGCCTTTATGTAGCTTTCTTATCCAAAATAAATAGTCATTATATTTAATCATGAAAAATTAAAAGATGATGTGAAGTTTGAGTTTGTGAGGACTGATGTTTCAGAGTAATGTTCCACAAACTGAACAGTTTCAGAGGACAAGGTAGGTAATATTTCTATAAAAGCTATTTAGTATCTGCCCTCTAAATTACAACAGCGTTGGAGCAGGAATTAAATCATGGAAATGTGCAAGAAGATTGTAAGTTCCACTCTGAGTTCAGATCGTAGTAGCAGCGTTAATTTATAGTGTTTCTACCAATGCCTGTCTGTTTTTGTGCACGTGTAGATGCATGGAATAATGGAGATTTTTTACAGTAGATACTATAATGTTGAAATGGAAGAAAAATGGGAGATATTTAATGTTTACATTTCTCGTGTGATAATTGATATCTTACTTTTTTTTAGATGGTGTAAAGCAGTCAGAATTACACAATCAAGATGAACAGCATGGCTTCCTTGACGAGGAAAACAATACATCCAGTTTATAAGCCCATGTCTACAATATGAAGCATTTTATAGTAGCTGTGTTTGAGAACATAAGCTGCAATGTCCTGATCCTGGAAAAAAATGAGATTTCATTAATTAAATCTAGAATTTTTTTCAATGTCATTTTAATCATATGTGTACAACAAGTATAGAATACGAAAACCAAGGATTATAAATGATACATTTCTATTTGTGCATAATACAGGATATATCATTTTAAATCAAATTTTAATACTTTTTTAGTTTGTTTATTAATTCATGAAGACTCAACAAAAAGAAGTTAACCATGGAAAATAAGGCAAATTCCCCTAGAATGGACAGTAATTTTGTATTGGATAAAATCAACAATTTAAAGGTAGAGCAAGAAGATGATGTTATTAATTGTACTTTGGAAAGATTTGATATAAAAACAGAACAGGAAGATTTCAAACATACTGACAGCAGTGATGAGCAAGAAGACAAAGAAAAAAATTTCATTACCCACAACCCCAGCAAATATTTATCTACAGAAAATGAAGATGATTACGGATCTCTCTTTTCTCAGTACAGTAACACTCTGTATGATGTAGCAATGGAGGCTGTGACACAAAGCCTCCTTTCGGGCAGAAACATAAGCTCCAGGAAAAAATCCCCTGCATGGAATCATTTTTTTATATCCCCTAGAGACAGCACTAAAGCAATATGTATGTACTGTATGAAAGAATTTAGCAGGGGTAAAAATGAAAAGGACCTTAGTACAAGTTGTCTTATGAGGCATGTTAGGAGAGCCCATCCTACTGTACTTATTCAAGAAAATGGAAATATGCCAGGTATATCTTCCTTTTCTTCACCTACTTTGTTACTGCCACCTCAGTCTGCGGACATTGGAGAATTAAGTACTGTGTTATCACCTTTAAAACTGGTCAAGAAAATTGCTTCTAAGATACCATCTCCAGATCGAATAATTGAGGAATCTGTTTCTATAGTTTCTGCTGAAGAAATACCAGATCTAGCAGTTTCTGAAAAATGCAGCAAAGAAGCCACCATGGTTGGGTCATCTCCACAGCTACCCAATAGCCAGTATGATGAAATTGTGGAGAATGTAGCAGAAAAAACTGTTATGATTCCAAAGAATACATCAGGTTCCAGGAGAAGGTCTGCCGTCTGGAAACATTTTTACTTATCACCTCTGGATAATTCTAAAGCAGTTTGTATCCACTGCATGAATGAATTCAGCAGAGGAAAGAATGGAAAAGATCTTGGAACCAGTTGCTTAATAAGGCATATGTGGAGAGCCCACCGTTCAATTGTTTTGCAAGAAAATGGAGGTGGCACAAGTATACCGCCTCTCTATTCTGCTCCTCCAACTTTGTTGCCTTCTTTACTGCCCTCAGATGGTGATTTAAATTCAATGTCATGCTCTCCTGGAAAACTGCTTAAAGAATCAACTTCTGTTTCTTCCTCTCCAGACAGAATGACTGAAGAGATTCATTCTAATTTGCCTTCAGGAGATATTTTAATGGAAGACTCATCAGTTTTGTCATCTTCTGATGACATAGGTGAAGCCTCCCTTGCAGCTTCTCTTGAGAAGCATTGTGAGGGCTTAAGTCCATTGATATTTGAACCTAGTGCTGTGTTTCAGCAGAATAAAAGGATGATGAAAAAGCTTAAATCAGAAGTTTGGCATCATTTTTCAGTGTCTCCTGCAGACAGTCTAAAAGCGGTGTGTAAACATTGCAATTGCATGGTAAATCGTGGGAAAAAAGGAGATGTGGGCACAAGCTGCCTGATGAGACATCTATGCAGACGCCACCCTGAGGTGGTTGGGAACCAAAAGAGTTTTCTAGATTTTAGTTTGGCAAATTCTCCTTATGCTACTTTGGCTTCTGCAGAATGTTCATCCTCAAAGTTGACTGACTTACCCACCATGGTTACAACAGATAATCAAGTTATATTTCCTGTTAATAGCAAGAAGACCTCAAAACTGTGGAATCACTTTTCAATATGCTCTGCAGATTCAACTAAAGTAATATGTATGCACTGTGGACGTACAATTAGTCGGGGGAAAAAGCCAACAAATTTAGGTACAAGTTGCCTTCTAAGACACTTGCAGCGGTTTCATAACAATGTGCTGAAAACTGATGCCTCAGAGACAGTATTGCCCTCTCCTGCAGATAATCACATGCCATTGAGTACAGAATTATTAGGACCTTCAACCTTTGATGAAACCAATGACAAGTTTTGTGACTCTCACCCAGTTGCCAAAAAAATCACAAGTCTTGTAGCTGAAATGATTGCACTGGACCTTCAGCCATATTCCTTTGTAGACAACATTGGCTTTAACAGGCTGCTTGAATACTTGCAACCTCAGTATTCCTTACCTTCACCATCTTATTTTTCTAGGACAGCGATTCCAGACATGTATGATAATGTAAAACAAATAATTATTTCGCATCTTAAAGAAGCTGAAAGTGGAGTGATCCATTTTACATCTGGAATATGGATGAGCAACCAAACAAGAGAATATCTGACCCTTACAGCTCATTGGGTAACGTTCGAGTCCTCGTTTCGACCACAGTGTGAAGATTACCACTGTTCAGCACTTTTAAATGTTGCACAGATCGATTGCGATTACAATGGCATCAGTATTCAAAAGCAACTAGAATATTGGTGGGAAACCTGGATTACTTCCATTGGCCTTCAGATTGGGATTACTGTTACTGATAATCAGAGTATAGAAAAAACTTTAAATGAAGGTGATCATTCGAGTGTACAATGTTTTGGTCACACTATTAATCTCATAGTGAATGAAGCTATTAAAAGTCAGAGAATGGTTCAAAACTTGCTTAGTATTGCAAGAAAGATCTGTGAGCGTGTTCATCGGTCAGCAAAAGCAAAAGAGAAATTAGCAGAGTTACAAAAAGAATACGAATTGCCTCAGCACCAACTGATTCAAGATGTTCCATCCAAGTGGAATACATCATTCCATATGCTTGAACGCCTAATTGAACAGAAAAGAGCAATTGATGAAATGTCAATTGAGTGCAGCTTTAGGGAACTAATAAGTTGTGATCAGTGGGAAGTTATGCAGTCTGTGTGTCATGCTCTGAAACCTTTTGAAGCTGCAAGTAGAGAGATGAGCACACACATGTCTACTTTAAGTCAAGTGATTCCAATGATTCACATACTTAACAGGAAAATAGAAATGTTGTTTGAGGAAACAATGGGTATAGATACCATGTTAAAATCCTTGAAAGAAGCTATGGTGAGTAGATTGTCCTCCACGCTTCATGATCCAAGGTACATTTTTGCTACACTTTTGGATCCACGTTATAAAGCATCCTTATTCACAGAAGAGGAGGCTGAACAATATAAACAGGACTTAATCAGGGAGCTGGAAATAATGAGTTCTACCTCAGAAGATGAGAAACCTGTTTCCAATGGATGTGATATAGGTTCACCATCTGCAAATTCCTATGGGGAAGATAGTCTTTGGTCACTAATGGGTGACATGAAAAAAGCAAAAGATCTAAGAGAAAAAGTAAAGTTACCAGAGGAAATGGTGCTTTCATACTTGGAGGAAGAAGTGCTTGAGCATAACTGTGATCCACTAACTTACTGGAACTTTAAGAGGTCATCTTGGCCAGTGCTGTCAAAATTGGCTGTTAGATTCTTGGGTTGTCCACCCAGCATTGTTCCTTCAGAGAGATTGTTCAATACATCCAATGAAAACAACAGCTTTAGTCAGTCGAGGCTAATGATTGAACACTTTGAAAAACTTATCTTCTTGAAAGTGAATCTTCCCTTAATATACTTCCAGTATTGAAACTATTGAACAAACTGCCAGACTAAAACTATTGTTGCTCACTGGATATTAATTATCTGTAAGTTGGATTGTTGAACTGCTCCAGTAGGGGCCATGTATGACATCTAATCAATGACTGTAATTCCAAATTTTAGTTTCTTTTTTCAGCTTTCAATATGTCTACATGTGCCTTATTCATAGTTCTTCAGGCCAGATATTGTATATATGTTTTTTTAAAAGTTCACACTAGAAATAGTCTGTCTCGTCAAATTATACAAAATTATGTAGGTTTTAATCCATAATTGTACATGAACTTTAAAAATGCTCAGTCCTGTTTTAATAGAATGGCAAAAAAAGATGTAAACAGTTCTATTCTGTAGTTTTTTATTCAATTATTATGTAAAAACCATAAACCAGGTACTGTATTTTAGTTAAACATTGCTTTAATTTCAACAAAACAGCTTTTGTAGATGTCAAAAGAAAGCTGTATATAAAGGTGGAGTTCAAGCCATCTTTTTACCTAGCAGTTTTTAATTGCAAGCCCTAAAATACAAAAAGAGTAAGAAGAAATATTATGGAAGATGTGTTTACTATTACAGGAGACTGTTGACTTTGTATCTGAAAATAAAGCTAAATTTAGAGGTATTATGGAATGTCAGATAGTAATCTGTAATAAAACTTCCCATTTGCTATTCTGTTCAGGTTTTACATTGTAACTGAACTACAGAAATATTCTGGGTATTTATATAAGCTCTTTTTGGAAGTTTTATCAAAGTTTGTGTAATAATGGTTGTTATTTAATGAAATGTATTAAAAAGGCAAGAAACAGCAAAAAAAATCTCATGTCAATCTAAAGCCTTTTTAATCTTTAGTGCATCAAAACTATAAGGTTTGCTGGTGTAAAAAGTGAGCCTCATTTTCCCATGTGATTACAGCTGTGTAGAACAACTCGTCTTAAAATTCCTAGTACAAAAATCATGAATTTTCTGATTCGCAGGAATAGCCTTATGGATGTGGTGCACTGCTTAGAATTTTATGTAGTAGGAATGATTCACAATTGACAGTGTCCATCAGGCAAATGAGATGTTTTAGAGCCCTCAAAACTACACAGTAAGGCAAAAATAGCCAGCATTTTAAATTTTTAAGAAGGTTCTCCATTTTTTTTAATACTAAAATTTCATCTTCTTATTTCAGTTTTAATTAAATACTTTTGGGAAACAAGTCATTCATTTGCCTATGACCTTTTTAGAAAAAGTTGTAGCTTTGTTAAAATACTGTACCTATGCCTAATCTAATTTTGCATTTACTATGTTTTAGTGTATTTATAAATGGTGAACTCCGTTTCTGAAATTAAACATTTTATTTGCAGTTTTCTAGTGCTAATGAATATGCCTTTTCTTTTTGGATAAGCTTAGAAAAGAGTCGTTAAATGAAAACCGATACAACCAAAATACATAAACCATAAATTCAATGTAAAATGCTATACAAAGAAAAGATTAGATGGTACGCATAGCTCTGGTCTTCAAGGGCAAGACTCTGCAGCTCCTTGGGTTGAATAAATTCTTAATCCAAGTGTTCCAATTGATTTCACTGAGATCATTTGATTATTTTAAATCAAGTTTGCTGAATTCTTCTCCAAATGGCATAAACTTACCACACACCACTCAGCAAAGCATTTTGCAAATAAAGTGACAACTAAAATTATTTTAAACTGCATTTATAGTGAATTTGCTGATACTAGTGTGTGGTGTTGGTAATCTTTTCCCCTTAAATTTTCAAGGTAATCTTGAGAGGAAAGTATGGCATAAAGTCTGGACTTTTGTGGTTGAATGCAAAGAGTACTTATTAAGAGTGCTGTCCTGAAGCAATAAATAACACATTTCAAACGGAACTAGTTATTGGGAAGCTTGTTTTACATAGTTGCTAGTTAATTATTACCTTAGTTTTCCACCATATCTACTGAACATAACAACAACCTTGACCTTTGTAGTAAGATGTTACAGATCTCTGAAACTTCTTTGTGGTAAGAGACATAGTTTGAGAACAAAGGAATTTTTAAAACAAGGAATTTATTATTCACTCAGGGCTAAGCTGTGCTGATTGAATATAGCTGTGTGCTAGACGCATTGTCAAGCAGCACCACACAAGGTGAGTGCTGGGAAGCTAAAAGCCTCCTGGAGGTTGCCAGTACCCCAGAAGTGTGCACCTATTGCTGCACTCCTCAATGTACCCTGGAAATAGAGGTAGCAGTTCCTGTGCTCCTGTGGCTGTGCAAGCTGGAGGGGATGGCCTCTCCTTCCCTGCCTGCTCCTTCCAACTATACCCACACAGAAGGCATTTAGCCCCCCTCCCGACCACTGCTGTCACAAGGGCGAGGGGACTACTACTCCCACTCCAGCTGGGCTGTGAAGGTGTTAGGCTCAGCCCAGGACAGCGGTGACCACAGGCAAGTTCTCATTCCCTGCCTGGTCCTGTTGGGTGTTCCCCACCAGCCCAGGAGCAGGTGTGGGGAGGGGGATACTGCATACCTGCCACTGCCTCAGGCCAAGCCCAGCCCCTGCACAGCCTGACTGGAGCAACAGTGGCAGGTGAGGATGGGGACACGCCTCTGAGCAGGAACGAGAAGGGAAAAGGGATTCTTACCTGTTTTAGAGATTGGAGAGTTGGCAAGGTGTGCCCAACTCTTCTTGCCTTGCTGCTGCAGTCTGCTGGGGGTGGGGAGGACGTTGAGAGCAGAGGGTGCAGCTACCCCTGCAGCACTGGTCACTGCTCCCACACTTGCCTTTGCCACTTGCCTGGATTCACATCCGTAATTATATGCCAACTTTTCTCCTCCGAAAGAACCGCAAGTCACAATATTCACATCTAACTTGTATGTGGAATCCTTCTGTATTCAACCCTCCAAATAAATTTAACTCACTTGCAGTATTTGTGCATGCAATGTAAGTACCAAATTAAATTTAGAATATAGTTTTTCAGTTTATGTTTTATTTTAGTATTTTTAATGCATGTAACCTTTTGAGTTTTTTGGTTTGAGTCTCTTGTGGATTTTGAATGGGCAACAGCAATTCAAAGACTATCCATGCTTATCAACTTATAGGAGGAAGGAGTTGGTTTCACTGAAACCAGAACCTGGAAATATGGGGTTGACTTCTATACCAGTCAGAACTGTATACAACCAAAACAATACAGTAATAAAAATAGTAAAAAAAAACAAAAAAAGCATTATGTCCAAAATAAGGCTTGTTACTTCAGTAAGAGTGGTAGAAATTTGCACTTCTCAATTTCAGACATTTTCTGACAAAAGGACTGCTGGAAAGCTTTTGGCAATATAGCAAGGTAAGAAATTCATTTTATTTTAAATTTTAATGCCAGCTTGCTATGAACAGTTTCCTACATGTTTCCTTTAAAATGAGGTAACATGTCAACCCTTTCTTTTTTCCAAATTCAAAGAAATTAAAAAAAACTTCTGTAGTTGCAACTTGGAATATTTTCCTGATTTCTCAGCTCCCAAAAAGGCAAAAGCCCCTGCAGGTCAGTAGGAGTTTTTGCCAAGAGGGTTCTGTGCAGAACTGGGCCCTGTGGCAGCATGGTGGGCTCATGCTGGCAGAAAGAACTTAGTTCCAGTGCAGTGTTCCAGAACAAAAACAAACCCTTTTTTCCAACAGCAACTTAGCTACCCAAAGAAATAGATGCAGTCTGTGGAGTTTTCTTTAAGAGCACACACGTGCTTTGACGTGTAGTTAATGATATTTATGATGATGATAACTCCTTAAAGAACTTTGATCATATGACTGCCATAAGAGTGGTCAGGAACAAACAAACAGCTGGGGTATATATACACTGTAGAGCAAGAAGATACTTCTTTAGATTAAAGCAGATAAAGTGACTACCTTGAAGAAAAAATACCCTGTTAATAAAAATCTACCTGAGTACCTAATATAGTACAATTTCTTTTTATAATAAATGAATAAAATGTGCAGAATTTAGTTCTAAGTAGTTAGGCCATGTTATATATGAGAATATAGTAACTAACACTATGTTTTGTCCCCAGTTACATGTGTGGTGATGCTTACTGAAATGAATGGAAATTGAAGGCAAAATTTGAGCTGTGCTTTATGCACTGAAACGTATCTTGCATGAGCATATATGTACATCTGGAATCTGTAAATCATAAACATTTTGACAGAGGAAACATGTCTGGCAGTTAAAGACACCACCACTGGGATGCCTCATATTTCTGCAATGGGTCATTCAACAAGAAATGGAGGAATCCTAAGGCAACATACACATATTCAGTTTCCACTGGGAGATTTGCTGCTCTCCCAGGAGAAGGCGCAAATGTATAAATAATTTTTTAATGTTTTTTCTCCCAGAGCAAAAATGGTCGTTCTGGGAGGAAAATAAATTGGGAGCAACCTGAGTGCAATGACTCCCAGGAGAATATGCCTCAGAAGACCGAACATCTGTCCAGGTACCTAGCCCAAGAGAAGGGGACGTGTTATATTACCAGCTTTTTCAGTAGGCCAACCACTACATCCTGGTACTGACCCAGCTGACACCTCATCCTTGTCACTGACCTGGCAGCCCCTCTACTGCCTGTCACTTGCCTGTCACTTGCCGACTTCACATTCCTGCCCCGACTATTGTACTTGTTTTAGGGTCCCCTGCAAGCCAGTGTCATCACTGCAGGCTTACTGCTCAAATGTCTGTCCCAGGGCACTCTGTATAAGTTTTCCTACTGGGAGAACAAACCTGGGAGCATTCTCCCAGATCATTTGACTGTGTGTACATAACTGAAAGTTCCCTTGCTAAATATTATCCTAGATCCTAATTACTGGGATTCTGCCTGTTCTCTCACAAAACAGTTCCTGGTTTAGCATACAGTACTTACCTGCATACTTCACGTATCTCTAAAAGTTAGCCCTCCAAAGTTGAGGTGCATGTCTTAAATAGTGCATGTCTTCACTGGAGATGCTGTGCTGTAATAGCTGCTACTTTGCTCTGGGCCAGAAAACAAAAGTGGAGGAGTCCAGTGTTAACCCTCTCGCAACTGCTCCTCAATTAGCAGCAGCTTTTGGCTACTCGGCCAATGATCTGACTGACTGAGTGAGCTGCTGCATGCAGTCACCTCTTAAGCATGACTGGAAAAATATTTTCTACGTTGTTTTCTTAAAATACATGTCATATCTGGGGGTGTATGGTATGCAAGAAAATATGGTACTTCCCTCCATCAGGTTCTTGGCCCAAATGAGCAGTGTGTCCATATACAAGGCAGAAATACACCCCAGGACTATGACCTTACAAAAACTTGAGGCAAACCAGCTAGTTCCCAATTGTCACATGAAGAATGAATGTATTTTGACAAAGACCTTGAACTTCACATGGGACCCAACTCTGCCCATGTTAAAGATCTGAAATACACATTTAATATAATTACATTGTAATTGTTTACATTAATTAACTTAAACCGAGTTGGTCATTAAAGATACATATCAGAAAGACCAAACATGTATCTTGGTGTATCTTATTAAGGCAAACAAATATTACACATTTCTTACATTTTCTGTGTTATCCGAGATTCTTATGAAAGATCTCTGTGTTCCCTATGTAAACTACATTAAATATGAAGCTGTGACTAATCGTGTGACCAGCTACCAGAGGAAGCTGTAGTCAAATGTCTTGCTTATTTTAATATTCTGGTTTGTGGTATGGTTTTCTCACTGCACTTAAACTTACTGGTGCAAAAAGAATCAGCATTCAAAACTTCAGGGGGAAAATATTTTTGAAGAGAAGCAGGGTGAGGATGGGGTTGGCAACAAAAAAAAACTCTGTGCTCCGAAAATTAGGTCAAATAGGAAAAATCCCTCAAAATTAGAAAATTGCAGGTCTTCTCTTGCACAGACCTACAGGCTTTGCAGTACAGATATTCTCTCCAAAGAAGAACAAACGGTATTATTTTAAACAAACCAAAACAAGCCACATTTTAAAAACACACACAACTTTAAGTTAAAACTGTAGCAAATATGATTTGCCTAGATGTCATCTTTCCAAAAGATCACAGTTAATGAGAAAGGTACGAAGAATTAAAGTTTCACAAAAAGTCAATCATATTGAAGCAAAAATTATTTTAGCTCTGCCTCATATTCTCTTGCATTCCTTTCTGCCCAGTCACCCAGCTTCAAGAGGAGTGTGCACCTAAGCCAGCCTTTAGCCTGCTGGTCAGTGCACTCTTCTAAGCTGAGGAGAGAGTAGGAAATGCTGGGCAAATGCTTTAAGAGCTAGCATTTTTTGAGGGGTGTCTTGAGTAAAAAGATTTTACCCACTGTGTTACACCATTCCAGGTAAAAGGGGGTCAGCAACATCTTCAACCCCATTTAAAAAGTATTAAATGAGCTCTGCTCAGTTCTTTCAAATGGAGTGAAAAAACTTCCCTGTCATTACAAAAAAAAATCCAGGCTCTGGCTCCTGAGTACACTGAAGTCCCTAAACTCCAGAGGAGTGGGATTTCAGACATTCAGTTTTCCCTATAGGCTAGTTCTAGGCAAATCCCTTAATGTATCACATTTTTGGATTGTCCTGAGGCAACTCTCCCTAAAATACAGGGAGCACTTCACTCAGGCCCTTGGATTCTACTCTGGGGGAAGATGCTTAAATCCTTTACTGGATCTAGCCTTGGTCAAAAAAATTGCCTTTGCATCTTGAAAACTTACACTTGCATATCCTTCTTTCCTACTAGAATTATTTAATGCTGAAAATCACTCTGGAGGAAGTATTCTTTGACAGAGAAATCAAATGGATGGTGCCTTACCAATGGCAATTTTGAAAAGCCAAATACTGAACTAACAAGTTTTGCAGGTCAGCCTTTCCAAAACTCATTGTGGGGATTCCTGCACAACCACCCAGGCAGACTGGGGCAGGTTCCATCCCGTATTATTAGTTCCTCAAATACACTATGAAGCACAGAAGAAAACTTGAAAGCAGAATCTTAAAAATGGAACTCCGCCATTTTTGTATGCGTGCATAGGTAGGCTCCTATATGAAACACTGCTTTTTATTCAACAAAATGTATTTATTTTACACCTTTTGAAGTTTTTAGAAAATAAGGAAGACTACTATCCAGTTATCGGACTTCACGACTGGAATGCCATCAAGTTTTTGTGCTTATTGGTAACACTGACTTTTCACTGCAGGGCTTACCACAGTAAAACTAGTCTTTTAAGAAAACAAGACATCACAGTTTCAACTAACACATAGCTTAAGTTGTTTACTTCAGTAAACTCTTTTAATTAAGGAGAATGAGTACTCAGTGCTGATTTTGATCAAGAGCTTACACAGCAAAATATCTCAGTCAGAAGAAAACAAAGTGAATCAGTCTTAATGCATAACCTCTAGGCATAAGGACAAATAACCATTTCTGCAGAATACAGTCCATTTGTCTCTGAAATACTATCTGCAACATCACCTTTCACAGTCTTCCCAGACAACTGAATTCCTTTTTGATTTATTCACAATGAGAAGATGTTCTCTTAAGCTTACTAAAAAGAATATTTTACAGCTAAATGTGTATATTACAGGTCAAGACTGTTTCCTTGTATTGGAAAATAAGAGGCTACTAAAAAAAAAAATTGAATGCCTAATGTTTTCTTCCAAAAGCCAAGTTACCCTTTTGATTTATTACTACAGTGAATATATGATGATGAACCATCCTGTGACACTCAGCTCAGATAAGAGATGGTGCTTGCCAAAAGGTGCAACTGCTCTTCAAATGGATTTTTTAACTTTAATTAGTTCATCAGCCTGCAGGGCACAATTATGGATAGTGATTAAGCTACAATGAATATGGCTTTGCTGCAGTACAAAATGATATTATTAAAGCTTCTCATTTCAACTTAATCCTTTGGAAGAAAGAAATCACTCTTTATACAGAAAATCCTCAACCACCACAGAGGACTTGCATATAAAAAATACCTCAGTGGCACGTACCTATTTCATACAATTCACTTAGAACATATACACCTTTCAAAGTGAAACAAGCAACTATCCAAATCAAACGTGCAGAATGTATTTAACAGTGCTGAGCTTGTTACATGTGCTGCAAAGAAGGTGGTATGTACAACATAGCTCAGCAATGGTTTGGATGGGATTTACATACAGCGTTGGAACACTGCGATATTTATATAAGAAATAAAGAATGGAGGCAAATACTAACCAGTACAAAGATTGTTTTCTTTTTTTCCCACAGCTGCTGAACAGTATTGCTAGAATGGCAAAACAAGGTTGTCTTGGAAGTTAATCATCAACAGTTAAGTCAGAAGACATTTAAAAATCTCTGATCAAGAAGAGACAGGGAGTTTTTCCAACAGTGTTAATTTTGGTTTTAAATTTAAAGTAAAAGGAGGTAGTGCTGTAAGGTTCAACACAATTTTACCAATGCCAGATATGTTCACCATTGGCCTGTGGGTAGTCTTGTAATGTGATATTTGAATAGGGTCCATTTCCATCAGTATGTGTGTATAAGAGAACATCAGCTGGTCCCCTGGTTTAACATCTTCCCTTTTGTCATATCTGCAAAAAACATGCAACACATTTATTTGCTTTATTTTCTCAAAATATCAAGCCTTCATTAATTATCTAAAAAGACATGTTCTGTTCAAAACAAGTTCAAAGTTCTTTAATTCTTCAGTACATTTTATTATGAGGCTTTCAGAAGAAATACTAGTTTTTAAAAGGAATTGGGACTAAAAGCAGACACTGCAATCTCAGCTCTTGCTACTGTTGTGATGGCCTGTACAAAAAAATCAGTAACTGCTTCTGGCACAGTTCCCTTCTATCCTTCGCCAAAGTACGTTGAGAAACAAGGTTTACAGTGAGCCCTCTGACACTAGAAAATGGAGACTGGGATAGTTTGGTTCTATTGGGACATAGTGGGGGATTTTATTTTCAGATGCAATAGAGGCAGTCGCAGTGAGATCACATCATGGTCAAGGAAAGGTAGTCTCTCCTACACTTCAGTATAAAATTTGAGAGATGGCTAGAGCACTACCTTGGGATTTGGTGCTTCCAGGCCTCAAAACACAGTTATATTAGTTTTAGCTTTAAAATGTTAGTGGCGATTGATGTAAGCAAATACAGGCAGTCCTCGACTTAAGACATTTCGAGCTGCAACAAACAGCACTTATGCCGTTTATAAATTGATACCCTGCTTCGACTTTCTGATGTCAGTTTTGACTACGACGCTTGATCCGATGCAACCCCATGCCAGCGAACAAGTTCGCTGCACTGCCCATCTCCCTGGAGAACATCTTTCCAAACTTCCTTGGACACTTTAAGAAAGCAGACAAGACTCTAGAAAAACCTGCAGCCAAGACTCCTGAGAAGACTCCAGCCAAGAACCCTTCAAAAAGTCCAACCAAGAGCCCTTCAAAAAGTTCAGCAAAGTCACCTCAAAGAAGTCCTTCCAAATCAATACTATTGCTATTTACAATAGAAATACATTAATGTAGCTATATTACTCATCTATAATTGATTGACTACAAAATTCTGGGTTATTTTTGGTTTAAATAGGGTATTGGGCTTTGGTTCAGGAACCAATCCCCCATTTATAACATTGTTCCTGTGGGAAAATCGGTTCCGAGTTATGTTTCTACTTAAGACGCGGTTTTCAGGAACCAGTTGTGTCATAAGGACCACCTGTATAGCACACTGAATTGTGCTATGTGTGTTTTTGTTTCTCAGAGGAGTTATAAAAAACTAAACGATAAAATAAACGGGGAAGGAGGAAAAAATAAACATCATGTTTGTGATAGTCCAATATGGTGGAGAATGGACATCAGAAATCTTGTCTCAAAAATCAGTTTTCCCAACAACATAAATCTGTTAGGTGTTGCCTTCTAGGGCCATGGCAGAACTAGTCTAGTCCAGTTTAGGAGTCTCAGTAAAACAAAAAAATGTAAACATATCAATCAGAGAATGTTTGTTGGAAAAACAGAGGGCACAAACTAAAGGGAAAAGTCAGAGAACTTAGTGGACTGAAGATGACTTGCTGCTGCAATGTGTGCCATCCTCCTTCATGAATCTCTGCAGGCAGCAAAGGTGAGAATCTTTATTATGTTGTCATGGATAGTCTGAAACACACAGGGATAAGTGTACATCTTGTGCTTTGGGGATGCAAACAAGAAAGGATCAGGTTTGTAAAGCTATTTTGGGCTTCTATTAGTACCAGACATACTAATACATGTGTAATTCAGCTAATATTGGGAACCCTAGGCTTAATTTCCAGTTCTGCCATAGGTTTCCCCTGGGTCAAATTACTGGGTATCAGACTTATTAAGTTATTCAGGTACCTAAAAATACAGGTGGGCTACAACAGTATCTCTGCATTAGAATACGAGCCAAATGCTTAACCTATTCAGACTTATCGTATAACATCACCTCATAACGTATTCAGGCACTTAAATCCCTGTTCAGGCTAGATCCCCCAGGCAGCAGCTGGAAACAAAGGTGATGACACTCATTTTTCTCCCTTTTATCCAACAGACTTGCTTTGGGATTTTAGACCAGCCCTCCTGATTTGAAACAAGGATTTGAAAACAGGTCTTCTACCTGTTCAGAGATTGTGGTAGCAGCTAGGCTTTAAGATATTCTGGTGTCTCTCACTCACTACTGTTAAAGCTGTTCTATTCCACCTAGATAACTTACAGATATGTAGAGAAAATGACTATCATAGCCCTTTGGTTTGGGCCTTCAACTAGGAAACAGGGGAGTCAGATTCAAGTCCCCGCTCCAGTGAATAATTTGGAGAGTACACGTTTAGCAAAGGAACTGTTTTGTTTGGCAGTTAAAAGCTACCTCGTTTGAGGAAACCAGTTGTGAATGATTTTACTAAGCTGCTGTTGCAACAATGTTTCTGGAGAGAAAGAGGGCTGTACATAGTTAGCTATCAATTGCTTTGACCCAAGCCCCTAGCTGACATTACATTTATTATGCATTACTGACAGTGGCAGCAGTCCCTCAATATGAGGATTAGTCTTCCAGTAAATAGGGAATTCATCATATAGTCCACAGATGTATGAGGCTAGCCCAAGATCTGTGTGTTCACCTACAGATGTGACAAATAGTTCCAGAAGAAAGAAATAGAACTGACTGATGTTGGGTCACAGCTCTTTCCCTTTGTCTTCCTCATCTATCTGCCTCCATAGAGAAGAAAGTTTCTTCAAAACAATCATGATAAACTGTGTCATATATGCCCACTCAATTGAAGACCAGTAACGAAGGTGTTGCTTATCTTGGATCTGGAACATAACGGGTTGTTAGAGATTCGTGTCCACGCAATACTGGATGCTGACTCCCAATGGAAGCTTATCAACAAAGAGATATGGTAGAGCTGCAATATACATGGAAAAGAGTGTTGGTGCAATCACACATCCTTGCTTCACTCCAGTTA
Source organism: Gavialis gangeticus (assembly GCF_001723915.1). Classification (NCBI taxonomy): domain Eukaryota; kingdom Metazoa; phylum Chordata; order Crocodylia; family Gavialidae; genus Gavialis; species Gavialis gangeticus. The sequence goes on along the minus strand of NW_017729008.1, from coordinate 1,884,041 downwards.
AACAGTTCTAATAGTGAAGTGGTCTGTTTTCAAGCTAGTCCTTCGAATGGTTGCTGCCATGTCATTGTGAACAAGTCTGATAATGATAACAAATTTTGATGGGCATCCAAATCTCATAGGGCCTCTCTATCAATTAATCAAATAATCAAAGGCCTTAGGTCAGTGAAGGCCATGTAAAGATCTTGGTGTCGCTCATAGCACTTCTGCAGCTGTCTAGCAACAATGATCATATCTATAGTACCTTTGAGTGGTCTGAAACCACACTGGGATTCAGGTAAGAATCTCAAGGAAGAAAGTGAGTCTAATGAGGAGAACATGGGTAACGATCTTCCCATTTATGGAAAAGGAGTACAATACCACAATAATTGCTGCAATCCAATCTATCTCCTTTCTTGAATATGGTAACAACCTGGCATCTTCCAAGTCAGTAAAAATCTGTGTTTCCATATTTTCATAATAATGCCATGTAATTAGTGAGAGAATTCTTCTACCTTGTGTATATTCGGCTGGTATTCCATCAGGACTACATGCTTTGTAGCTCTTCACCTACTTAATGGCTTTCAAAGCCTCTTAATAAATTGGTGGATCTGCACCAATAAACTGATGGAGGATCAGGAGCTGTGGTCCTTAATGGGTGTTGCAAAATGGCTTTGATGGTATTGTCTTCCACATAAGAATCATGCTTCAGGAGCTCTTGAAACTGCTCCCTTCCACCGTACATTGATAGTGGAGTTGTCTTTAAGGAGTGTTGTTCTATTCTTGGACCTCAGAGGGACGGCTCCTTGTGTGCTTGGTCCATAGATAGTTTAGTTGTGCTGAAGAAACTATTCATGTTGTGGCTACTGGCAAACTTTTGAATCTTTTTTGCTTTGTCCTCTCACTACTTGTTCTTTCACTTGTGAGTTTTCCTCTGGGTCTCAGCTCTAATGTGGCAATAAATACCTTGTTTCCATTTGGAGATAATGTCATTCTGCCTAGCTGTCTCCTTTTTCCATCAGCAAGAGCTTGAACTTGCTTATCATTCTTATGGAAGTCCTGATATTTCTTTGTGGTGAAGCCTAGACAATCTCTATACCTCAGGATGCCTTTCTTGAGACTCTCCCAGTGATCAGTGGTGTCAAGATCATCAGGCAGGTCTCAGTGAGGCACTGTTGGAAATGATCACTTTCAATCACTTGATTCTGAACGTCTTCCTTGACTCGTTCTTTTGTTTATGTTGTTTTGGGGCAATATGAACAGCCACAATGGAACATACGTATGAAAATATAGCAACAGTGAGTCAGTGCTACTCTTCAAGTCATTCATATAAAAATCAACGCCTTCACGAAACCAAGTGTACCATGCTACGTTAGGCTTTTCCAAACAGTGGGAGAAGAAGGAATATTTATATTCTCAGGTCTTTTGCATTCTATATTAGCAGGGAAGAAAAACAGCATGGCACCAGCCCAGCCAAGCCTGGATAACCCATGGATACCAGGCCCCTTCTCCCTGCACTCAAGTCTCCAGCACATGGCTGGGCTGGTGCCATGTTATGTTCCCATGCACTGCCTCAGGCCATGTAGGCACAGCTCCTGCCTGACTTGGCTGCACACTGGGGACTCATGTCAGGGGAGAGGGTACAAGAAGGGAACTGAGAGCCCAGCCATGCTGTGTTCCCCCTTCTCCCAGCATCCCCTCCCCTGTCCGAGTCCCTGGCACACGGCTGGGTCAGGCAGGGGCCACTCCAGTTCTGCCCATGTGGCCCAAGGCTGTACACAGGAACACAGCGCAGCACTGGCCCAGTGCAACTGCATGCCAAAAACTCAGGGCAGCAGAAGGGGTGCAGGAAAAAGGGTTGAACAGAAGTTACATTCCCCTAACCTTTGTCCACTCACCTCTCTGCCATAGATCGAGGTGGGAAAATATTTTGGCTGCAGGGCCACTTGCGGAGTTTTGGCTAGCTGTTGTGGAGGGTGGAGCAGCATGCTGACCCAGCCAGTGACAGCTCAATGAAACTCCCTAAGTGGCTCTCTGGCCCAAATAATTTCCCACCCCTGCCTTATGACAATTGGGTAAGAAAGGGAGACTAGGAAAAAAACCCTTTACCTATTACATTCTGTGTCCACCAATCCTAATATCTAGGTTGTTTCCTATCTCTTGAGGTCTGAAGGCCATTTTAGAACTATGAATTGTGGATGTGGAATAGGAGGAGCTTTGATTCTAAAACAGAAGCTTCAAAGTCTAACCTTTCTATTCAGCTCTGGATCAATGCTTTACAACAGTTTTCACAAAAAATATGCTTAGACTTAACATTACCTAAATGATGATCAAACTGAAGTAAATGGAGCAAAAGATTAACTGACAGCAAATGCACTATCCCACTAGTGATTTTCCATCAATCCTCACGTCTTGAGGTGTAACTAAAAATAATGGAAAAAAGTCCTGATATCCGATACAGCTGCCTCCAGGTGGTAAGTCTGGTGTGGTGGAAGGTGGGGAAAAAGAAGGGGGGGGGGGGCCGATCAATGCCCCCCGCAGTGACGAAGGGGGCAGGGGCAGGCACTGCCCAGCTGGGGCGGGACGGGCGCAGGACGGAGGCACGACTCATGGGGCGGGGGTGGCTCCTGCTGCTGTACGCACCTCAGGAGGGCGGAGGGGCGTGGCTGTGTGCCCCAGATCTGCATGGCAGGGGTTGGGTGGCAGCTGCAGGGTGGAGCTGGAGTGGCACGGCTCTTCTCACCAGGGGGCTGAGCTTGGAGTGGGCTGCGGTGGCACTGGGAAGAGGCTGCAGTCACCCCAAATTTTGCTGCAGCTCCGCTCCCAGCCCTGCACCACCACCCAGTGCAGCCCCAGCTTTTCCCAGTGCTTGGGTGGAGGCAGGATGTTGAGTTGGGGCTGTGCCAGGCGGTGGCACGGGGCTGGGAACAGAGCTGCAGTGAAATTTGGAGTAGTTACAGCCTCCTCCCAGCGCTGTCAGAGCCTGCTCTGAACTCAGCTCCTGACTAGAAGAGCTGTGAAGCACCAGCTCTGGTTCCACCCCGCAGCTGCCACCCGCCCCACACCACACAGATCTGGGGGCACACAGCCACCCCTCTCCCTCCCGGGGTACAAGCATTGGTGGGGGCCATGCCCACCCCACAAGCTGTATCTCCGTCCCATGATCCCCTCCCGCCCCGGCTGGGTAGCACCTGCCCCTGCCTCCTCCCTCACCATGGGGGCGTTGGTCTGCCCCACCACGCCCCTTCCCCTCCCCCTCCCCTTCCAATTTACCAGCTGGAGGCAGCTCTCCACGCTGCCGGCTCTGCTCCGTGCTGTGCTGCAGCTGCAAGCAGCACAGGCATTTATCGACCAAATTATCAACCCCATAGGGCCAATATCCGATACAAACAATTTTCTTCATATTGGTACTGTCGCAGAGCACTCAGGTGCCCTGTGCCTGAGAGCAGAGGAACAGCTCGGGAGAGACCCCTAGTGGCAAGAAGGGGGAGGCTCATCTGCCAGTCGCCAGGGCAGCCAGAGTCACAGGTGCTGGTTGCTAAGGCAACCAGTGGGGCCAGCTGACAGGAAGAGGCAGGGCCTGGCCCATATAAGCCCAGGCAGGAGGTCAAGAGGGCAGTTTCCCTCTGGAGACTGAGGGAGGAGAAACTCAGCTAGTACAGACGAAGGGGAGAACTCTGACTGTGTGAGCACCCCCTGGTCACTGCTGGGGTTGGAGTGTTTTCCTGGTAGGAGTTAAATGCTGTTTGGCTGGACGGTCCAGCTTTTTATGTTATAGCCCAGGGGCTTTGTGTTTTTTGTGTTTACTGTTTTAACCGGAGGACCAGGTGAGGCTATTAGGGGTTGGAGGAGGCCTCACAAGGGCTCCACAGGAACATGGGGACCTTGGTGCCAGAGAAGGTGCAGCATTTTGGGGTGCACTGACCCCAGCCCCAGAGCAAGGGGGGCAGTGAGAAGCCCCAGAGCGGGGGGGGGGGGGGGGGGGGGGCAGCGAGAAGCCCCAAGAAGGTAAAGGAGAGGGCCAAGCCACAACAGGGCCCAGGTCAAAAACTATGTCAGTACCATCTGCGAGGCTTGGGCTGCGATATAGGGGTGGAAAAGGAGCCTCAAACAGCACCCCCTGGCACCAGGGTGCATGAAGTGGGTAGCCTCCCGCTAATTACATCAGTCAATTAATCAGTTAAGATCAAGGCATGGCAGGTGAATAAGCAGGTGGTTGGCCCATAACAGGAGGGTGGCACCACCAATAGAAAGGCTCCAGTAGAGATGCTCCTGTCACAGGTACCAATCCGATATCAAACCAATGTATCAGTACACATCTAGTATTTTCCTCCTCAACAAGTACAGGGGCTATCATAAAGATGCAGGCTCACCATAATTATCTTTAAATACCTTAGTATTACAGTATCCATCGGTTGGAAGGGATCTTGCAAATCACCTAATCTAACCCCTAAAAAAATGCAGGAGTTGCTGTTCCTAAACCACCTCAGACAGATGCCTGTCTAGCCTCTTCTCAGAAACCTCCAAACGAAGATTCCACCACTCCCCTTGACACCTTATTAGGCACCTTTATTTTTACAGAGACTTTCATCCTTGTTTAAAGAGTATACATTAATTAATGCATTCAGAAAAGATCCTAGGGCCTGCCCCATTTTAGAACCTACATCAAACTTATTTCAGTCCCTCTTTGAAAGCTTTGCATGTTTTTTTTTCTTGAGGCAACTAGATATAATCTGGATATATAAGTGGAAGATGTTAACTCCCAGATTACTTCTGGTTATGTGCAGTAGCTATCCTGATGAATCATTAATTTGCTTAGCCACCCTGTCCATAAATTTGGTTTTTACTTCATGGACTTGATTTCTGAAGAGGGTAAATTAGTTTCTACTCATCTGATAGGTTATTGCTTCCTTAAGCAAGAGGGAACAGATGGTGCCACTCTCCTTGCATGTACTATTGTGCTGTCCAATGATAAGGTTTCAGTACCCTATGTAGAGGGCTCAGCTGCTGATTTTTGCCTGATTCCTTCCATGTAGATCCTTAGAATGAATCAACCTTTCCCTGAGGCTTCTTTCTGATGAGCAAAGATAAAAGTGAGAGAGACAAACTGCCTCTTGGCTCACAACCATGGAACATCTATCAGAGTGACAGGAGTAATATTTCCTTCTTTTTTTTCACCGTATCATGGTTTCATGAACAAATTATTCCTGTATCATCACTGAGAAGCAAAACTGAGCAAAATCCATCAACATTATGTACTTTATATATAAAAAAATAAATTAAGAGTAAAATATTTCTAAGAATGTTCAGCAAATAAATTTGCTGAGTAAACAATAAATGGAGCACTTCAGCTATTGTCCATCCTGCCACAGAGAGAACGTTCTATGATGTACACTCAAGACCCCAACACACAAAAACATTATGACTGGAGCATAGATGGACTTGCACTTCTGAGAGAAAACATCCCCTTTAAAATATTCAGTAGTGTTATTTGTATTTTGAAAAAATAGTGATAAAATTAGAAACACCAAACTTGGCAATTTCCACCTCTCCCCCTCCCCAGAACGTCTTTCCTCTCATTCTCCTCTTTCACGCCAGAGAGCATTTGTCAGACCCTGCACACAAAGAACTGAATTATGAGACTACGTCTGATTCTGAAGATCATGACTAATGAAAGTGAAAAATACCCAGGCACAGATCACCTGGGATTTCTCTTCAATTCAGGTCAAATTCTGCAGACACTGTATTAGTGACAGTTTGCTGCTGACCTGAAAAAGCCAAAAATCAGGTTTGTTTTTAAAGCTGCTGAATTCTTCAGTCTAAGTTTCAATTTTAAAATAAGGTATCTAGGCTCTCCTTGTGGAAAAAGCTTTCTGTATTAAAAGTATACTGGGGCTTTTTCTCATCTGTATCCTGAAAAATAAACAACAGCATCCTAACTGCAATATCTATTAACTAACACTGATGGTTTTGCACTGCTGATGATTTTAGCTAAAACATTATATAGATGTTCTCACCCAGATTTATATGGCCATGACATTAGTAATTTTATGTCACAATAATAAAATAAAGTTCCCAACATAATTAAGGAATACTTTATGCAAGTAAGTACTAGTACATTTTATCATTTTTGTTTTAAAAAAAAAATCTACTGCTGTCTTTAGAAACTGCGCTTAAAGCAATGTCTTGTTTTGTTTTTTTGCACTGGACTGTCAAGAACAGAAAGGATTGGGACTAGTGTGATGCATTTTACAGGACCTAGTGAAATGCAGAGGGAATTTTGTATGATTTTTTGGTGGAGCTACAGTAGAGGTGTTCAAAAACAATAAGCTAACCAATATTTGACAGTTTCTTGTGTTTTCAAATGATCTCTGGCATTTAAACAAAATATCTCTGGTTCATTATTTAAGAGCCAAGAAAAACATAATAGCTTTATCACCATCCTGTGTTTGGTGTGAAATTCCCACAGACTCCGCCACAATTCCCTAAAGATTTGTATTTTCCTTGATCATGACTTAACAAGCACACTAAATAGGAACCAGTACCCATGATGCTTGCTGGCAGCAAGGAAAACAAAATCTTTGTTCATAACATACCTCCAATTCGGGTTGATTTCTAAAAATCGAGAAACCCCGGTTTGTGCAGCAGTCACATCGATATGAACAGAGACATCTACAAGAGAAACAATACCATTTCCAAATAGTTACTGCAACGTTAGGTCAGACTGCAGTGTCCCCTGTGCTCCCCCTTGAACTGCACAGGCAGGGCTTCCCCTTCCCCCTCCACACCCGTCTCCCTGTGCTCCCCCACCAAATGACCCATTCCTTCCCAGGGCAGGCAGCAGCTCAGTTCCAGCTTTGTCTAGAATTCAAGTAAATATGGCAACTATTGCAAAATAAGAAACAAACCTAATGTTTATAGAAAATATGTAGCAGAAAAATGTAAAAACTGAGCTCTTTTGCACGAGTCTTACATACCTGCTGTTGAAGGCACAAACTCATGTAATTTCTGTATTGCTACTCCTCCAGGGTAGTTGAAATGTGAAACATATAATGATGCTCCTGAATAAGCACAATTAACTAGAAGATGTGTTATAACAAACAGAGATCCTAGTTTATAAAGACAGGATTTCCTGTAGTTATTCAGGCTGCAAAGGAGAAAAAGATAAACAAAGATTAGCTCTTGATCTTGCCTGCCTTGACATTCTAGCTATGTTAGATTAAATACTGGGACAAAAATGCTTTGAAAAACAGATGGTTTCACTGTTAGACAAAAGAAAGAAAGGGGGTTTCTGCAAATTTTATTAATAAGCTAATTCTAACAGAATGCATTTGTTTCCAACATTTCTAAAGGAATTATCTTTACAACAATTCATAGTAACAACAAGCAATACAATATCCATATTATTACACACTTTCATGTTTTAAATCTTAGCTATAGAAATAAATATCCAAACTGATTTGGAATATTGTAATCTGTAAAACTATATTCAGTTCTTCCATGTTAACTCCATAATTAATGCTAATGTGTGTATTAGACTCATTAAGTAGTCCTCTGAGGAAAGCAATGTTAACAATACAATACTACGCTGGAATAAATAATTTTTTCCTCTAGTGGGTGAAGTAAACTGAATTATAATTATGCTAGGAGTGCAATCTGTTGGGGATACCTGCTCAAAATGTTCATTAATTGGGATAATCAAGTAAAGCAAAAATGTGATATTTGTTCAGCGTACAGAATAAGCTCTCTTGGCAGACCATTTTAAAGATAGCCATTGTACTTACAGTGATCTAGCACTTTCAGTTTTCACTGACATCTTAGCTTAAATGCCACTATAGTTAGTAATAAATATAGTTATATATCTGATTACAAAGGTAACAATATGGGTCAATGTACATTTTGGATTAATATGACACATTAACAGTAGTCCTCCAATGCAGGTGCACATATGCATAAAAAGAGCACTAAATTACTTCCATTTGCTGGCTGGCAGCAGTCCAAAATACAGCCCATTTCCCCATCTCCAAACATTCTCCTTCTTACAGGTGCAGAAATAAAATGACATTGCTGACACAGTTCATAGCCACAGGACATTAAAAAAAAAACAAAAAACACTTAGGCTGCCAGGTACAGCAAATTAAGATGTTGCCCATAGCATTACTTGTTCAGTACTGCTGCATATACCCATACCAAAAGGTTGGGTGCAAAGAGCTAGTATTAGGTTAAAATAAGCATACTTATGTGGTCCATACCTTTTGACCTTAGTCAAACCCCAGAACAGCCCTCTATGACTCCTGCTGAGGGGCCTTCAGACCTTTGTGCTGATCATGGGACAGCCAACTTCTAACCTGTGCTGCCACTGGTCACTACAACAGTTGTTCCATGTACAAAAGCACTATCCACCATAATATAGCACTATAACCATCTGTATGCATGCCCTCTTTTGACATTTAAGACTTTTTCTACTCTCAGTGACAAAAGAACTGACCTACACATATCTGTATGAGGAGAGGCAGTGATACCTACCAAGTAAAGCAGTATTGTCTAATGTACAGAGCACTAGACTGTGCCAACCAGGACCTAGTTTTCTATTTGTAGCTCTGTCATGGCCTATTGGATGACCTCATACAAAACCATTTTACTTTCCCATGCCTCCATTTCCTCCTCCAAAATTGGGATAATAACATTTACATTATCTTGAAAATGCATAAAGTCACTAAGTTTTGGATTAAGAATGTTTTTTTAGAACACTTAAAATAATACTTCTTAAAACTTACATTCTTGAGCAACCTTTGGCAGCCACAATGTTGAAGACAGGGAAAGTGTATATGATAAACCGCAGCTCTTTGTGTGGAAGAAATGAATACAAGAAAATAAAACCCAGTGTTGGCAGAAGTAGCACCCGAGTCCTTTTGTCAGTTGCACCTAGAGGTACAAATATAACACTACATCCCAAAGCACGAGGTAGGGCTGAATAGAAGTACCACAAGAAGGGGGAAGTCTTCAAGATAAAAAAGAAGTTAAGGAAGCTTTCATGATAAGAAAAGGTCTGTTGAAGATCACTTTATCTGTTAAAAGAGATTCTACAACAGTTGTAGAAGCATTCAATATGCTTGATTTTTTTACCTATCATGTATTCCAAGCAATGAATATATTCAAAATATTGTAAATAAATTTGGTAAACTAATTGATAGGGTGTTTTTTTTTTTACTGTATTTTATTACAATTTTGCCATTTTACAGCCAGCTAAGCAGCTGGATGAAAACAGGAAAAAAATATAAAGAAATATCTCCAACTCCCCTCCCCCCACATATTCACACAATATTTCGAAGCATTTTAGTATTTTTTTAACCAGCTTTCTATTTAAAAACATTAGCCTTATGACACAAGAGGTAAGATTCGGTGGTCCATCATTTTATACACTGGGTTCCTTCATTCTCCTCAGGTATTTAGATAACATAACAATGAGCACTGTATGAATGCCTACAGAGCAGCATAGGTATGTATCACTAGATTATTATACGTAAGTGGATATTAAAATGAAATTTCAAGAAGGAGCCTGAATGTAAAGACCTTTGAAAATACATTTTATAAAAAAGAAAGAAGTGTAAATACGATAAACTTAATGTGAACACCATCCCCATCCCTCCTCACATATTCCTGAAATTACAACTTCCCTTCTTCCCCAACCTACACAAGATGCCCTATGACCCACTTGCCTTTTTCCCCCACTGTCAGAGATACAATGAGAATTAAGAAATGGCTAGCAAGTCAAATTATTGCCAGGAAGGCAGATAGGCTCAAGAGGATAGCAAGCTAAAATGCACTTCTGTAAAACAAATTCTCTCTCCAAGATTAGAGGCATTGATGAAGACAGGAGAAGCCAAGGAGTTCTTCAGACTTGACCTTCAACAGTCAAAAAAGAAAGGAGGCAAATTTTTATAAAACCATAAACAACAAGGAGGTGAATGTTGAATTGAGTATATAGCACCAAGGCTTCTGTCTACTTAGGAACACCTGTAAGAATTTAAGCACACAAATGTTGGTCCACTGGTGCTATCAGACAGCAGAAGGCAGCTCTAGAGGACACAGCGCACAGATGTTCTTTTGTCACCAGGTCATTTAATAGTACCTGTTACTCAGATCACAGTTTCATCTTTGCTACCACCACTGCACTGATGGGAAATTATGGATTCCATATTTTGCCAATGCAGATGTAACCCAAGGCCAGAACAACAGGAAATGGAGAAGAACACACAACAAAGAGGGACATACAAAGCACCAAAAAGTTTGAGGAACATGTAAAGAGGATGCAGAAAAGGCTTGATCCTGTGCTTATTGAATTCACTAAAGTAGAGTGGGCACAAAAACGATGTCAACAGAGAAACCGAAGCTGGAATTAGGCCTCACCTAGTAAATTTCAACAGAATGTTATCACTTAAGCCAAACATTCAAACATGCCATAGTCAAGTCTCATGAATAAATTTGTCTTGACTGACACTATGTCTTAAATTTTCCTATATGGATGTGAAAGGATACTCCCCAGCTGGAACTTTTGTTTAAAATTGTATTATACCAAAGCACTTTCCCTTCAGGCCACAGAAGTTGTCCCCAGAAAACAGAGTCCACAGCAATCGTTAGTCCTAAAAAAATTAAAGAAATATACATGACTAAAGTGTTGTTTAATACAAAACATCCAAGTCAACCTGCACATTAATCTAACAATGTGAACAGACAAACACATTATAATATGGATGACACACATACAACCCTCAGGCTAGATCTGGCCCACAGAAGTGTGTCATCTGGCCCTAGGGGCTTCTTGCTACACCTGCCAGGGCTGGTGTTAGCACCAGTAACAAAGGAGCTAATACCACTTCCACTTCCTGGGGGTGCATATCTGGAAGTGAAAAAAGCCAGCACACTCCAGTGCAGTCACAGGGCTGGGGTGGCTAATAAGCTAATTGGCAAGCCTAGCCCTGGGAACACAGCAGTTGGTGGTGTCAGCCCTGGGATTACACCAGAGCAAGTTCATCACTCTGGTGTGGTCCCAGGGTGAAAACCACAAATCAACTGATTGGCAGAACCCTACTGGAGTGTCCCAGCTTTCTCCACTTCTACAGATACACCCCTTGGATCTCCAGGACCCATATCTGGAAGCAGGGAAAGTTGTGGTTCCCCATTTGCAGAGATGTGCCCCTAGCAATCTTCAGAAACCTCACAGATGGCCAAAGGCACATCTCTGGAAGTGAGGAACATATGAGCAGTTGTCCCATAAAATCAATGGGCAGGAAAAGAGGCAACGTGTGTCTCACCCGATGAATTGGGTCAGCTGTGCCAATTAACACATCCTGGCATAGCTGATCCTTTAATTTGATGATGTCCATTTCTAATCTACTTTCCTTCCTCTTCCTTTCCTTTTCATCCTCCTGGTAAAGACAATGAGCTCACAGGAGAAGACTCAGAGGGTGTGGGCACCTTCTATGTGTGAACAAGTTGAGAATGCTTCATTCCAACTTTAACCCTGGATGAAGGAGCATTAAAGTTGGAGCAGTGGGTTTTCACATGAAATAGTGAGAACATACCAGCTGCTGCTTTTCTGAAATGTCCCCCTTTTGAAAAGACTCAAAATATTTGTAAGGATATAAATACAAATGCCCCTCTGTTCTATAAATGACTTGAGATACACAGCATTTCCAAATAAACTAATACAGTAAAAAATCAAAACAATAAGGCAATATATGATCCAATGGTCCTATCTCTCCAGCCCCTTGCATATCCATTTCACTATAAGGAACTGTTAATTCCTTATTTTAAAAGAAATACTCAACTCATTGCACCTTTCCCATGGGTCTTAATTCATACGTTGCAATGACCGCCAAACCCTGCACAGGCATGCAGACCTTCCTCTGGCAGAGCACTTGAGGAAAACCTTTATACACTGAAACACCTGGCTGCTTCTACAGGAGACGGAATACTGTTATAAGATTTCTGCTAAATAATATTTCTGCAACTAGAAAGCATCACTATTTTTGCCTTAAAATTAACCTCTGATTATGAAAATACAGGGAATTTATTCTCAAACACCACTTTTAATTAAGGGAAAATTTACCGCAGCTATAGTTTAAATCAAACTAGTCTTCAGGAAAATAATTTTAAAAATCTATCTATTAAATTCTATGAAAAAATAAACACTTACCCAACCAAAACACTCCAGCTAGGATAGCATGGGAAAGCATCTTCAAAATAGAGAGTCTTTTACTTAATAATGTCACCAGAAGCATGAGGCCTAAGAATATACAGAGCTCTGATCTGAAGACAATAATTGCCAATGCTGAGAACCAGATGAAGAGCCCATGTTTTTGTTGTATCCAAAACATAAGTGCCAGCAGAACTGTAGAAAACAGACAAATACACAACATCTGGTATATAGGCAGTCCTCAACTTACATTTCAAGTTACAACATTTTGCACTTACAACGTTTCTAAATTGACACCCTGTTTCGACCTTCTGATGTCAGTTTTGACTTTACGATGCTTGATCCGATGCGACGCCACACCA
>NW_017729008.1:1854436-1866504 GCF_001723915.1 Gavialis gangeticus | reverse complement strand
CCTGCCAGGGCTGGTGTTAGCACCAGTAACAAAGGAGCTAATACCACTTCCACTTCCTGGGGGTGCATATCTGGAAGTGAAAAAAGCCAGCACACTCCAGTGCAGTCACAGGGCTGGGGTGGCTAATAAGCTAATTGGCAAGCCTAGCCCTGGGAACACAGCAGTTGGTGGTGTCAGCCCTGGGATTACACCAGAGCAAGTTCATCACTCTGGTGTGGTCCCAGGGTGAAAACCACAAATCAACTGATTGGCAGAACCCTACTGGAGTGTCCCAGCTTTCTCCACTTCTACAGATACACCCCTTGGATCTCCAGGACCCATATCTGGAAGCAGGGAAAGTTGTGGTTCCCCATTTGCAGAGATGTGCCCCTAGCAATCTTCAGAAACCTCACAGATGGCCAAAGGCACATCTCTGGAAGTGAGGAACATATGAGCAGTTGTCCCATAAAATCAATGGGCAGGAAAAGAGGCAACGTGTGTCTCACCCGATGAATTGGGTCAGCTGTGCCAATTAACACATCCTGGCATAGCTGATCCTTTAATTTGATGATGTCCATTTCTAATCTACTTTCCTTCCTCTTCCTTTCCTTTTCATCCTCCTGGTAAAGACAATGAGCTCACAGGAGAAGACTCAGAGGGTGTGGGCACCTTCTATGTGTGAACAAGTTGAGAATGCTTCATTCCAACTTTAACCCTGGATGAAGGAGCATTAAAGTTGGAGCAGTGGGTTTTCACATGAAATAGTGAGAACATACCAGCTGCTGCTTTTCTGAAATGTCCCCCTTTTGAAAAGACTCAAAATATTTGTAAGGATATAAATACAAATGCCCCTCTGTTCTATAAATGACTTGAGATACACAGCATTTCCAAATAAACTAATACAGTAAAAAATCAAAACAATAAGGCAATATATGATCCAATGGTCCTATCTCTCCAGCCCCTTGCATATCCATTTCACTATAAGGAACTGTTAATTCCTTATTTTAAAAGAAATACTCAACTCATTGCACCTTTCCCATGGGTCTTAATTCATACGTTGCAATGACCGCCAAACCCTGCACAGGCATGCAGACCTTCCTCTGGCAGAGCACTTGAGGAAAACCTTTATACACTGAAACACCTGGCTGCTTCTACAGGAGACGGAATACTGTTATAAGATTTCTGCTAAATAATATTTCTGCAACTAGAAAGCATCACTATTTTTGCCTTAAAATTAACCTCTGATTATGAAAATACAGGGAATTTATTCTCAAACACCACTTTTAATTAAGGGAAAATTTACCGCAGCTATAGTTTAAATCAAACTAGTCTTCAGGAAAATAATTTTAAAAATCTATCTATTAAATTCTATGAAAAAATAAACACTTACCCAACCAAAACACTCCAGCTAGGATAGCATGGGAAAGCATCTTCAAAATAGAGAGTCTTTTACTTAATAATGTCACCAGAAGCATGAGGCCTAAGAATATACAGAGCTCTGATCTGAAGACAATAATTGCCAATGCTGAGAACCAGATGAAGAGCCCATGTTTTTGTTGTATCCAAAACATAAGTGCCAGCAGAACTGTAGAAAACAGACAAATACACAACATCTGGTATATAGGCAGTCCTCAACTTACATTTCAAGTTACAACATTTTGCACTTACAACGTTTCTAAATTGACACCCTGTTTCGACCTTCTGATGTCAGTTTTGACTTTACGATGCTTGATCCGATGCGACGCCACACCAGCGAACAAGTTCGCTGTGTCACCCATCTCCCTGGAGAACATCTGTCCAAACCTCCTCGGACATTTTCTTTAAGAAAGCACACAAGACTCCAGGAAACCTTCAGCCAAGACTTCTGAGAAGACTCTAGCCAAGGACCCTTCAAAAAGTCCAACCAAGAGCCCTTCAAAAACTCCAGCAAAATCACCTCAAAAAGTGCTTCCAAATCAATATGATTCCTATTTACACCATAAATACATTAAAGGTAGCTATATTACTCATCCATAATTGACTGAGTACAAAATTCGGGGTTATTTTTGGTGAAAACAAGCTATCGGGCCTTGGTTCACGAACCAATCCCCCATTTACAACATTGTTTCCCATGGGAAAATCAGATCTGAGTTACGTTTCGACTTAAGACGTGGTTTTCAGGAACCAATTGTGTTGTAAATCCAAGGACCACCTGTACTGGCTTTTTAAAATTCTAATTCAGGTAGCTTCTTCATTCTCCATTTCTAACCCTTACGCTTACTTCTAATCCAGCAGACCTCCTGCTGAAGCCGGAAAAAAGGAACACAGAATAGGATTTTCTTAAAAACATTCTATAGCTTGTCATAGCAGCTAATTGGGAAAGGAACAATTACAAAAGGGGTAGACTAAATAATCTATCAGACTAAATGCACACGATGCAAAGCTTTCCTAATCAAGATGATTATTGCTATTATTATTTATTCAGTACCAACCAGTGTGTTTGCTATTCCTGATTTCTGTAGTTTGTATTCATGCTAATAGCACCCACCTGTACACACCTAAAAATACATTTTGTGCCTCTTAAGAACAAGGGAATGTAAATTTGTCTGCATGTTTAGTTGAACAGATACATTTCTACAGATCAGAGGGTTCACAAACTTCTTCATAGTGCCCTTAATTCTTAATATAGATTGCACTGATGATCAGACATCACCAGAAAACCACAATGTGGCAGTTACAGAAATGGCTTGTATGAAAGTGTAATGGCAGAAAAATATTTCATATATGTAGATGTCAGCGGTTTGCAAAGGTTATTACTCTGCAATATAAACTTGGCAATTCAACTCTTGAGTTTTTTGTTTATTTCTGTAGATTCTGATGCTGTCCTCATCGCTGCAGTAGCTGAGCACCTTCCAGTCAACCATTACAGTACTATCACATGGCTGATTCCTTTCTCTCATTATCTCTCCTGGGAGAGAACTCTGTGCAAGGTTGGGTTTGGTCTGGGGGATTTTATAATTTTTAAATAGGCACACTGTTATGTGTTTACATTAGGCTGAAGTAAGTATCCCTATCTTGGGAGGAGATAGCGATGAGGTTAGTGCTGATCTTTAGTTACTGTGGGAGTTCACTCCAAACTCCTGAATTGGTTCCCTGCATGGACTAGCTTTGTCCCTCCTATAGATACTTGACCTATATAGGATCAGAGACTGCAATGGCTCCACATTTTACAAATCAAGTAAATACTGTCAGACCATTACTTAATGAAAATCTTCTGGTAAAACCCACATATGCTCATATTAAACAGAATTCTGGATTAACAAAATCTTTTTAAACAAATACTGAAAAATACATTTTCCTTAATTTTTTCAGACTACCAGCCACACAGTATGTCTGTGGATGGCTGCACTTATTTTATTTGTCCACAAGTATTAGCTATCAACAAACTTAGGAAACATTTCAGTATACAAACAGTATCTTCTGTCAAAAAACTTACCAAGAGGAAGTGCAAACACATTGGGAAGAGTTCTAGTGCAGTAAAACATCAGATGAAACTGAGTAACAGTTATAAGACAGAAGATGGTTGATGCAGTTGATCCAAACTGCTTTCTAACTTCTTTCTGTAACTTCCATAGTGCATAAATCACAGTAAGCCCCAAGCTTGCTCTAACTTTGGGAGAATAAACATGAAAAATAAAAAAAAGTAACACCAGATTCCTTACTGACTGACCTACCAATGACAAAATAAAGGTAAATTAGAGTGGTGTATACACAAAGAATATTTTAAGTAGCATCATTTTTAAGAAGTGGGGTAGTGAAACTTTGAAGAAGCAGGCAAATTGTTTAAAATATAATACTAGAGATTACACTTAAACTCACAAAGTAAGAACCCCCGCTCATAGTTTATCCAATACAATCCACCCTTGTTTGTTTGCAGTTATCGGAGGGGTTGATTTCTGTGTATGATATTATATGTGGTAGATGTTGCTATACCGAAGTAAAATATAAGGTGTTCAGAATAATATGATAAATATTTTCTTAATTCCTTTTTCACTGTTACACCTTTGTTTCTTTAACAAACCTTGTTGTGTTAGCTGGTTCAAAAAGATGCATGAATGACATCATGTTGAGCAACTTCAATCTTGCCAGATCACTTGTTAAAAAAGGTAATATATTCTAGAGCACTCATTTAAAACAATACAAATGTACAGCACAGAGCAGCAAAGGATCTCCTTTCAGAGTTTAAAGTTCTCATACCTATCAACTGGGAGTAAAACTTGGACATTTGCAACATAGACAGTACATATATAGCTGGGCTGGAAAGTGCAGCAATAAAAATTGGTCCAAGGAACGTTCTTGGGACAACTCCAGGAAATTCATGGTGATCATACTGCAAAGAAAAGCAAAAAGTTGTAAGATGGGCAAGCCAGAAATAACATCTGAAAACGGAAGAGTGAATGAAAACTAGACAAATAATGCCCCCAGGCTTCATGTTGCATTTGTTCTATACAAGTAAGAGGGCTGGCTATCTCAAACAGTCCCTAAGAATTAAAGTCCTCTTTTCCCATTCACCTTATCCAAGTCCAGTCTGTGGTACACAATGTCATGGATTGCTTGCAGATTAAAGCTTTCCTCCACTTTTGTAAATGGGCAGACAGTTAAATGTGCAAAGGCCACAACAATGATCATCATCAGCAGGAACGGCTGCCCACCTGAGCTCCTCTTCTGAGCCATGATGAATTTGACTTCCACATCTATTCTATTATTGCCAGAGATCAAAGTTAGGGGGAAAAACGGGAAAGAATAGAAATCATATTAACATAATGACAAAACACATATAAATGGAAAAGGAGAAACTAACTCTGCTAGAATTCAAAGGAAAATACATTGCTGACGATGTATACTGGGGTGGGCAATTATTTGGGCTGGAGGGCCACTTAATGAGCTCTGGGATCCTGTCAAGGGCCACATCCATCTGTGTGTCTTGCTCTTTCCCTCTGTCTCTCTCTCTTCTCTTCCCTTCCCTCTCCCTCCCTCCAGAACCAGGCCAAAGTTACAGTTCACTATGAGCCCTGACCCTCAGCTGTGGACCCAAGTAGGAGCTTCTGCAGCACCTGGCAGGCAGCAGCATCAGAACCTCCTGGCAGTGTCACAATGGATTCTGAAGCCCCCCAGTGTGGCAGAAGCTCCTGTCTGGGTACACAGCTGAGCATTGTGACATCTAGTGAACCAGTTTCAACCAGGTTCTAGAGGGAGGGGGAGGAAATAAGGAAAGGAGAGGCAGAGACACAAAGAGAGAGATGGAGAGATGTTGCTGCCCGCCCAGCATGTCATCCAGGCTCCTGAACCTACCAGTGGCATCCACAGCTGATGTTGCCATCCACTCACTGCAGCAGAAGCCCTGCCTGGTGCACAGCTGATGCCTGATGCTGCTGGGCAGAAGCAGTCTTGTCTGCCTGGCGCCATGCAATGGCTGGAGCCTCTGACTGCCCACAGGCCAGATCCCATGAGTTGGCAGCCATGCACATGTAGGTCATATTGAAACTGTTGGTGGGCCAGATCTGGCCTGCAGGCCATATTTTGCCCACCCCTGATGTGTACCGTAAACCAGTGATTCTCAACCAGGGGGTTGTGGCATCCTGGGATGCCAAAACATCCTTTTAAGGGTGTCATGGGGTGCTGCTCAGAACTAGCACTGTTAGATATGCGAACACTTACACATGATTCACAAAAACCTAGAGATTTCAAATAGAGATCCATGCATCAAAAACATTCTGACCTGCTGTGGGGCTTCTGAGTTCTTTGCAATTATTTGCAATTCAAAAGAATTGCTCTATTATATTTCCACAGTCAAAAAAAGAGCTGAATGTTAAGAGCTGAGGAGTTCCTGGAATCCAATGAGGGGTACCTCAAGTCTAAAAAGGTTAAGAACCACTACCCTAAACAATGATCAGTCAATCACATTTCCAAATACACTAGACTAGTGAAATATTTTAAATGAGCATATTCAACTGATGTTCCCTGATTTCTACCTGACATTTAAAGTGTTGGCCTTCATTTACAAAGTCTAAGGGCCAACATACCAATTGTTTACACACATTAAAGATGCTTAAAATTACATATAACTGCATGCTATAATTTAGTTAATTATATTAATCATTTTCAGTGAATTCTGTATCTTTATTTTAGACTTCTGAGCAGGCCTATTTTCCTAAAATCCTCTGAGACTTGCAAAAAGGGCCAAACTACTACTAAATTTTTTAACTTAGCTAGTGTAAAACATGCAGGTATTTAAGGTAAGGGAAAGAAATAAATTAAGGGAATTAACAGTCCCGATGCAGAGATTCCCAGAGTGTTACATCTAAATTGACATGTCTAAAGACCACTGAAGAATTGATTTCTGATGGTTCTCTGACATCCTGGGACTAAAAAACCTTGTGTATGTTCCACTCTATTTCCACAGATTACACGAAGTTAGACACTTAGGCCCCAGACAGACGTTCAAACAACGGCATGATTGGGATTGGAAGAATTTCATGCCTTATCCCATATATTTCAGACATGCATGACAGAAGGCATGAAGTTTGGGATGGGGCATAAAATTCCTCCAATCCCAAATGCACTGCTGCTGAGCTGTCCTCACCCCAGTCCTGAAGAATGAGCTGAAGACAGCACTGTCCTAGATCCAGGGCTGCCCACAGCCTCCCGCAGGCTCCAAACCCAGGGCTATCAGGGCCAGGTTCAACAATCAGATGCTTGTCTGACTGGCCCCAAAGGTCCCAAGTGGGACTTTGAGACCCTGGGATGCTGGATGTTGAATGCTGGACCTAGCCCTAGCAGTCTTGTGTGGATTCTAGACTCAGGGCTTTTGGAGCCAGGGCAGTTAAATGAATGCTGGACCCAGCCTTAATTATCCCAGGTTGGTTCAAGACCTGGACCTGTCTGGGCTAGTTCTGACAATCAGCTGATTTTCAGCCAGCCCTATGACAACCCAGCTGTATGCATGATCTTTAGATGTCCCATGGCACAGGGACCTTAGGAATGGGAAACGGTTCTACTGTACCAGGATCCCCATGCCTTGGAACATCTAAAAAGCACGGGTTCAGGTCAGCCTCCCACAACCTACCACTTTTAAGCGGGGGCTACAGGACAAGACAGAAAAGGCTGCCAGGGTCCCAGAAGCCAGAGCTGCTTAGCTTTCCCAACCAGGGAGCCTTGCAACCTACTCTCCCAGCAGCTGATTTCTGCCATTGGAACTGGAGCTGTCCCTAACTTAACGGCAATCCTGTCCCCATGCCAATGCTGACAATCAATTGACTGTCAGATCAGGATGGCAGTGCTACACTTTAATTTATGGCAACCTGAAAATGAGCCACAAAGATAGTCCGCAATTTTTGTGGAATAACTTTGGGGCTGGTTTGCCACTTTACAGTGCCATAAATTAGCTGAATGTGTAGCACCTCCTACTTATGGTACAATTGCACCATAAATGTAACATGTTCCATGGGCCTAAACATGTTGGGAACAGACTTATAATATAAGTAATTACCTGGTACTGTGTGCTCTGATACCACAAGGAAAGTAAAAGGAAGGTATGGTAAGAAAGCTTTTACCTGGTATCTTTGCATTTCTTTCTTCCAGTTTTGTACTATTTTAATAGTTTTTGTACAAATAAGATTGTTTTCTATTTGGGTTATCTGAATAATCTCATTAATCATTTAAGTAGTTGATTTGAAAAAGCACAAATTCAACAGGTAAAAATTGTTTGCTCAATTGGCCACTGATCTTCTTATTCCTTCCTGCATGAAGTACTAGTTTAGGCCCTGCCAAACAGAGTACCCTCTTCTTGTGCTACTGTGCCACCAAGAATATGAATGAGAATCCACTTTTGCCACTGTGTAAGGATCCAACAGCTTTGAAATCTGTTCTCTGTAGACCTGAAATACCCTAATGATCTTGAGAGCATCTTCACCCCTTCCCCGCTCTCCAAAAAATCTGAAAAAGGTGGAAAGAAGGACCATAAGGAGAGGACTATGAGAGTGAAAGAAAAAGCTGAGCTTTTAATTTGTCTGGTTTGCTGATGACTGGTAATATTGAACCCTATTACTGTATGACTGTGGAGTGCACAATGTTTCATCTAGACTTGTACAATGTAAGGAATGCTTTTTTTATGGACAGAAAACTCTCTTGTGTTCACTGGAAATCTCATCTCTTGTTGATTTAGTTTAAATTGCTCAGCTTGATAACTTACACTATTTAATTAAATAAAAGATGATGTTTTGTTTTAAAAATCACAATGTTCTCAACTACACAAAATCGGCAAGTTAACCCAAATTAGAATTTGGGCTAACTTGGGCAATTTCAGCACAATATAGGTGAGACAAGTAGGAAATGTTTGGTTCTGTGTTTTGAGTTGCATGTTTAGAGGTCCATCTATTAGGAGCTCTAAACAACTGATTCTCTGGGCCAAACTATCTTTGATAGATAGGTGTATCTAGATCTTCATAAAGAATGAGCTTTGTGTTCCTCGCTCTCAAAGCTAAGCAGTATGATTCCAGCACTTTCAATAAGTACTCTGGCCTTGATGTAAGGATTTCAGCCCAAATAGCTGGAAGGAAGACTTTCTTCTACATCAGACTCTTTTGTGTTTCTTGTTCTCACAATTGCTGCTGTTTAAGATTGTTGAAGACTTAGGATCTGAGGTAAAGAACTCCATGGTAGGTCTTATGCTATTTGGCTTGGCATACAATATTAAGAGTCTAAATAAATACAACATGCTAAGAAGAGAGAAGATTTTCTAGAGAAGTGCCTGGTAGAACTTTTTTTTTTTATCGGGGTTGACAAAACTAAGCCTCCAAAGCACTGGAAGAGATGTCTTGGCTGGCCAACAGTAGGATATAAAGGAAATGCTTAAAGTGATTAAATCTCTGTATTAATCAATTTTGTCAAAACTCCTGCTTCTAAAAGACTTTTTTTTAACTAAACGTTACCAATGGAGAGAAAAGGCATTTTAATTTTTGTGGCAAACAACATCCCTTTTTCCTGACAGAACTATAATGCATGAATAAGTCTCTCTATGTCAGACAAGATTTTATCAAGAATGTTCACTTACATTCTATACTTCATCTAAAGCACATAAAGCAGCAGTCTCAGTGGATCAAGCTTCTCCAAATGAGGAGCCCCAGCTTCCCAACACCCGGAATATTTAAGACCTAAAACAAGCCACAACTATATTCTGATATGACCACAAGATTGTTTAGCTTATTCCTGTGGTCCTCCTGAAAAAACTCTATATATAATAAAGGTCAGAGACTTTTTAAAAATTTAAATCATAGCGGCCACACACTGTATACTGTTTACTTCACAAGGCTGTTGTACATTGTATTGACTCTCATCCATCCTACTTCAGCTACAACTGGAGGAAACAAACATGACAGCAAACTTACACTGAACGATAATCAGTATATAGTGTATATACTGAAATCCCCTAAAAGAAAAGAAATACTGTAGAAAAGCAGGAGTGCACCAATAGAGATTTTTTGAGCAATACCAATTGCCAATTTTTAAAGAGGTATAACGGCCGATACTGATCTGATTTACCAATATGCAGCTTGGCAGTTTGTAGAGCAGTGTCTGGCTGGTACATCTGTTGTGGTGAAAGCGGACGGGGAAGGGAAGGGACGTGGTGAGGGGCAGACTGAGGCCCCTGCGGTGAAGGAGGGCGTTGGGCTGGGGCTGAGGTAGGCGCTGTCCAGCCAGGGAGGGCGGGGCCTGGGATGGAACTGTGGTTCATCTGGGAGATGCAGGGGGCAGCTCCCACCACTACATGTACCCCAGGAGGGCATATGCCCCCTGGATCTGGGCGTGGGGTGAAGCAGGGCGGGCTGCCACTGCGGGCTGGGGCCAGAGGCTGTGCTTGGTTCTTCCTGGTAGGGGCTGCGTCGGGCTGCACTCAAGGCAGGCAGTGGCAGTGCTGGGAAGCAGTTTGGGGTGGGTTATGGCAAATTTTGGGGTGGCTGCAGCTCCCTCCCCCCGTAGCTCCCTCCCAGTGCCACCACCGCCCACCCCGAGAACAGGCTGGGAAGAGCCCGGTGCTGCCCTGGTCCCAGCCCGCAGATCCAAGGGGCACACACCCCCATGCCCTCCCAGGGTGCACACAGCTGCCTCCTCCTCCGCATGCCCCCTAGATGAGCCCCGGCTCCGTCCTGCACCCTGCCACACCCCACCCTGGCTGGGCAGCACCTGCCCCAGCCCCTGTCCCAGCCCCAGTCCCACTCCCTCCCTCCCTCACCACAGGAGCCTTGATCTGCCTCCTGCTTTGCCCCTTCCTTTCCCTTCCCCTTCCACCATAACAGACTTACCAGCTGGATGCAGCTCTCCAAGCTGCTGGGCCGCACTCCTGGCCCCGTGCATGCTGTGGCTGTGCGCATCCACAGGGCATTTATTGGTCACATTATTGGCCGCATCAGACAAAAAAAGCCAATTTCCAATATAGTCAATTTTCTTTATATTGGTGCCAATCTAATATCGGACTAATGTATTGGAGCACCTCTACAGAAAAGACAGAACATAACTTTCAAAGTATACAGACAACTCTTAACAATTCTAAAGGTAACTTCATTAATCAGAACCTGATGCTGACAAAATTCAAGTTGAATTTAGCAAGACAGTCAATTAGACACTATAAAAAGTTTGCTGTAACAGGGCAAAATACTTCCAGTTAGACCTTTTTTTTTAAATCAAGAAAGTAAAGACTTACTCTATTTATATAGAGTATTATAATGAAGGTGAGAAGCCTGAGAAATTATAGACAGAGTAGTTATCATTAAGGTTGCCTGTTTCCCATTAGAAGACTCTTTTTCAGGAACTCAAGTTTCCTTCCTAAATTTTAAATCTTTGTTCTATATTAGACGTTTATCTCAGAATGATTTTTCTTTCTTTTTTTTTGGAGTTTCAGCAAAATAGTTCATCCATATCTAAAAAATGCAATTGGAAATAAATGGTTTTGCCTAGATTAAAAACTGGCCGACTATTTACATTCCAACAAACTCTCAGTATTTCCACATTGGTTAAAGGTATGACCCCCTAAAATAAGTGAGGGCCAAGCTTTTTGGCAGACATACCATAACTTAAGCCCTGCACTCTGCAGTCCCTGTCCATTGCCCCATCTGCTGCTCTACTTTTTGCTCCCTGGCCTACCTGCTGCTATGCTCCCTACTCCCTCCCCAATATACTGTCCATGCCACTTGTGGCACGCATGCCATGGGTTGAGAATCTGAGGAGAAAACACATTAATGTTTCTTCAGTCAATCCTCATGGCTTGTTCTCAAAATACTGGGGAATATCCTTGCTCGTCTCTGAGAAATGTTAATGCTGTCTCCACTTTATATTTCTGCATCTCTTCATGGACCTGACCTTTCAGGGGATGTTTACTAGAAAGTGTTAGAACTAATGGCCATTTTCATTTAATGGGCACTTGACAGAGACAAGGATGTCACTTCAAGGAAAACGGTGCTTACAGCCTTGCTGGTATTCAGCCAGGCTGTGAAGAACCTGCCAGGGGTGGCAGGGAATGCCACTGTTTACAGCAGGGATTCTCAACCGGGGGCTTTGCAACACCTTGGGGATCCTTGCAGGCATGCAGCAGGGTGCCTCGCCGCACTTGCCCCGCTGCATATGCCAACACGATGCGTGAGGTTTCCAGTAGAACCTTAGGGTGTCAAAGCCGCAGTGCCCTGCCCAACTCCTAGCGCCCGACCGCTTGCTCGGATGCTTTTTTGTCGTCAGGGCCAGAGAAGTCAGGGCCAGAGAAGCGGAGAGCTGGCATTTCCCGGGGTCTCAGACCCAGCGCTGCAGCCCCTCGGCGCACCCCTGCACCATCCCCACACCGGGGGTTTTCTTCACAAGAAACGTGTGCGTCACACGGTGTGAACCCGGCCATCCGGGACACGACAGGTGGGTACCGCAGCGCAGGCGCAGGGAGCCGCCTCGCTTGGCTGGACTGGAGCCCGCCCTGCCGAGTTGGTCTGCAAGGTGCCTCCTCCGCACCCCCCCCCCCCCCCCCGGGCACAAAAGAGCGGGGGGGGGAGGGGGGGGGGGGGAGGGGGGGG
>NW_017729008.1:1854058-1854371 GCF_001723915.1 Gavialis gangeticus | reverse complement strand
CCCCCCCCCCCCCCCCCCCCGCTGGACAGACAGGAGCAGGGAGCGGAGCTGAGCGCGCGAAGGAGTCGCTACCCTCACCTCCCGACCCGCCTCCGCCCGCACTCACCAGCCCGGCGCCCACGTGGCCTCCTCGCACAGCGCCCCGCGGGGGTCACGTGGCGCACGGAGGGAGAGAGCGCCGAGGCCACCACGTGACGCAACAGCCGTCGGGCAGCCATCTTGGGTAAGGGCACCGCGCCTGTGGCGGGTGTGGAAGGCCCCCAGGAGCGAGGCCACTTCCGAGACTGCAGCCTGCCCGGACTCACAATGGCCG
>NW_017729008.1:1848802-1849058 GCF_001723915.1 Gavialis gangeticus | reverse complement strand
ATGGGGGCCGCCGCCCTGCTACTCCCGCTGTGCGCCGCGCTCCTGCTGCTGCCGCCTGGCGCCGCGCGGCTCCGCCTGGCCTGCGACACCTGCCGTGGCGTAGTCCACAGGTTCGAACAGGTGCGTGCGGGCGCGGCGGCCGACTGCGGCAAGGGGGGTGGCCGTCACCCCCACCGTCACCCCAGTATTCCCACCATCATCTCCCTATTCTCGTCCCCATCACCCTGCCACCCCTGCCCCCGTCCTCGTCACCCCC
>NW_017729008.1:1847639-1847924 GCF_001723915.1 Gavialis gangeticus | reverse complement strand
CTTCCGAGACTGCAGCCTGCCCGGACTCACAATGGCCGCTCTTCCGGCCAATCCCCGCCCTCGGCACACACGTGGGCTCACCATTGGCCCGCAGCGTGGCGAGCTCGGGTTGGACCACGTCCCAGCGCCTCGGCGCCTCTGCCAATGGGCGCATCCGGTTGGCGCGTGCGCGGGGCGGACGCGGAAATCCGAATGGGGCCGGCGGGCCGGCGCGGCGCTGCGCTGCGGGATGGGGTTGGTGGTGGCGGGCGCGTGCGGGGCTGAGGCGCCCCGCGTCATGGGGGC
>NW_017729008.1:1840771-1847532 GCF_001723915.1 Gavialis gangeticus | reverse complement strand
CCCTGCCACCCCTGCCCCCGTCCTCGTCACCCCCATGATCCCTCTCCTCATCCCCCCGTTCACCCCTTCCCCCATTATCTTGCTCTTGTCACCCATATCAGCCCCCCATGATCCCTCCTCTTGTCGCCCCCATGACTCCTGCCCCCCCCCATTCCCTTCTATGATCTCTTCGCTCTCCCCTGGTCACTCTGCCCCCCATCATCCCCTCTTCCTGCCCCATCAGCTTCCCCCCCTCCCTGTCGGTGAGGGGAGCATTCAACGAGGCCGTAGGTGCAGGAGCCACTGTTCTGGGCTGTGCCTGAAGCATGGTTTCCTCCCTCTCCCCCCGCAGGGCTTAGCGGACACTGCCAGGAAGAACTTTGGCGGTGGCAACACGGCGTGGGAGGAGAGGGCGCTCTCCAAGTATGAATCCAGGTAAGGGCAGCCGGCAGCACCTGCCTTGCAGCTCCGTGGCTGGTCCATGCCAGAGCCAAGCTCACGGTCAAAGCTGCCACGTCCTTGAACTTCTGAGTGTTTGTTGCTGCTTTCTTTTTTTTCTGTCCTGCAGCTCACGCCCCCCCCAGGCTTGCAGCTGGCGAGGGAGGCTGTAGCTCAGCATTTAGCCTCTGCATTTTGGTTAGCAGTGACAACTGTAGAAAGCAAAGCTCCACCTTCTCAGCTGTTAAGTCATAGAAACTTGGAGGCATGGGGCTGGAAGGAACCTCCAGAGGTCATCTAATGCAGTGGCAACCAAAATGCCTTTTGTGCCAAGACCCATTTGTAAACATCAGTAGCCAGTCCAAACCCAGTGCTGCTCACTCCTGACCCACTGCCCCCTGCCCTACAGTGTGTGGAGTAGGGGGCACTGTGTGGGGCATGGGATGCTTGAAGCAGCCCCTCGCAGACTGAAACTCTGCCAACCTGCTAGGGAAAAGCCAAGATCTCCCACGTTTTTCTCCGTGAAAGGAGAATCCATTTTTAAAGTTTGTTCACAACTCTTTCATATGGTCTTGCAACCCACTTCTTGGTCATGACCCACAGGTTGAGAAACGCTGATCTAGCCCTATCTTCCTGCCTGAGACAGGATCTTCCCTATCCAAACTATCCTGTATGCTCAATAATCCAAACTCTACATAAGACACCCTACCATCAGCCCTCCGAATACATTTTAGTCCATTGATCTCACAGATTTCTCTCCAGACAGTCAGAGAAGCTTTAAACTCCATACATTGGAGGTTTCATTGAATCATAAAGAACTAGAGTTGGAAGGGACCTCCAGAGAAGAGTTATCCAAAGACAAAGACTTTCCTTATTTTTCCTCAAAAACTAAGAACATACATGTATTTCCTCGAGATGCATCATCAGATACCTGCTAGTTTCAATTTTGGTCTTTCTTCCAATTTGCATATCTGGTATTGAATTTCAGTTTGAGTACTGCAGTGCAAGGGAAGAACTCTTAGAGACACGAGTTATTAGCAGGATGATGGGCCTCTATTGCCAACATGAGGCTTATGTATCTTTTATTAGAAGAAACTGTAAAAATCTGTATTAAAAAAAAAATTGATTTTATGTAATTTGGCACTTCGGTTCAATGCAATGTCTGCTAATTCTTTTGTAACAAGTGATTCCATAAAACTGCCTTGATCATAGAACTGGCCCAGATAAGACAAAAACCTGATAACATACGAAGCTTGTAGAGGTAATATCTAGATACTTTGCGATCATATGTTTTCTTTAAAAATAACTCGTGGCTTTCCTTCTCTCATGTCTAGTGAAATCCGTCTTGTAGAAATCATAGAAAACCTGTGTGACAGCAGTAACTTTGAATGCAACAACATGGTAGAAGAGCATGAAGAACACATAGAGAAATGGTGGTTCAAACTGTAGGTAACAAAGCTTTTTTTCTGGTGACTTCGGCTATTTGAAAAACCTAATGCAAATCTAGGACACAACCTGTGTTTAATATCACATGTCCCTTTCCTAAATGAGATGCACATCTCTTTTCCTTTATTCCACGCTTCAAAAACAGATTTTTCCTTTAAGTAGGATGTTTTCACAGAGAAAATGCATGCAAACTGCCCTTGGGCTGGGGGCAGGGGAAAGCAAAAAGCTGTGGCTGCTCCCTTAATCCTATAGCTGTAGGGCAAGGGAGGTGTTGCTGGCTGTGCTGAACTGCCAGGCCCCTCTTCTTAAGCTGAGCTGGGTGAGCAGCCAGCAGTGCCTACCAGGTCAGCTGAGGCTAGCCAGCATCACCTGTGGTGTCAGGCAAGTGCCTACCTGGCTTGAGTAGAGGGGCTAGATATGCTTTTTGGCTCTAGAAGGATTGGGCTCTCAGCTGACCTGGCAAGTGCTGCTGTGCCTACCAACCCAGTTCAGCTCAAGAAGAAAAGAAGGCTATTTGGCACAGACATTGACACCTGTCCCCCCCCTCAGCTGAGGGGCAGGTTCTGTTGGAGCTGGTCTGGCCCCTCTTCAAACTGAGTGGGTAACTAGAAGCACCTGCCAAGCCAAGCATCTACCCAGCTTGTGAAGTGGAGCCAGGCAGTTCAGGGCTCAGCTAGCAGCACCTGCTGAAGCAGCTGAGGGACTGATCCTGATGGAGCAGAAGTGCCAGGTCCTTTTATCCTACCTGGGTAGTCCTTCAGCTGAGTCAGCAGGTGCCACTGGCTCCCCATCTGGCTCAAACAGGCTGGGCAGCATGACTCCTGCAGAATTGGGCCCTCATTTAAGACGCACCTCAATTTCAAACATCTAGTTTTCAGAAAAAAGGTGCCTTGTAAGTAAACATGGTATATTTGTAGGCAGTGCAATATTGTGTCTTGCTGAGAGCAGTATCCATAGGATCATAAGTTATGGTTTTGAACCTCTGTCCTAGAGTCAGAGTGATTTTACTGTGAGGGTATTTCATATTATACTCGGTTCTAAAGGATTTAAAAGTACTAGTTGTTTATGTGCTTACACCTTCATGAAATGTTGCCGCCAGTAGAAGGTAGGACCCAACTGGTGCACGGTATGGCAGCAGAAGAAAAGTCCTCAAGCCTAAAGACACCACGTTAAACTTTTTCCTTAAAAAAAAAAAAAAATTACTATATTTATTCAAATACAAGATGAGGTTCCCCCTCCAATTGGCATGTGGGAAAAAGCCCCTCATCTTATTATCGCATACAAGGAAGCCTCATTAAATACATTGTTTATCATGAAACTGCTGCCAAAAGCAGCATGTGTTCAGCAATAGAAACCAGCTATGAAGTTGATTAAAAACAGCCAACACTGAACATGACTATTAAACACACTAGGCAAACATGCTGATGGAACCCTTTTGTGTGGCCCTTCAAAAAAAACCCAAAAGACAAGCAATTCTTCCTCCTAGGAGGGAGCAAGGTACTGCATTACCAGGATGGTACTCGGAGAGGCTGTAGCGAGCTCTGATACCCTCCCCCAGTGCCCAAAGTACTGATGGGAACCTACCACAAAGACAGGCCAGTGAAGTCGATCTCAGTAAGATATATGGCAGTGCCCATTCAGCACAGTCCCTCTCAGTGCTGACTCTTTCAAGTCATGGTGAGCCCACTACATCGAATACATTTTGACTTCCTCTTGCCTGAGGACAGCTGAGCTGCATCTTTCTTCCCATTTCCAGTGATTACTGTTTCTTCACTAGCCTTAAACTCCTGGCAAACATCACCAAGTGGGGGCCCCAGAAGCCTTCTCTCATCCCCTCTTTCAGCCTGTTGCATGTGACTAGTGTGGTGGTGCCCCCCATGCGGTAAACAGGTTGCCATGCACCTCAGCTGCATATAATTTTTTGGAGCATCCCAGGACTCGTGACAAGAACACTTAGTTCCAGTCATGCATGGGGTGGTGTGGGGGACTAATTCACACCTGGATTCTTTGTGGGGAGTATCTGGAATACATACATAGGGCACCTATACATGAGCAGCAAGGCTTGTGTATTTAATTGAGTGGTAATAGAGTGTGGTAATTAACTACGCTCCAGCAGACTCTAGCATCTCGTGTATCAGCAAACCCATGCTCAAAAACAGTGGCAGGCGCACTTTAACTAAAGCTCATTGAATGAGCTTTAGTTAAACTGCCCCTGCTGCCATTTTTAAGCATGGGCTTGCTGGTGCATGAGAGGCTCAGGGTGCTTTAATTAGAGCAGCTCTTGCAGCTGCTCTAATTAAAGTGCTGTCTCCCACCCCCCAGCTCAAGGGGTACATGTATAAATACCCTTACTGATCACTGCTGAACTGTGGGGTCCCTGTTGCTTGAAATTCTGTCAACTCTGGTGGGGCCCAGACCATTGAACTATATGGTAAATCACAAGCCTTTGGCTTTGGACTAATTTTGGATAAGATCATGTGAAACTGGAGGCATTTGAACCTCAAGGCCTCCAAACTTAAAGTTTGCATGTAGGATGCCTGCCTGGTTTTGGGTAGTATCTGAAACCCCAGACTCATCGGTCTGTGAGGAAAGATACTTGCCCAGTGGTAGAACCACACAGACTTGACAATTGAGCTCTGCTCAGGTGAATTTTGGAATTTGACTATTGGGCTATGCCCAATTGAATCTGAAATGGATTTGGCAGCCTTTGAAACAAAATTATAAATAATTAAAAAAAAAAAAAAAAAGTTTACACTAGTTTACAAGTGCTGCTTAAAAGTGTGTTTATAGAGTACGTGTGCTAAACTTTGCAAGAATTTTTTTAAAAAGGGTATCAATTCTGGATAAGTAAGTGTATGGGTACTATATGTAAATTGTTACAGCCATGTTTAATTTCAAGGTCATTGTTTTCAAATTTGTGTCTCGCTTCCATGTACTTAGGGAGAGCCGTGTCTGACAGCAAGGAGAGGAAGAAGGGGCTGCTAGGTGAGGAGGCAGAGGACAAAGGGGCTACCTGACCCCTGTCCCCCTGACTTATTTTCCTTGCTATAGCAGTAGGAGGGGGACAAATTAAAGGCAAACCTCCAATGATTAGATTCTATACCTGGAAATTCTGAAACTATGACTAACTTATACATTAGTCAAAGGGTCTGATCCCTCTGACATTTTATTGTTGTTACTTGTTCTCTAATATCCTTCAGTGCCATGATTTCAGTTGCCGCTCTTCCTTCTGATTATTAGTTGGGGCTTCTACATTCTCTCATAAGACACGCATGTAAAACTTCTGATGATGATATGTTTTTTAAGGAGACTGCCATGTCCTTTGAGGACCAGATTATGGTTCTTCAAACTGCTTCCTGGAAAATCAAATTTACATCAGTAGTGCAAGCTGCACTGTGGGCCGTGTCCCCACAAGCAGGAAAGTGCGGTTTGCGGTGCCTTAAAGCCTTTTGAGGCACTGCAAAATGTACAGGGTGTTTGTTATTCTGTTTTTCATGTTGCATATTTGCAGCAGGGCAGCAAAATTAGATATGGGAAATCCCAGTATTTAAAAAAAAAAAGAACACGACAGAAAAAAGCAGTGCAGCACATGTGGCTGCAGCGTGCACCATCTGAAACTAGAGCCTGGCCAGCCAGAGCCACACTGGTTACCAGCCAGGCTTCAAGTGTCTGGATAGTTGCTGCTCCTGTCCCAAGACCCCAGGTAAGACTGCTGGGGCAAGCCCAGGTACTGGCTCTAGCCTCTCCTACCCCACCTGTGGCAATTTGCTGCGTGCCAGAACACACGTGCAGAGGCATGTCTGGGGACAACAAGCAGTGGCACAAATATGTTCTCATATGCATATAAGAGAGCATAACTTATTTCCTTGCACATTCTGTCACTGAGAAAATGTGACCTCTTGGATAGTAAATTTTACACGTTTGATGGGTGAGTCCCCAAACTATGACAAATGTTCATTTCTGCACATAATTCTTATATTCCTTTTCACAAGTACTTTTTTCAATACATAATTTTCTCTTTGTTTTCTTTTTTCTTTCTGAAAACTTAAAAAATGAATTTAACCATATGGAAGATTACGTAGTCTGCAGTAATTTGGAGTTGTAACAAGATGGAGAGAAAGTAAAGCAGAAATTCTTGTTACAAAAATAATAACCTAGGACCGTGATCTTCCTGGAGGTTTATACAATTGCTGTTGTAGGTTTCAGTAGGTTTTCTGTTCACTAAAATGGCTGGGAATTCGTTGTATCCTGCAGTAGGAGAATCAAGTCCTCAAACTGAAACTGGTCATGCCTAAACTTCTTATGCTTACCTGTATGTATTGGGGCTAGCTGTTGAAGCTACTCTTCAATTTGTATTGGTTCAATAGAGGAAAATTTCATGTTTTTTAATTTCAGTCTGGTTTCTCTTATGTTTTTACTCAAAACTAGTGGATACAGCAGAAAGGAAATGAATGTTGAATTAGAGTGCATTTGTGTGGGCTTCTTGGGGTTTTTTAAATATAATTCAGGTACTGAGGTCTGCAATAATTTAACTTAACATTTAAGGAAATCTAATGTTCTTATAGCTGTTTTTACCTGTATTGAGCATGCAAACATGAAGAAGGTCAAACTGCTGTATATACAAAGTCAGGGTGAATTTTTGCTGTTGTTCACATTATATTCCCTAATATTGAGAGAAAAAACAACCAAGGAAGCACTCCAGCTGGCTCTCTTATTTCCTGTTTCTTTATCTTAAATATAAGCGACAAAAATTAAGTAAATAATAATAAATTATTTTCCAAAATTTAATTTAAAAATTGGATTAGGGAATACATTTTGGCATCCATCAACTAGTCATCAAGCAATTAAGATATAATGATTACACTAGCTTTCTTCTAAATCACTCCTGACTTCTTTCA
>NW_017729008.1:1825273-1840696 GCF_001723915.1 Gavialis gangeticus | reverse complement strand
TAGTCATCAAGCAATTAAGGTATAATGATTACACTAGCTTTCTTCTAAATCACTCCTGACTTCTTTCAGGTTCTAGAACTGCACAAAAGTGTTATTGGAGGTAGAAAGGAGAGATGGGAGTCTGGACGATAAAGTTCACTCACTGTAATGATTCAAGTTGTATGTGACCCTGCGTATTTTGTAAATTGAGATCCGGTGAATTAGGTAATGATTCCTATAATGAAGAAATGTAATATCTTTATTATACAGAAAGAAGAAGTATCCTGACTTATTTAAGTGG
Source organism: Gavialis gangeticus (assembly GCF_001723915.1). Taxonomy (NCBI): domain Eukaryota; kingdom Metazoa; phylum Chordata; order Crocodylia; family Gavialidae; genus Gavialis; species Gavialis gangeticus. The sequence goes on along the minus strand of NW_017729008.1, from coordinate 1,840,416 downwards.
TTTTGTATAGAAACTATTGAAGTTTGCTGTCCTGCTGGAACCTATGGACCAGACTGCCTTGGTATGTTCTATTATGTTTTCTTAAGTTTAACAGTATATAGTGCTTTTAATTATGGGGCTATGAACTCAGTTTTGTCCCATTTTCTTGGCCTGGCCTTCCTGAACTGTTTTACTAAACTGAATATTGCTGGTGTCTCCTAACTGAAGTCCATATCCAGAGATAAGCAGGAGCAGCAGTAACTTGGGGTGGGGGATTAGGCAAAGAAGAATAGTAAAGGCCTCAGTATCTCTGTACTTACCAGATACATTACGAGTATCAGAACTAGCCAGAAGTGTTTGTGTGTGGTAGCAGTTAATTTGGGGTGGAGGGCAAGGGCAGCAGTTGAGCAGACAGTAGAACAGCAGCCTAGAGTCTAATGGGCGAAGAAGCAAACAAACCCATAGTTTAGGATTGTGGAGAATGGAGTGGGGGCAGGTAGAGAGTGCTGGAGGAAGCATGTCTGGTAGCTGATTCATTAAAAAAGGTGGGTTAGGAAAGGAATGGGTCAAATCAAGTGATTCTGCATAAAAAGCAATACCTCTGCCCCGTTTTATTAAATGATAGGCCAGGGAGACCCTATAAAGGGGTATCAGGGTAGAAATCTAACTACAGAATTGACTTGTCCTTTAAAGTAATTGTCTGTCTGCAGTTGCGATATGTTCATTTGTAGTACTTCATTTATCTTCTAATGTTATGCAAGTTGCTAAATAGGTGAACCCTTGTTGAAAGAATTCCAACTGGGAAATTCATTTGCTTTCCTGAAAAAGCAATTCTTTTAGGAAATGAAATTTGCTCCTTCAGAACTCCAGTTATCAGATAACGCAGCTCTAGTCATTTCATACTGGCACTAGTTATATAACCACAAAATCACCTTTAAATGTTTGGAGTTTTCAGTTGGAGAGTGGAGTGGGGTAAACAGTTGGAGGGAGGAGGTAAGTGGAGTTGAAAAAAAGTCGAAAATATTTCTCATTTTAAACATGGCTAAATTTCAAAGGGTTCCCCATTCTGCTCTCCCCCTTCCCCCCACTAAATCATTCTAAATTATCTTTGCTTTTTTTAGCTTGTCGCGGTGGGTCAGAAAGGCCTTGCCATGGAAATGGCCAGTGTGATGGAGATGGCACTAGAAGTGGGGATGGAACATGTAGTTGTAACAAGGAGTATGCAGGAGACTTTTGTCTAGACTGCTCTGATGGTTATTACAGTACCCTGAAAAATGAAACGCATTCTGTTTGTACAGGTAACTAAGTTTGACATGTGCTTGTATCTGTGTTTCTTTCATATTAACTATTGAATTTGGGGTTTTTTGTTTTTCTCCTGCCCTGGCGGGGGGTCGGGCTAGATCTACTAGGTCCCTTCAGACCCTTAATCTATGAATCTATGGATCCAGGTGGATCTGGACAGGTTGGAAAAATGGGCAGAATGAAATAGGATTCAGTTCAACAAAGTCAAGTGCAAAGTGCTGCACCTGGGTAAAAAGAACCACCAAAACACTTACAGGCTGGGGGATGACCTTCTTAGCAGCAGAGCAGCAGAAAAGGATCTTGGAGTCATAGTTGACTCCCAGAGGAACATGAGTCATCAACGTGACAAAGTGATCAACAAGGCTAACTGCACGTTATCATGCATTAGCAAATGCATGTTGAACAGGTCCAGGGGGGTGATGCTTCCCCTCTATGTGGCACTGGTCAGGCCACAATTAGAGTACTGCATCCAGTTTTGGGTGCTGTGCTTCAAGAGGGATGTGGAGAATCTTGAGAGGGTTCAGAGGGCCACTCGTATGGTCAGAGGCCTGCAGGCAAGGCCCTACGAGGAAAGACTAAGGGACCTAGATCTCTTCAGCCTTCACAAGAATAGGCTGAGAGGTGATTTTGTGGCTGCCTATGAATTCATCAGGTGAGGGCAGCAGGGAATAGGAGATGCTCTATTTACTAGAGCTCTCCCTGGAGTAACTAGGAACAATGGCCACAGATTGGAAGAGAGCAGATTTAGGTTGGACATTAGAAGGAACTTCTTCACAATAAGTGTTGCCAGAATCTGGAATGGGCTTCCAAGGGAGGTGGTGCTCTCCCCTACCTTGGGGGTTTTCAAGAGGAGACTGGACAAGCACCTAGCTGGGGTCATCTGACCCCAGTGCTCTTTCCTGCCCAGGGCAGACGGTTGGACTTGATGACCTACTGAGGTCCCTTCCAACCTTAACATCTATGACATCTATGAATCTATGAATAATTTACAGGTTTCTAAAACTAAGTATAAAAAATTTATTGAGAGCTTCAAGAAATGGGAGATATGAGAATGATTACTTGTCTTAACAGCTGGGCATAACAGTCATTTGGGCTGCTTCTCATGTGGTGGTGCAGTCTCTGAGGATATGGCATGTTCTTATGAACTGTCCTTTTTTTATTCGTCTCCAACATGAAGTATTAATATGTGATGAGACTCAAGAAATCTTGAGCTGTTTCCCATGTAGTAGGCTGTTTCATGTTTGTCTTACCTCATTTCTTATATATTTTAGCCAAAAATGAACTTTAACTGCATTATATATCAGATGCAACCAAAGTTTTCTTTTAAAATAAGCTCTGTTAAGTTGTGAAGTTGCATTCTGTTAGTCTAATAAAATGTATTTTGGCTCTTTAAATTTTACAAATTAAAATAGCGTTATATCCAGCTTTTTACTTTGCAATTCAACCCAAAGCAAACTTACGTAGTAGATAAAAAGCCTGAGTATTGCATTTAATGAAAATGTTACTTAATGGGCATGTCTATACATGCATGTACGCGCAACTAAATTTCATGTGCATTAAGCAATTTTTGGCAGGTGTCTACATATACAGGGATGTGGCACTAAGGCTAGTGCCACATCCCTGCAGCCCTGCCATGTGCACCTAGTGGCTGGGCAGACCCAGCACTAAACTTAGTGCTGGGTCACTTCTACATGTGCATTAATGCACTTTAACTAGTCACGCCAAATTTGATACCTACGTTTGTAGGTATCAAATTTAGGCCCTATTAGCCTAATTTTGCCCCTCTTAATGCATATTAAGGGCATGGATATGTAGACACCTGCATGCAATATGTATTAAATTAAACTAATGCTCAGTAATGTGCCTCGTGTATATGCGTCCCAGCATTAACTACACTATTTTATAATGTAATTATGTAGCAGTGTTTCCAGGCGACTTGCTTGATGTTATGATATAAACAAACATATCCAAAAGAGCCAGATCTTAATCTTGGATTCATAGCATGTTTCGCTGTGCCTTGATATCAATATTACCTCAAACTATGGTCTCCTAAATAGGTACAAAATAAAGTAGGTTTGTTGACTCACTTAGAGATTCTGAGTTAGCATTTGACAGATGCCACAGCACAGTGGAATTGATCAAAGAACTGTCTTTTTCCGGATGAAATTTTTCATGACGGCTCTCAGTTATCAGAATCTCATTGCACTTTTCTAAGCAGAATGGCACTAACCCGTCTGTACTTGCCAGTTTCTAATGTGGCTTACTTTTCTGTGTACATTAGTCTTTTGTTTCACCTGAATTCACTCTCGTATCTCTATAAACACCTCTATTTTTTGTTTAAAAAAAAACAAAAAACCTGTGGCTTTATTTTATTGTTGCTGTTTTTTAGTGGATATTCTTTTCCACATCTTAGGTGTCTGTGCTTTGGTAGTGAAGGAATGGCTCTATATAAAATTGGTAAACTTCCTTCCACTTTTCCAGAATAAAAAGAGAATGCAAATGTCATGTTGTGGTTTCTGGTAAACCTGGTATAATTTCTTGAAGGAAAAAATTGTTTGAAACCCTAACCTACACCAGCTGTATCTAACTTTAACCATGCTCAAAATCTCTCCACAGCTTGTCATGCTGCCTGTAAAACTTGCACTGGTTCAACTAACAAAGATTGTGAGGCATGTAAAGAGGGCTGGACCACAAATGAAGAAGCAGCTTGTGTGGGTAAGTCAGTCCTAACCCAAATGAAGGCCAAGAAAACAGTTCAGTGGGTTTTTTTGTTTGTTTGTTTTTGTACTAACTGGGTGATAAGATAAGGCCACATTGAGTTAAAACTCTTCTATAAGGGCACCCTATATTGGGGTGGGTGACGTTTTTGGGCAGAATGCCAAAAATTCCCTCAACCTCGACTTGTGATATCGTTGTGTACTGGGGCCAGGTGTTGGGGGAGCCGCAAGGGGCCCAATCCTTATTTTGGCAGTGCAGCCCCGGCCCCTTTCCCTGCCATCAGCCTTGAGGCACGCATGCCAAACAAAATGCCTTCATGTGCCACACTGACAACCATGCTGGGGGTTGCCTACCCCTGTCCTATGCTACTTTTCTTGGAATCTGGTTAGGTGTGTCCTGTGCATCACAAATATTTCTGGATTCTTAACTTCTAATATGCATGTTAACATAGGATTTCTCACTTTATTTAACAGCTCTTAAAGTACAGCAAGCAATTAGCTTGGTATCACTGTCAGACTATCTGCAGTGACACATATAACTTACTTGAATGATACATGTTTAAATTTTAGTTAAAATACCTTATTGGCATTAGTGCATGTGAAGTTGTCTAGATTTGATTATTTCTTGTGCAGAAAAACAAGAAGCTCTCCCATACTACTTTATAGTTTACCTGCTATATTTTGGCGGTATATTTCTTTGAGGATCTTGTATAGAAGCTAGCTGTACTTTTTTTCCTTATTTTTGGATGCAAATTATCACACAGCACTTTTTAAATGCTTAATTTCTTAGGAAGGCAGACAAAAATCTCTTTTTATAAGCATCTCATGGGTCACTGAAATACAAAATATTGAGCAATTAACTCTTAGTATCAGGATTTTCTGTTATTATTGTTGCAGTATTAATAGTTGTCTGTACTTGGTAGGTGGTGACAAGTTCTTGATTACTTCCTGAATTTTTGTCTTTTTTTCAGCCTTACATAATTAATTAAAAAAATTAAATCCATAAAAAGAAAATGGAACACCCTTTGGAAATACTAATCAGGTTGGATTAGATTGCCAATCAGATTGGCACATCAAATGTCCTTTCCCATATTTGGTGGGGAGAAATATTGCTCTGATTGCATCATAAGAAAAATTATATGGCCTTATTAGGACAGCTGATGATTTCAGCTGCTGCCACACCTTTATGGGCAACTATATTATAGAACATTATGGCCTGTATGAAATTATTGTAACTTATGCAGATGAATATTATTTTTGCTTTTAAACAAATTTCACAGTTGTATAGCTGACCTATACCACTTTGTTTCAGATGTGGATGAGTGTACTGCAGAGGCTTCTCCTTGCAAAGATGACCAATACTGTTTAAACACAGATGGATCTTTCTCGTGCAAAGGTGTCTTTCTCAATATGTTTGGCCAATCTATGTAATACTTCTATGCATAAAGGAGCAAATGCTCTTATTTTCTTTTGCTAGATAAGAATGAAAGTTGCTGTAAAATACTCATATTAACAAATATTTTTCCATCCTAAATGCAAGTTAAAAGAGAATTTGCTAAAGTGTGTAGTTCTTTACATCCTATTCATAATTACATTTTGTGTCACGGGCCTTCAGATAAGCCAGTGTACTTTTTCAAATTATTAGAATTTTTTGCTGATCAGAATCTGAATACACAATAGTAGTTGAATAGTGCAGTTTGAGATATCATGGCTAGGTAATAAATCAAGAACTTTGTTTATGTTGCAGTTCTTTGTATTTGTGGTAGTAAGTATAATTACCCCTGAATTATTACTAGCTGCTGCTAGCTGCTTGCTGAGGGTGAAAAATTCTCTGTTTTTGACTTGGATAGTTGGGGTGGGGAGAAAACGTCAACGTTTTCTTGTGAAGAGAGCAAAAACAATGTAAACTAACATTGCTGCCTTGTTAAACCCTCAGCCAGTTTTCTGCAAAATAGCTGAAGCTCTTTAGCTCAGTAATTGGTAATCTCCACAATAGTTTCTTCCCATTTTGATTGATTGTTCTTAAGCAGAGGACTTTGAATTTTATGTTATACATTTAAATGCACAACAAAAGCCCATTGAAAACTCAGTTGGATACAGACTATTCTGCTGGTAAAACACCAGATATATTGGAGTTCCAATCCTTACTAGGATATCTAGACACTATGGTAGTATGAACAGGATGAAAGTAGTTCTGTGCCTTGAAATTCTTTCTTGTGCACGTGGATTTGTCAGCTTAGTTCAGGTTACAATTTTTTGTTTATGTTCCAATACTCACTTATGGCTTTTGTTTTAGCATGTGATGTTAGCTGTGTAGGTTGCACAGGAGAAGGCCCTGGCAAATGTAAAGACTGCATGTCGGGATACACAATGGAAGATGAAAAGTGCACAGGTTGGTTGGAATTTGAAGTCATACTTAGTATACTGTAGTAAACTTGTGGCTTCAGTATCTTATGGTCCAAGTGTTGAGTATAATGTTAGTCTGCTTCAAATCTTGAACACAAAATACTTCATAAAAGTTTTAGAGTATTCCTTTTTGTTTCAAGTAGCAATAAAAATCCTTTCTAATAAACGGTATAAATTGTTAAAGGCCCAAAGGCTCGGCACTGCTACAAAAGGAGCAAAGCATTATTTAACTCGTACCAGGAACAATTACATTTAAATGATTGGTAAATAGTGACAGGAAAACTTTAGTCAGAGGAGTCAAACATTCCCTAATGATTTGTATCCTGAATAACATTTTCGTCATGAAGAATCTTAGCTCCACTTTTTAGAAGTTTCTCCTTGATTCACTTTGGGATCTGACAGATACCTTAAATGTGTTGCATGGGTTCCTTATCTCCTGTTAATCTCACTGGAGTGTCATTCCAAACTTAAATAAGACTTCAGTATCAACAAAAAAAAAATATTCCACTGGTGGTGATAAGTGATATAAAAACGTATGTAATGATGATAGTTGTTGGAAATGAGACCTCAGGGAAATAACAGTTATTAGGGGAAAAATAGAAGAGAAGATGGAAAGTGGTGAAGAACAGAATTAAAGTGTATTGGGGCCTGAAGAAGGTACTTGGCAACTGAATATCACCATAAGCTTCCAAAAAAGCTTAATTTACTGTGTAGCCTGTAATATCATCTTGCTAGCTATGCAGATCTTCCATTGACATAAATGGGAGGTTGGTGTATGTTGAGAGAATAAATCATGAATTTATACCACATTCCATGGACTGTAAAGAAACATGGAATCCAGCACCATGAAGTGAAGGTTGAAATTGACTCCGAAGTCGAAAGGTTACTGAGTAAAGTCAAGTATTGGGGGGATAGCATCTCTGCCTTACAAAGTATTAAGGCACAATAAATTATTCATTTGCTAGAAATACCTTGAATTATATCAAGTTTTTTTAGGGCTGGGTACAGAGTTTTCACTGGTTGAAATAATGTTTTAAAACCCCTTTTTTTCTTAGATATAAATGAATGTAATCTTGCCAAAAGTGTATGCGTAAGAGAAAATGAAGACTGTGTTAATACCTCAGGCAGTTACAAGTGTATATGCTTGGAAGGCTTTGAAGAAAATGATGGAACATGTGTTCAAACAAAAGCAGGTGAGAGGCTTCTAAAATTGGTGCCCAAAATGAAGTATTCTAGATCTACTTCAGTGGGGATGTCTAACAGATTACAGTAAAAGTTGCAACTACCGTACAGTTTTTGGAGATGCTGGCTGCGTCTTTGAGATGCTGACTTCTCAGTCATTACTGCACAGTCATTTAGTACTTGGAATTACTGTGCAGTAGCATCAGCAAATGGCTTTTTTTGTAACACTGACTGCACAGTAGCCCAAGACTTGACCAGTAGTGTCACGTTGCAGCTTTCTGCCATGCAGCACTACTGCTCAGTAGTCATGGGCTACTGCCCAGTCAACAACTTATGTAGACGTGGCTGCTGTGTCCTGTAAGGATCTAGGCACTCCTAGATCAACCATGTGTACCCACCCATCATTCCCTAATCATAGGAGTTTGGTCCACCTAATTTAAGTAGCTTATAGTAAGAAGATTTGCTCCCAGATAGAAGTAACAATGACCTACACCATTGGGGTGGGGAGGGCAGACTTTTTGTCAGACATACCACAAACAAACCTGTCAGACTCCCTGAGTCCACTGCTCAATCTGATGCTCTGCTTTTTGGTTCTTACCCTGTGCTTTCCAGGCAGACTGTTTTTTTTTGCTTCTTGCCCTATCTACTGCTCTGCTACCTGTCCTCTCCCTGGTCTGCCATGTGCCTTGCACGGAGATTGCCCGTGCTACTTGTAGCACACGTGCATATAGATCAGTAGTACCCAATTTTCTGGCTCTGTGGACTGAATTAATAGCATAGGAATGGTCTGCAGGCCAAGTGACCTGTCATCCCAATCTGGCTGTGTACCATTGTGATCTGGTGCATGGGCCACGTTATCCTGCCCACAGGGCTTCCTTCAGGTAAAGAAATTTGGCAGCTGTCATTTGCTTCCCTGCTGTGAAATTTTCTAGATCTTTTGGGGAGCCGTGGACCAGATGAGATGGCTTTGCAGGATGGATCTAATACTTGGGCTGGGAGTTGAGTACCCTTGGCATAGATAAACAGTACATTGCATAAATAATCCATGGGGTATAGGAAAGCTGTAATTACACTTGCCATGGTTCACTGGTTCACTCATACATGTGAACATACTACGTCAGCTGTCTTACCTTTTTGATAGGTTATACCTTAAACTTCAGCATAGTAGTCAAGCCAATAGTCAGAACCACTAATGTTCAGACCCATTCTGGACTGAGCACTTTATTTGACTACCTTCTCTTGGCCTGTCCACTCTCCTGCCCAAAATAAAAATTCTGCTTTTTATTTTTATACACATATACCTTACATAATTCATTTGAAACCCACTTTAGTTTAGCTCACTTGGCCATACCCAGGCAGGAGATGGAAAATGTAAGGTTGTTTGTGAAGCTTTCATGCTATGCATATGCACTGCATTTATTTCATTGATCCAGTATCACTTCTTAAAAGCAATTTTACACCAGTCTTGCATTTTAAAAAGCTGTGAGTCAAGGTTGTTTTACACATCCAGACTGGTGTAAAGGACATTAGTATAGGAGAAGCAAGTTTGATAACATGTCTGTTTCCAAAATATTTGCTTGCTATTGGTCTTGCACTGATTCATTTTTATTGTCCCTTTAAGGAATGTGTTTATATATTTGTCACCATTAGTGTGCCCTTTTTTTTTATCAAAAGCACATTCTCACAACCACAGTTCAGTGCATAAGGCAGTGGAATATGTAGCCAATTTAGCTAAACAAACTTAATGTGTACTTTTTAGATGGCTGCAAACTCATCATTAATTTGAGCTTTATTAATAATTCTGAAGCTGTAGGAAAAGACTGAAGTTGCAACTAAAACTTATCTTAATTCATGAACATGAGGAATGAATTCAGTCTGTCTGAATTTTTTTTGCTTCCTATCTTATTTTGAGTGCATATATATTCCTGAAATATTTAATTGGAAATTTTTGTGTATTTAAAAAAAAAATTGCTTTTTGTGAACTAAGTTAGACTAATTTGGCTTAATCCTACCTTGGAGGTGCTTAAGAAAGAGCCTCTAGTGTAAGGGGTCAGAAAATCCAAACCAGAGAAAGACTGAAAGACTGATGGAAGTTCAGAAAAGAGCCAAAGAATGGCATGAAGTGTTGAAAAGTTTGTTTGTTTTTTTCCAAATTACCTTTTCTTACAATAGAACACTTAAGGAATTCAGTCTGTGTACTTCTTCAGAGAGATAGTTGTGGGGAACGTATACAATCTGAGAAACTCCTACAGATAGAAGTATCTGATTCTGAAGAGCTCATTTATTTTTATCAGCCAAAATAAGTACTTTTGAACCTTGAAATAGGGTTGAAATATGTTAGCTTGGAACTAACATATAGAATTCATTTTGAAAGAGACTCTCCCACTTGAACTTTTAATGTAGCAAACCTGTTTAAGATGGAATCGCAAAGTTTAGGGAAAAAAGTTACTGTTCTTGCAAGTTTTCAGGCTTGAAGCCAGAATTATCAGGTAAAAAATTATGGCTTGCATGAACTCCCTTTCACTATACAGTAGCCTCTTCTGTCCTTAAATCTGTGGGAATGATTTTCTGCAACAGGTATCTTTAAAACTCCTTCATCCTTCCCTGGTTTGAGCTACACTCAGTACATTTGAGCTACACTCAGTACATTTTACCACAGAAGCAGGTATGCACTGATTATTTATGTAGTCTTTAGAAGAAATGTACTGGTGCTGCTACATTTCTCCCCTGCCCCCTTGCTCACCTTCACCTTGGCTCAGTGATATGTCCCCTCCTTTCATTAACCTCCTCCCCCACCTGCTGCTGCAGTGATCTCCAGATGCATCAGGAGTAGGAGGAGCTTTAGAGCTCCTCTTGTCCCAATCCAGCTGTGCTCCATGGGGAGCTGGGCTCATCCTGGGACAACGGCAGTGGGTAGGTTCCTCCTCCTTGCCCAGTCCCCCTAGGTATTCCTGTCCAGTCTGGGAGCAGGTTCAGGGAGGAGGAACCTATCCACTCCTATGGCTGAGCCCACCTCTCTCTGTAGCTCATCTGGAACAGGGCAGGAGCAGCTCTGGAGCTTACTCTTCCCTTGAGATGGTGGCAGTGGGGAATAATGAGGGAGGGCGCCTGCAAAATCCTAGATCTGCCCATGCTTTGAAGTAAACCTTAAAGAATGCAACTGTGCTGCATGTTTTGTAATGTGAGGTAATGGAATTAACTTAGATTTCACCAGAATGCTGAAAAAAGCATTTTTTAACATGCTTGTTAAGTAGAGGTGCACCAGTACATCAGTCTATATCGTACTGGCACCAATAAAGAAAAATTGACGTTATCGACAATCAGGTATTTTTGGCTGATGTGGCCGATAATGTTGCCAATAAATGCTGTGTGCATGTGCACAGCTGCAGCATGCACGAGGCCAGGAGCATAGTCTGGAAGCTTGGAGACCAGCATCTGGCTGGTAAGTCTGTGGAGGTGAAGAGGGTGGGCATTTGAGGCCCTTGTAGTGAGGGAGAGAGTAGGGCTGGGGTAGAAGTAGGTGCTGCAGGGCAGGGTGTAGGTTGGAGCCTTGGGTGGGAGGTGGCTCCTTCTGTGCGCACCCCCAGGGGAGGCACGAGGCATGTGTTCCCTGGATCTGTGTGCAGGGCGAGGGTGGGCTGCCCATTGCATGGTTGGGGCTGGGGCTGCACCAGGCTCTTCCGCATTGGGGTCTGGGGTGGAGGCTGTGTTCAGGTTGGGTGGCAGTGCTGCTGGGAAGGGGGACTACGGTGAATTTTGGGGTGGCTGTAGCCCACCCCGTAGCTCCCTTCCTAGCACCACCCTCGCCCTGAGCACAGCCCTGGCTCAGCCCCCTCACCAGGAAGAGCCCAGCGCATCCCCAAGCACGCAGTGACAACCTGCCTTCACCCTGTGCACAGATCTAGGGGGCACGTACCCCTCATGCATCCCCAGGGGTGCGTGCAGCTGTGGGAGCTGCCCTCTTATGCTGCCCAGACAAGCTGTGCCCCACTGCACCCCGGCTGTGTAGCACCTGCCCTAGCCTCAGCCCCACTACCTTTTTCATGGTGGGGATATCGATCTCCTTCCCCCATACCCTGTCTCCCCAGCAGACTTACCAACTGGACGCTGCTCTCCAAGCTGCCAGGTGTGTATTGGCAATCAGATCGATATTGGCGAACATGACTGGTCAATAATCAGCCATTGGTATCAGCCCCTAAAAATCTTTGTTGCTGCACCCCTATTTTGAAGTGTCATACTCCCCCCCACTCAATTTAGACATTTAAGTAATTGAAAAGCTGTTTTCCTAAGGATCTTGCCTTGATGCTTATGCATTTGGAAATTGGAAGGTTCAGTAGCTATAAAGCATTGAAAACAAGAGCTTAGAATGGAAATAGCAGTGCTTCCACTATGAGTGTGTTCTCGTTAGTTCCTTTAGAACATGAGTGATGGCGGGAAGATGAAATTGTAGTTGCTAGGGGGAATGAAATTCAGAGGAGAAAACATATGGAGAGACAGGAAATGAGATAAGAGGAAGATAAAAAGAGAAGGAAAAGCAGTAGCCTGAAGATGAGTATTTGCTGATTTACCATAACTAAAAAGTATTTAAAAAGACTAAGAACACAAGAAATGGCAAATTTGGCTCAACATAGCAAAGGTTTTATAGTCTTCTACCTAGTTCATAAACTTCAGATAAGAGAGAACATTCCTGGCAGTTCCCCAGTTTGTCTTTCAGTACTGTTTATTTCTTGGTACCCAAGTTATTTTTTCTTTATTGAGTTCTCAGAGTCAGAAAGTAACACAGAGTACTGGTTGTAACAAATAATTCTAACTAAGGTACTTACTTGCACAGGAGAGGAAGAAGAGAGAGCAGTGACTACACCACCTTCTCCTGGACATGAGGACTTATGATCTACTTTCCAAACCAAAAGACAGTCATATTTACACCTTTAAGTTAATGGACTGAAGCTTTATGACCTGATAAACTGTGGAAATAGTATTAAATATGCAGATGGCCAGGATGATTATTTTGGAAAATGGTAATGAAAAATTGCCTTCAGCTGCATTTACCTAAGAAAGAATAAGGAAAATGCCACTTTTTATACAGATTTTTTTAAAATAAAAAGCATCCTCCTTCTAGATAGGTAAGTATAGACTGTTGGAGTAGAAACAATCAAAAATGAGTTGCATATGTCTCATTCTGGTGTCTACTAGAAATGATCATCCTCTTAGAAGGACTTAAATTTATCTTGCCCTACCTAACTGACACATGATGAATTGAAACTGGGTATTTCCTGACATGGGAATTTTTCTATAGCTAGAATATGGCTTTTAGGAAATATTAAAGGGCATCATTTTAGAAAATACACTTCCCTAGAAATGAAACAGAGTGCCTGATATTGCATTCAATAAAGTTTTATTTGTTGGTGCGTGTCTTAAGCTATAAGAGATCTTTGTACACTCCTGCGTGGGCATGGAATTGGGAAGTGGGGGAGAGGCAAAAAGCATTTCCATAAGAGAGGACAGGGTCCTAGTCATCCTAACAGACTCAGTGGTATGTTTCTTCAGCCTGTTTAGAAAAGCAAGCAGCTCTGTTTATCCTAAGTAAAACTTGACATCAGTACCTTTGGTTAGGTGCTGTAGACACTACATCTTGATAATCATGGTGTTTGTTTTGCAAAGTTTACAGTTGAAGAAGTTGCTTTGAAACTGATAAAAACATACATTGCTTGGACAGCCAACTGTAACATCACTGAACTTTTTGTCATTTAAGTATTAAACCTGGCTGTTCAGTTTGTTTAATAGCATCAGGTATAAATTAATTGCATGTATCTGACCTTCCATATGCCAAGTAATGCTAAAACAGTTCCAAGTTAATTGTTAGACTGAGCCAGTATCTTCAAAAATAGTAGTAAGAAGACCTCTACGCTGAAGGCATAGTTTAGTCATACCTGAACTAGTTTTCTCTGCTACTAATAGTAGCCTGGTCTACATTGAGCTGTACTCCATAATAGCTTATAGCTAGACAACTATAAGTACTTGTGGCTAGTTTAAAACTAGCTCAGGTAAGTCTATACCCAGGCATACCATAAATCAGTTTAATTTGATATGAGGTTCAGTGTTTTGCTTTGATTTGTTTTGTTTTTTAAATAGTAGTTTGTAAAGCTTTTTGTTCTATAGACATGAATTAGAAACAACATGTAAGCTGGCTAACTGACCTTGGAAATCCTTTCATGTAGGAGAAAATTGGTTCAACTGCAGCAATTCCCTTGGTTTGCAGAAATGCATCAAAATAGTATTCTGTTGATTAAAACAAAGCAAATTACGTTGCAAGGGAAATGGGAATGATGGAATGGTGAAGGAAATAAGTTAAAAAAAATAGTAGTGTAGAAGATAAAGCTGGACAATGAAATCATACTTAGCCCTTAGAGTTATGTATTTACAAGACTGGAAGTGGAAAAAGGAGAATAAGCGACTCCTGAAGTATGTAGGTAGAACAATGAAGATTTTTTTTTTAGCAGCCAGAGATTTTGGAATTAGAGCTGTAAACATCAGGTTGGGAGGAGGAGAATATTAGGGCCTAAACAGAGGTTTTTAAATGCTGTAACAGAAGGTAAGATTTTTAGAAGAAGGTTTTCCTTCACATTTTTTATTTCAGTACAGTGTTGTTGACAGAAGAAATGAGGTAGGAGTGAAGTAAAGAGATCACCTTTTGGCAGGATGGTGACACTGTCAGTAATAAGTGAAAGGTTTTGGAAAGGGAGAAGTTCAATTTGATGTGAAAAAAAGTTGGTGGGTGTTCAGGATTGGATTCAGTGACAAGTTAGAAATGGAGCTGTTAATCTTCTCCATCAGAGGAATATTTGAAGCCATGTAAAAAAGTCACCTAAAATGGCCTGTTGAGACTTCATGGGAAAAGGAAGCTTCACTAAAAATGACTAGGGGAAGTTCAAGGTTGGAAAAATTGACTGCTTAAAGGCAGGTAGCATAAAAAAGGAGAACCATGGCACTGAAGTAGCAGAGCTGCCTGGCAACCAAAATGGAATCCACAGCCTTGATTAGGTCACTTAGGTCATCCTATTCATATCATTTTGGTGTATAAACTCCAGCAGGCTCATGAGAGAGCCATTAAGCTTTCCAAGGAGGAATGCTGATGTGAAAATCATATCTTAAATTCCATCTCAAAGAATTAAACACTGAGTTTTGGTCTGCAGAAGATACCTGTAATGGGCCAGCCCCCAGGCCTCTCTCCTGGATTTAGGAACCTCTTATGCACACTTTTTTAAAAAGGATCAGGTTAAGTCTTAAAAATGTGATTGGAGGAAGAAGTGCTATGTTTTTCTGTTTCAGTAGCTTGACAAGTAGAGCCTGATGTAAAAGACCTGGATTATATGCTCTTCTCAACCTGGGGGGACTTGCCTCCCCCGCCCCCCCATTGGCCCAGGATTGTGCCATAACTTCCTACAGTACGTATCCTTGCAACTGGGTTACAGGTTGTTCTCTGGTAGAAGCACTTCCTACTCCTCCCATTCAAACTGTCACTTTACTGAGTCCTGGGTATGGCGACCAGAAAAGAAA
>NW_017729008.1:1799978-1820273 GCF_001723915.1 Gavialis gangeticus | reverse complement strand
TCAAAGAATTAAACACTGAGTTTTGGTCTGCAGAAGATACCTGTAATGGGCCAGCCCCCAGGCCTCTCTCCTGGATTTAGGAACCTCTTATGCACACTTTTTTAAAAAGGATCAGGTTAAGTCTTAAAAATGTGATTGGAGGAAGAAGTGCTATGTTTTTCTGTTTCAGTAGCTTGACAAGTAGAGCCTGATGTAAAAGACCTGGATTATATGCTCTTCTCAACCTGGGGGGACTTGCCTCCCCCGCCCCCCCATTGGCCCAGGATTGTGCCATAACTTCCTACAGTACGTATCCTTGCAACTGGGTTACAGGTTGTTCTCTGGTAGAAGCACTTCCTACTCCTCCCATTCAAACTGTCACTTTACTGAGTCCTGGGTATGGCGACCAGAAAAGAAAAATGCCCTCACTACTGGGCTAAAGTTATGTTTTCTCCCTAGCCTAACAACTCTCTCCCCCTGTACTTGGCTTCAGCAGAAGTTTGGGGGGGAGGAGAGTTCCCACACACTCTGTATTCAGGGAATAAGAACACTCTTCTGAGAAATGGGAGATGTGACCTTGAACCCCCTTTAGGTCTTCTGCCAAGCAGTGCAGCCTACATGAATTTTCAGACTCAGGACAAATTCAGACTCTCTGTATTTGATGCCATAGTATCTTTTGTGGTTGGCAGATTCAAGGTCATTGCTGGGTTTTAGTTTTATTTCTGCAGTTTTAAGCAAGTTCAACATAAAACTTTCTATTCTTCCTTTTTATGAAAAAGCCATTTCTAGTCCATTTACAAGCAAAAGCAGCCACTCTGGATTTCTAAAAATGTCTGTGCCTGGGACAAAAATTACTGCCTCTTCCCCCACCCCCACCAGTGTGTAGCAGCACTCCAATATTACTGTGTTGCACCTTGCATTACCAAACAAAAAGACCAGGCTACTATCAGCACTCCCTATATTATACAAGAAAGGTTTCAGTTAGGCACTTAATTCCAGGAGATACTTCCTGCCTGTGAATCCCAAGTGCAAAGAGACACTAAGGTCCCTAGGCACCCTACCCTTAACTTTATTGCTTGAGGCCATTCCCCGCTCAGCTTACTTAATTTGATCCCATTCTTAGCTAAACCTTTCTAGGAATCTTAGGTGCTTTGTACTTGAGTAGCCTGTGTAACAAGCTGCCTGGAAGGTCTCAGCTGCAGTCATTGCAGTATCGAGATTATTTTTGTGGGTCTGCCCTAATTTGCTAATGTAAAGAAAATGTCAGCACAGGTGGAGCAGCACTTTTGGTCTAGTGTGCAAATTAATGCCACTCTGATTCATGTCATAATCACACCTTACCTGTTCGTTAAAGGAGTGGTGAGCAGTCCTTAGATGGAAGGCCTCAGTCTTAAGATGCAGCTTTTCCTATTGATGCAATGTGGGGTAGGGGGAGAAAACTGGCTGCAGCAAGCCCTTAGTGGCTTTTATCCCCAGCAGTACAGATCCCTCCTAGCAGGTGTTCTCAGTTGTGGGCGCCGCAAGCACAGCTTGTACCAGAGGGTCTGGCCAGGGCCCAGGCAGGGGGTGGACTATGTAGTGACAAGGGTTAGACTTTGGAGACAGTCCCTTACAAAGGGATGTCTTATCATGTGACGAATTTGAACATGATCCCTGGGGAGTAAAGAGAAATCAAGATGGAGGCAGCCACATGGTCTGTGCTAGAGGAAGCCCATTCTGTGGTATCATTAAAGGTCTATTCTCTTCCTCATTCATAGTTGTTATTATTCAGTGTGGGACCCAGATCATTACAGACTAGACACTAGAGCAGGTGCGGGCAAAATATGGCCCATGGGCTGGATCTGGCCTGCCAGGCAATTCCATCCAGGGCCCCTCCCTAAGCCCTCTGCAAGCCGAGCCCTGGGCAGCCTCTGCAAGCTGTCGTGGCTCTGGTTGTTAAGCAACCAGAGCCACGACAGCCCTGCCCCAGTCCTGTGCTAGGGGGTGCTAGAGATGAGAAGCTTCTTCGTGGCACAGGCTTTTGCTGGTGACTCCATGGCTGTTTCCAGCCTCCCTGCCTGCAAGAGTGGGGATTCAGGTAAGAGGCCCACTGGGCTGTGGCTGGTGACTCCCACTGAGGGAAAGGGGCAGGAGCTCAGGGGGCTGTGTGCTGTGGGGCCAGGCTGGCTCCATGCCTGCCACCATGTGTGGCTGAGGACTCGGGGGGAGGGGAGCACGAGAGCTGCTATCAGGCCGGATGGGACTGACCCTGTTGGCTGCCACCATGTGCAGATCCAGGGACTGGTTCACTCCAGTGACTCCAAGGACTTCTGCCCCCCCCCACACACACACACACCCACCCACCATAGTCCCACACACACCCACACACCCATGGCCCCCCCCAACACACTCCCATCCCTCCACCATACCCACGCACACACCCAGCACCGTCCCACAGCCCCCACCCCAGCCACAAGTTCCACAACCACACCCCTCCATACCTAGTGCACCCACCATAGCCCCACTGCACAAACACACTCCACACCCCACCATACACATACACCCCCTTGCCCCCACACAATATACAAAAGTAAGACTGTACTTTGAGCTATTATGTAATCACCTCTAGATACACTATGTAAATGCATATAAATCAGGACAAAAATATATATTTTTTAAAATAAGTTGTAGATGTTTGATTCTTGTAGTATATTATAGTAGACTCCCGATTTACATGTATATTGTGTTCCTGAGAAACCTCATGTATGTTGAATTTGTGTGATTCGAGGTGAATTTTCCCATAGAAAAAATAGAAAAGCAAGGGGTTGCGTTCCTTAGACCTCGCATTTATGACACCAAAGGTACCAAAATAAAACTTTTTTCAACCAACACATGTATTATGTTACAGAAACATATTTTAAATTTATTTATTCAGTTGCATTATAAGAAATGCACCCAAAAAATACAAAATAGACATACAACAATGTTCAGTCCATCTGAGTCTTCATCCAGGGGGAGCCAAGTCCAGGGGAAGCCAGGGGACTCGGAAGGGGAGCTGAGTCTTCATCCAGGTCAAACACATCAAAAGATGGCAGTGATATCTCTCAAATGAAGGTGGACGGCCTGAGACAAGTTGTGGGTGAAGTCTAAGGGGTTGAGAGCTTTTAACTCAGAGCATTAAGAGGAGAAGCTGCTACCACAACAGTGATACTGAGCCAGAGCGAGCCTCCAGAATCCTGCTTGGGAGTCCAAGCTGCATGCAACTCCATTTGACTCAGTCTGCGCATCTCGCAAGGCATGTCTGGGGATGTATTTTTCTGTTTGGGTGTTAATATTAATTCATGTAAACGTGAGACACGGGTAAGTTGAATATACATAAAACAGAGGTCTACTGTATAAGGTTTTTTTCCTGTTTCAAGATGGCAGCACCCTCCCTCCCAAAAGGAGTACTTCTGGGGCAAGGGAAGGACTTCTGGTGGCAAAGGTTGGGGGTTAGGGGGTGGGGCTTCCAGCCCCAAGGTGGCAAGTGGGGCAGGGCACCTGTAAAGGAGCGGGCTACCCTTGTGGCCCTCAATAGCTCACCCAACCTAGTTAAGCAGCCCTCCAGCCGAAATAATTGCACAACCCTGCACTACAGGACAACTGGAGGTCCCTGCCAGCCCTGCTTCTCTGTGATTTCCCCTTCCCTTCTCCCCATGCGCCCCCTTGCCTCAGGCCCGAGACCTGCTCTCACTGCTGAACCCTTCAGTGCTAGCTGGGCGCCTGGCCAGGTCCCTTCCCCTTGTGTTCCCCACTCCCCCCACCCCCCCTCAGCTTCTCTCCAGCCTTTGGCCACTGCAGAAAGGAAGGGAGGGCTTGCTCTAGTGCCCCCCAGCTTCCGGCCTGGGCCTCTGCAGAAATGGCTGCATTTCTGGAATCAAAATGAATGTCTTCACTTGCTTGCAGGTTCAATCTATGCAGGTTAGACTAACTTGCACAAATTGAATCAATTCAGGCACAGGCTTTTTATATCTGTACTTAGCTGAGATGACAGTCTCCTTGTCAGCTTTTCCAACCAGGCTTTAACAGCCCCTGAGAAGCATCTGCAAAATTACTCCACTGTTTCCCTTCATATCCTTCCTTAAAACTCTTTGCTAACATGCCTTAACCACACACATTTAACAAACCACAATGATTTGGATGTTGATAAGCTGATGCTCTGGTCTGTTTTGCTGACTAATATTGTCTCACTGTTTCCCTTGTCCTCTCCAGTATGTTATTGTTCACTGTCCTTATGGCCTGTAAGCTCATTAGCCCAAGGACTATCTTTTTCTGTTCTCCTTTTGTTCAGTGTTTAATACAGTAACTCCTATCCTATGACTGGGACAGTTGGGTATAATGGTAATATACAGTATATAATTCATCTACCTTGGATACCTTCAAGAACTATTTGGATGCTTATCTTGCTGGGGCCATCTGACCCCAGCTGACTTCCTGCCCTTTGGGCAAGAGGCTGGACCTGATCATCTGGCAAGGTCCCTTCAAGCCCTAATGTCTATGAAATCTGTGAAGCTAGTACAAGCTGAATTTTGTATTAGTCCACAAATGAAAAGGAATTTGATCCATCACCCAAAATAATTGCCTTTGAGGGCTACTTCATCAGCATTGCTCTACAAGTTCAGTAAAGACAAGTTTGCAACGGTGTGCCTAGATGTAGGTTTGTCTTGCAGGTGATGTCCATACTGTTTTTACGTAGATTGTGTAATGTAAATTTACCATTTCATAGATTTCATAGACATTAGGGCTGGAAGGGCCCGACTGTCCCAGTCATAGAACAGGAGCTACTGTATTAAACATTGAACAAAAGAAGAACAGAAGAAGATAGTCCTTGGGCTAAAGAGCTTACAGGCCACAAAGACAGTGAACGCTAACAGACTGGGTAGAACAAGGAAAACAGTAAGACAATATTTAATCCTCTGCACTTTTTGGGAGATGGGATGATCTCATAAAGCATGTTAATCTTGTATCGGTAATACAAATAGAACTTCATATTTATTTTCTCACATTATTTTGATAATGCTGACTAGAAATCCAGTCAAGAATCAAAGCATCATTATGCTTGCCTACTGTATAAACAAGGATTATATTTCCTGCTCCTGGAAGTATACAAACTATGGTGGGTATTTCTCTTATGGAGGGTATCAGAATAGACATTTTTGGAGTGGGTTTGGTTAATCAGGGTTAGTTTGGGGGTGGTTTGGGGTTTTTTTTCCCGAAAGATAAAAAGCTTAAATAAATATATTTTTAGAGGTCAAGAATGACAGACTAGCAAGCCTTTAAGTAGAATTTGGCCCTATTGCTCTGTGTACAGTACAAGCACAGTAAGAGACGATCCTATGTTTCAAAGAGCTTCTACAATTCTAATGCACATAAAATGAGGGCAGGGAAGAGATTCAGAAAAGTGAAGTGATTCAGTCATGATCATACAGCCGGTCAGTAGCAAAGTAAGGCAAGGAATCCAGCTCTCCTGATGCCTGGTCCACTGCTTTCTTCACAGAATCAGAGTGCCCCTGTGCCCAAATACTCTCCCATCTACTACTCCTTGAGCATGTCTACTTTTCTTCTGTTAGATCAGGGGTTGTCAACCGGGGTTATGCATACCCCTGGGGGTAGTTGGGAAGGCCCCAGGGGGTATGTGGCAGCACTTAGTGCCCCTTTCAGCACTGGAACTTCTGGTTTTGTCACCATGTGCTGCTGACACTTCCGGTTTGGTTGCTGGGGCTCTTCCCCTGGCCCCAGCCACCAAGGGTACACAGGCCAAACAAGGTTGAAAGCCCCTGTGTTAGATCTTCTTTACCTCCAAGTAGTGGGGACATGAAGCGGCCACTGTGTAACTGCACTCAGCACACCACACGCTTCTGTCAGAGAAAGGTCTTACTCAGCGGCAAATTTCTTGTGCAAAGGAAACTTCTTAAACCACATTTTAAGTAGCCTTTCTTTAGGAATGGCAGCACTATAGGCCTTGCCTCGACTACCATGTCCTGCTTTGAACCCTACACTTCAAGAAAGATGTGAACAAATTAAATTCTTCAAAGTGACAAAAATGATTAGCCACCTGGGAAATGTGACCTATGAGAAACAGCTGAAAGAACTAGAATTATTTAGTCTGGAGAAGACAAGACTGAGGAAAGATGCGATAACAGTTCTCAAATACCTAAAAGAGTAATTATGTGAAGGATAGAGAGAGATTATTCTCTGTGGTTGCAGGTGACAGAACCAGTAGCAGTGGTCTTGAATTGCAGAGGAAAATCTATGTTGGATATTAGGAAGAATTTTTGCACTATAAGAGCAGTTAAGAATTGAACTAGATGACCCAAAGAGGTTGTAGAATCTCCAACCTTGAATATTTCTAAGAGCCAGAGAGAAAAAGTTTAAATGGCATGGTTTAGTCAGGGATGGTCCTGCCTTGGGCAGGGGTTTAGATGAGATGATTTCCTAAGGTCCTTCCAACTTTTCTATGTTTTTATAAATCTAATAAATAAACTCCGCTGTAGTTTATATTACACTGTTTCAGCTAGGTATCTTCTGGCATGTTTTTCACCTTTTCTGTTACAGTGATGTAAATGCTAGTGTTACCAACCCTAAACCTTCATAAAATCTATTAAATAGATACTGAAAATCATGATTGACCTAAAATCATGAGACTAAATAAATACATTTGAGTTTTCTTAGCTTGTCTACAGGTGTTTTGAACTTTGGAAGGCAGTATCACATTTTCAAGCCTTGCAATTATGAGACCTCTAAATTTAAATAAAATTATTAACAGTCAGTCCCGAGGCGACACTAACTGTTGGGGCACCTTTGATATAGCCTTAACTTTCCTCCGTTATTCCCAGTCTTTTGCTATCTTTGTACAATCAGTTTTAATCCCATCCAGTCTTTGATGTTGATGGTCCAGCTTGTCCTACGTCTTCCTCTTCTTTGTCCATCCACAGCACCCTGCAGGATGGTGTTGGTAAGGGTGCCGGGCCTTCTTGTTACATGTCCAAACCACTGTATCTTTCTTCTTATGATTTCAAATAAGGGTTTATATCTGCCAACTTTTTGTCCCATTTGATCTTTCACAGATTCGTTTGTTCTATGTGCAGTGTAGGGTATGTAAGTCTTGGGAAGCACCACATTTCAAAGGTCTCAGTTCCCTTTTCCAGTGCCCTAGTGAGTGTTTGGTTCTCGCAGCCATAAAGAGTTGTTGAAATGACAACAGCATATAGTAGGTGGTGTTTTGTTTCCATTGTGATGTTGCTGCTAGTCCAGACGTCCTTTAGCTTTGCTAGCTGTCCAATAGCAATGATTATTGTCTTTATACAGAAAACCTATACTTCTGTCATGGTTGCTCCGAGGTATTTAAAGTGTGTTACTTTTTCTAGTTTCTCATTACTATTTTTTACTGAGACATCATCATTTCTATTGGCTGAAGCTATCATTACTTTGCTCTCCTCTGCCTTAATTACCATTCCCTATCTCTGTAGCTTTATGCAGCCTTTCTGTTATTTCCTTAAGCTCTTTTACAGTTCCAGCTATTAGATCAATGTCATTGGCAAAACAAAGGTTGCTAACTTTGCGTCCTTCAAATGACAGTGTCCAACAGCGTCAGTGTCAAATAAAAGTATAGAGTATCTTAAATTCTTATACACTCATGTGACTCCAGCCTCTCCTCTCTGTATTATTTTTTTAAATGTGGTTGGTTGAGGAAAACCTTGTGATTTTCTGATTTAAGGCTCCATGGGGGCCTTAATTAGGCCTTCCTTGCTCCAGAATTTGAACAAAGAAAGTACAAATACCATTTCCCTTGAAAGCCAGGTGGTTACCGAGTAAGTACTGAAGCTGCCAGAACAAGGGTGTTGTGGGCTCTGTTATGCACAGTAATCTATCAGAACTGTGTACATCCACCAGGGCCTCAACCTAGGAAACTAAAACTAGACAGCTAGTCAGCAGCATCCAGTTTAGAGAATATAAAGTGCAGCAACCAACTTGAATGTTTCAATTCCATTTTACTTACATATGAGAATACTTTTTAATGGAGGATTTACAGATCTGAGGGATAATAAACACCTCTTCCCAGCTCTGTATGTCATAATATTAAGCAAGGCTATCTCCATTACTTCCTTCACAAGCCAATGTGCTCTACAAATTCTTTCAAAACTACAACTTAAGATTGCATTTTTGTATGAGATAGGGAAGTGAGAAAAGTGATCAGTTGACTTATGCAGGGGGTTGGACTTGATAATCTGCTGAGGTCCCTTCCAACCCTAGTATCTATGAATCTATAAAGTCAGGAAAAATAAATAGAAATAAATAGATAAAAACAGATGGTGTTCCAGATTTCAGGGAGAAAAATCCATTCATTGCACAGTGTTCAAACTTAAGATGAACAGAAAATGCCTCCTAGATATATCTGATTTTGTGCTGAAGTTATATACACAGATGGCATTTGAAAAAGCAGTTGACAAAATAAGCATTCAAACAGAATTATAACATTGGAGCTCTTGTTAAGGAAGGAAGAAAAATTTTAGCAGGAGCTGTCTAATGTGGCTGCAGTCACTCCCTTGCTTTTTGTGCATGGCAAATATTATTTCACAGCTGTTTTTCCCATACAGAGATTTACAGCTGAAAGCCATATAGAATTATAAACAGTTTATAATGTGTTGTTTCAGTATGTCACTCTGCAGACTTTCACAGCTTTCATTTTAAACCAATAGAGGGTACTCTTAAACTACAACTGCTATGAAGACGTTGTGCTTGCTATGGTGAGCCAGCATTTGAAGCGCACTGCAATGCGAGAGAAGATCAGAAGGAGTAACTGTAACCTTTTAATGACAATGTCTTTCAGCTACAGCAAAGTAAAAATAATATGCAGTGTATACATTTCCCATAAGCACAGAGGAGAAAAGGAATCCTCAAGATCACCCAACATGCCAAACTAATATGATCATTCTGAGGGTGTGCACTTTTATGTAAAGGCTGAACATTATACATGCAGGTAGCCCAGCTGACTTTATGCAGCTACTAGCACATAAGATTAAGCTTCTGCAAAAGAGTTTTTAGGCTCAGGGTTCGTAGATATTTATAGAAAAGTAAATTACTAAAGCAAATACAGTTCTTTTAGTATGAATTAAGTAATGGTTTCTAGCCTAAAAAGGAAGTGATAGAGTAACACGTCTGTATATCTTCTTAGGAATGTAATACAAAGGAGTGATTAATGCCACAAAATTACAAAGATATCCCAAAAGCACTTGTTATGTACCTGTTGCACTTTATATCAGGCTACAAACAAGCAATTCACTGTGCTTGACAGCATTTAATAGACCCAAGAATAAATTGTACATTTGTTTTTAAACTTTCAAATTATTTCTCTATGCACCTAGTGTTTTTATATTGCTACTTCACTATACAAAACCAATTTATTTAATTAAAAGTATGAAAGTTTTGCCCTTTGTACTCTGCAACTGCAAGTCCCTCTCCCCACCAGCCAATTGTCCTCAGCATCAAAACCTTTTTTAATTATTGGCAATTTAAGTCTCTACAAATTGGAAGCAGAGTGATAAGGTAACCAGAAACATCTGGAACCTCTTCATGATTCTTATTGGCATTTCTGGGGATCCCCAAATTATTAAAGTGCTAAGACTAATAGACCCACTTTTATGGTCAATATGCAGTCCAACACTACCTGTGCAAAATGTGCTATAATAGAAGCTGGTGGCTCATTAGGAGCAAAATAACATTGTTT
This sequence comes from Gavialis gangeticus, assembly GCF_001723915.1. Taxonomy (NCBI): domain Eukaryota; kingdom Metazoa; phylum Chordata; order Crocodylia; family Gavialidae; genus Gavialis; species Gavialis gangeticus. Next base: position 1,810,549 of record NW_017729008.1, on the reverse strand, counting down.
TCTACTGTAGTCCTTACCTTGGCACTTCAGCCAGTTAACCATTTTTTTCTTCTCAAAACTTTGTATGGATGCTGTGGTGAAGACCAAATGCAGTATAGTTGCATTGTGGGCTGTATATTTGCCATAGGAGCTTTGATTTCATTTTTTATAAATTGGCTATTACAAAAGATTAGGGACTGGTCAAGAAGGAATTAGTGGCTGTGATGTAGACCAGGCTGTGCATGTTTGGATTGCATGGTGAGAAAAGTGAGATAATTCATTTATTACTTAGAGGTTTTTCATTTTCCAAATATTGCTCACTTTAAACACATGATATTCATCTTTTAACTGCTCTGTGCCATTCCTATGGATACCACAGACAATACTTCAAAATGTACATTATCATTGTCGTTGTTGTTTACACAAACATCCTTCACATTCCATTTGAGGTAGGGCACTTGTCTACAATTTGAAATCTTTACACTTTATCTTTGTATAGATTTCATGCTAACTTTTAGATGCTAGCTTCTAAAAGTTAAATCCATGCAAATGCATACAGTAAAGCAGATGCTTAACTTTAAGATGTTAAACAGTCCTGCTGCCTTCAGTACAACTGCTTTTGCAGTTAAATTTAACATGCGCACACATTTTTAGCAGTGATAGTGTTCTCAGGTAGCAGCTAAAGGGTGATGTTAGAGAGAGACACTAATGTACGCTGGCTGAAATACTTCCATCTAGAGGACACACTTCCACAGAACACTTCCCGTGTTGTATTTAGCTATGTCAGAATATGTACTCCAAATCCAGAACAGGGGTGTGAACTTATGTGATTGTTAACAGTAATGTAAAAGCCTGCCAGTTTCATAATAGTCAGTATATAAACAAGAAAATAAGTTACTCCTGAAAAATTCTCTTCCATTACTCTAAAAATGTATATTTGCCAGGGAAATGATCCTCAGTCATATTGCAATCTCACTATTGGCTTAGGTTTTTCATTATGATAATATTTGGACTTTGCATAACATAAAATAAGAACAGTGTTTACATGAATAAGGAGTACAGTACTGGAAAGATGCAATTATATGAGTTAATGTTCCTTGAATAGCAGTTGAATAAACTTCCATGGGAAATTTTTTATTTATTTATGAACCGAGTTAAATGTTTCCAGGAAAATCTTGTGCTGTGAAAAAAGTCTGGCTATTCCCTGGGGTACAAGGAATATTTATCATGGGATCACGATATCAGTGTTTGCCAGTGAAAAGATGGAAGTGCCATGCTTATTCTTAGTCCCTGTGTTTACAAGCAGAAAGAAAAACAAAAAGCACCATGTTGGTTACTCAAGCTGTTGTATACAAGATCCTGGGAAAGCCTTAAAAAGCTTTACAGTTCTTAGTGGCAGATTGAGTAATGAGATGACAGGGATTCAGAGGAATGTCATTAACAGCTGTGAGAAGTGGCTTATGTTGAGTCTGAGTAATTACAAACACTTCATCTTCGAAGGGTGTCACTTTCTAAATATGCAGGAATTGAATAATTTTCCTGATAAAGTGGGTCAGACTTCAAGATGATTTATCCCCCAGAGAGACCTTTAAAGTCAATGGGATTATAGAGAACTCTCTCAAATGAAGTTACAAGACAGAATCAGAGATCTGGATTCTACTTGTGCCTCTGCCACAAAGTTCTCATGTGACTTTTGGCTAGTCACATCAAGTCTCTCTGCCTCAGTTTTCCCAGTCTATAGTCGCCCTTGCTTTTGACCTACTTAGAAAAGGGCTAGCAGTATATCAGTCCCTGACAGTTACCCCAAGACTGGGGTATCCTCTAATGAGGTTGGTGAAATTACTTCTATAGCAAGTACTCTGTACTAGGGTGAGGAGGTCTGGGAAAGGGGAGCATTAGATTTATCATTGTCTTAGATAATCCTCAGCTGCCATAGTGGCCTCTTGGGACTACTACCAACTAATTTAATTTACAGTGGCATTCATTGTTTTCCTAATTTATTCTGGGGATCAAGCCAAGCACACTGTAGCTGCAGGACTTAAAACAACGTTTGCACACTCCTCTAAATTGGGCCATATAATCCTGCACCAGAACCAAAGCTTTAAGTCTTTATGTGAACACATGGAAATATATTGTTCTAGTTCTTACAAATGCTGTGATATCTAAATCATTAATATTTGAGTGGAACACTCAAGCTACCAGAAGTCGTGTATGAATAGTAAAATAGCTACAGACGTTCAGTTATTGTGTGCATGCAATAGGGGCATATATGTGATACCAGTTCAAACCAAATTGAGAATTAATGTGGATTTTGTAAGGATATAAGGATGATTCTTTTTTTTTTTGGCAAGAACTTGTGCAAATGCACCCATGGCAGAAAAGTTGCTTTTGATTATACAAGGATTGGTCATATGTTCATAGCTGGAATTTACACAGCCCCTTGTTCAGGGAATTGGCAATTTGCTGTATTCCCACAGTAGTAATAAAATATACTTACAGCAGAGATGACAAAAATCCATGAGAAATGTGCAAACACGTGCTCCCTACTCTTCTCCCAAATGGAAACTTCTGTATTCTTCCTTTTCTGAAACACAGTTTTTAATGAAAACAAAGCTTGTTGGAATCTAGCATTAGTTCCTCTTCCTTAGCAAAAAATCTATTTTTCTCTTGAGAAGTTGTGTCAAGAAATACCAAACTTCATGAAATTTATTTATGAAACACCAAGCTTTGATGGCAACTGATGAATATTTGGATGACAAGTGATTAAGTATTACTTACTTCTGCTACAAGGGTCCTGAGGATAGTTTTCAGAAAGCAGGCTCGCATGTACCAGACCCCTTAAATTAGAAACTGATTCTCAGAATTTTGACTAGAGAAAATTGTTCAATCCAGACAAAAATGAACATTTATTCTTCTATTCACAAACATTAATGTATTACATATAGATGGCCCCTTGCATTCTCAGAGCACTGTACAAACACTTACCTAATTAGTAGGATTTGTTCATATGCACAGTGACAACAGGTGTCAAATAACAGCTTCCAAAACCAAACTGATTTTTAGTGATATTGATTAAGCAATGGTGACATTTTTTCCTCTACGGATAATTCCCAGACACTCCCCCCCCCTTATCCAAACTGCAGCATTCCTTCTACAGCATTTTCTCCTTGAATTCACCTGCAGCCACTTCACAGCCTTCTTGAAGCCTTTGCAATTTTTGCTCTTTCCACTCCCAGTCTCAGCATACCTTTCTGAAGTCCTTATCAAAGTCCCTCCAGGGACATCACCTGCTACACTCATTCCCCCCCCCATGCAACTCCTTGAAAACTCCCAAACATGCAACAACTTGGAATAGATGTAATTTAGAAGTCACAAACCAAGCTATGCAGTGTTAGAGCTTGATAGTTCATCCACTGGTGTACAGGGGAGTTTGGTCTATTGATTTTAATTACTGCAGGATTGAGCCCTTGGGCACATAGCAAGTGAGAAAAATAATGTGGACAAAGTCCATCTGCTCTACTAAAGGACTGATTTATAACCTTCGCTGGAACTTACAAGGATGACAGGGAAAGAGCAGGGAGAAACAGGAATATTTTAATAAGCAACTTCCACAAAAAAACGAACTGCTCCATTCTCCTTAGGGTGTGAACTTGCATGTGCAAAAGCAAGTAACCTTGAAGAAAGGAGCAAGGGGGGAGACTTTTTGTTTTCCCTTTTAAACAAAAAGACTTTATCAGAACTATAGTGCAACACAGCAGCCTGTGTAAGAACCTTTATTGTCCCTTCCTTTGCCGCCTCAGAAATTAGTTCACTTTCTATTTTGGGGTTTTCCTAGTTATGTTGTATGAATACGTGATTGAATCAACTTGGCATGGGCTGCAGAAGAAAGTACTTTCTTTGCTGTTAACTGCTACAGAACCCTTTCTTTTTATAAACCTGGAACATTATACAAACACAGAAATTACACAAATTTAATATAATGAAATGGTGCAAAACTCTGTTTGGATATTCTTGACGGGTAATTTAAATGCCTGCTTAAATCTTACTCCCTTAAGTGTTTGAAGGGGACTTAAATAATATTAACCTAATCTATATTGATGAATTTTTGATATAATTAAATACATTTAAAATTATGCCCTTGCTTAACCTAATGTAACTTTGTCCTTTTCTTATGACTTTTCTAGACACATGCACAATCTAGTTTTTGAGCTACTAATAACTGGAAAAGCCAATTTCCACACGCAGTGTTCAGCAAGGTAGTAAATGGGAATGAGGTCCAGGAAGTAGTGTAAAATCAAAAGCTCTGGAGAAGGAAGCTTGAAAAGAAGAGCTGTTTTAAAGCAGGCTACTCAAACTTAGGGTAAGATTCTTATACTGGCTAGCTGAACTGAGGTTTTGTTTTGTTTCTTTTTCTTTAAAGCATCATTGGTTGGTGATGCTGTCATTTTAAAGCAACCTTTGTTGTTTAGTCCAGGGTAAGGGCCATAGGTTTCTTCATTACATACAAAGCCTAGGTACATAACTTAAATATATATTAAATAAGTGTCCATTTACCCTATTTAAGCTACAACATCAGTTTTGGGGGAAGGGGGGTTGTTTCTTTCTTTCAATATGACAGGCACGGACTCTTTGGGCGGGATCCATAAATGCCTAACTTCTCCATTAAGATACTGAGCCAGAAAGAGACAGGTAAAATGACTATTGCCTAGCACATGGACTATTGAGCAATCCATTTTCTGAGCAGCCAGCAACCTGTGGGCCTCCTGGGCCTCCCCACTACACAAGCCATGGGTCCCAGAATCTCCTGTTGCACCCCTGGGTTCCCCTGCCTCGGGCCCTTGGGGACTTCCTGCTCCTGTGCCACCCTAGGGACAGGGGCAGGGACAGGGACAGGGACAGGGACAGGAAATGGAAGTTGGAGGAAAAAGCAGGAACCCAGAGATCGCAGCCACTGCAACAGCAGGAGCAACTGGGGAAGCTGTGCCTGGGTGGTGGCTCACTAGCTGCCAGCTGGAGTGCCCTGACCTAGCAGTTTGGAGTAAGTACCTGGGATAAGAGAAACCTGGTTTTTAGTCCCTGCTCCAATGAATATTTAGTCAATACACTATGGAACAGTTTCATCAGGTGAAACCAAAGGCTGGTCAACCTCAGGTCTCCTATAGCTTGGTGGTTAAGGCATTCTCTTGAGAGATGTGGGTTCAAGTCCCATGAGGCAGGGTGTGTCTACACATTCATTATTGTGCATTTATTTTAGTACTTGCTTAATGAAGTACTTAATTTTAGTACTTGCTTAACAGGTCTTAAATATGACCTGGGTCATCAAAGTTGAAGCATTTGTTTATTTCAAGGCAAGCAGGCATAAGAAAGTGCTGATAGCAAACCCCAAAATCAATTAAGACTCTCTGGCTAAGTAAAGACAATCAAAAAGCCCAAGGCTGAATTGATTCAGTCTTTGCAGGTTAGTCTAAGCTACAAAGATTGAATCAATAAGCAAATGAACAGACATTCACTTTTGATTCAGGACATGCAGCCATATGCCTGTAATAGTTCAAGCCAGAAGCCAGGGGGCACTAGTGGCATGTAGCCAGCATAAGCTTGCTTCTTCTTTTTGCTGCCCCTGAGATTTCTGGGATTTGCAGTCCAGAATCACAGCTGCAGGACTCTACAGGGTTGCTTATCACTTCATCTTCCTACTTCCAGGTGCCTCTGGGATTTATAGTCCACAGCCACAGCCAGCACTAAGTAAGCCAGCAGGGCAAGGCAGAGCAGGTCTGTACTCAGTAGAAGGGAAGTTTAACCCCCTTTCCTGGTCCCAGACCCCAGCAGAGGTTTGTCTGGGTGGGCAATAAGTCAGCCAGTGAGGCTGAGCCAACTCATCACTGGTCCAACTAGGGAGCAGAGGGGCAGGGCCAGCCCAGCCCAAGGCTGCAAAATGTTGGGATGCTGGGAGACTGTGATTTAACATGAACCAGGAAGAGGTCTGGGAGAGAAGCTTCATAAACCAGTTTGACCTAAATCAGTTTGATACTACATTCAATCAGGTTTATCTTAAACCAGTTTCAACCATTTCTAAAATAGTGTATGTGGTTTATTCTTTTACTGTTTTAAACCAGTTTCTGATCACTTAACCCAGTTTATGTGTAACATCTGTCTCTACCCCCACAGAGTGACTTGGGCTTTGCGTATGTTGCATCAATTAGTTACCTCAGAATTATTGTATATTTTGAGCACTTTTACTATGATTGATAGTACATTTTACACAGGCTGCAATTATTGTACAAATATGATAATTATTGTATATCTGGCAACACTGCATATGTACCTTCTGGCTTCCATGCAGAAAGGAGCATAGCAGACGTGCAAATTTTTCTGGGAATTGCAATTTCCTAGAGCAGCAGTAGAGCTTGTTGCCAAGGGGAGGGCAAATTTTAACCTCGCATTTTGCCACTGAAGCCTGGGCCAAGGGGTCAAAAAATGGGGCAAAAAAGGGAGTTCATTCTCCTCCCAAGCAGTAACAAACTCTACTGTTGCTCTACAAAACTACAATGCCCAGAATGCCTTGTAGCCTGTGACACATCCTGCCTATGCTACTGCTTCCTACAGCCTGAAGGCAGAACTGGAGATTGGAGGGTACCCCTGCCTCCAATCCCTCAGGGCACATGACCTGCTTGCCCACTTCATGCTGTGCTACTCTTCATAACCACTAAGAGAATATAAATAATCATTAGCGATCACAATCACATCAGGATGAGATGGGAAAACTGTGGTCAAGCCAGAGTCTCTTTATAGCCAGAGTTTCTTTTTTATGTGGTCATCAACCCTACATGCCTGGTAGAGGTAGGGTGTGGGGAAGGGGTGAGAGAGGACTGCCCCAGGCGCATTTTTTCACATGTTATGCATCTGCCTATGAGCCTTGGTCTTGAATGAGATCTCCACTGATCCTTGTAGTTGTGGATGAAGACTTGAAGTTCTGATCTTGAGGATTCATTTAGTTAATAATTATTTGCAAACACAGGTGACTGGACTTGATGGCCTAGGAAACCCCTTTTAGTCCTACATTCCTCAAATATAGATTGTCATATCTAAAGTATAGATCATCATATCTAAGACAAAGTTGTAAGATCCTTGTCATAAAACTCTTTCTTTATTGTCTAGTTTAGCAATTTTTCTTGTAATACAGTAAACTCCTTCATTTGTTCATCCTGCTAAACTACATACTATTTGCATACAAACCCAAGAAACCTTTCCTCTTTGGTTAGCAACGGGTCAGAAGAGGAAGAGTGGAGTGATATTCTATTATTAGATTTTGTTACCTTTACAAAATTATGCTGTAGAAATGTCCATAGTGGATGATGGACAGTGTTAATAAATAAAAATATACAATATGTCTGTCCTATTAGTTGATGTGAAAAGAAACTTTCCACATTTCCATATTCACATTGCACCTTCCTCCATCTGGATCCTGTGGGCTGCTGTGCTAGTTTGGGTTGATTCTTTTTCACCTTGCAACAAATGCAGTTGTACAAAGTAGGTGGAATATGCTGCCATTCTCCAATACCATTTTACACTTACTTGGCTCAGATCTGAATGACAATGCAAGGTGCCAAGCAGGCTGCCCTGAGACAAGTGTGAAAGACTGAGTTAGGCTGAGTTAGGTATGTATTTATTTCATGGAATAAATAAAGTGGGCTTTCAGTAGAGAGTGAGAGCTGAATGTACTGGGAATTTTGGAATTTCTTCATGGGAGAAAATGTAAGATGTGTGTGTAGCCTGAGAGAAACTTGAAACACCACTGCCACTACATGGGTTATAGTGATTATGGTGAGGAGAGCATCTGTCACTATAAACACAGTGAAAGTGGAAAGGCACTTTCTTTTTACATGCACATTATTAAAATATCGCTTTGTGCAGTCCTTTTTAGTTTGTGGCTGTCTTTGACACCTGTCTAGATTCTAGTTGGCTGTTATCCTTCTGTGTTATTTTAGATGTGGGAATTTTTTCTTTGTCTTTTAAATGATGGCATGTCTTAAAGTCCTCTATACTCTGAGAAAGAAGACAGGAAAAGTTTTCAACTAGCAATAATCTACTAAATATGGAATCTGTTGACCTCTCCTATTCGACTGTTCCTCTTTCAGGTTTGCAAATGAAACTTATATCCCCATTTCAGAAAACTAAAGCTACTTTTAATATAATTTGGTATTCTTAATTAACTGAGGAGCTCCCTTAATGGTCCCAAACTGAAGACTTTCATTAGGCAGTAGCTCTTTGTATGCTTTTGTCTTTGCCTTTTCATAAATTATATCCCTTCTTTTTGCTATGTGACAGGCAGTTTTTAATTATCATGATGCTTTGGAGTATCTTCAGTATTTATTGATTGTTCAGACAATGATTTAAAGCAGAAACCTCTCCAGTTTTTGAAGTGAAAGGTCATTGAAACAGCATTATTTTATTTTTTGATCAAATTTATGAGGATTTTTTAAATCAAGATTTAACAAGAAAAGATTTCTGCTGCTACCCATACATCATATTTAAGAGGATATGGATTCTCTTACCTCTGGGAAGGGAGACAGATATCTCCTCCTGTTCTATGTACTAAATCAAGATGCACTTTTCTACTTAGCTCATATTGTTTGTGGAAAGATGCAGAGAAAGGAATTGGTGAAACACTCTTTTAATCTACCTTTTTGTCTCTTCCCACTTGTGAAAAGCAAATCAATATCCTTAGAATAAGGACACATCTTGCTCCTTTATAGAGTTGGACTTAACTTCACTGCCCTTGCTCTGCTCATTACTGTACTGAGAATCATGGGAGGATTCATGGCTGAGGTACTGCTTACCCTTCAATGGATCAACGTAGATTTTGGCATGCACAGAAAAATAAATTCCACCCCAAGTGATGGAGGGTAGAATAATTTAGTCTTTAATGGTCAGATGTTGTAATTTGCTAGTTTGACTACTCAGTGTGTTTAAGCATTTAGCAGTTGTCAGAATAACTCTACTTAAACTGATTAATGGCAAGGACATCTCAGTGAATCAGATCTGCATAACAATTCACTTGGCAGTTAAAAAGAATGGTTCAGAAACATATAGGCACCTACTTTTATTGTGACCGTATGTTTCCCCAAGCTGGTGTCCTGTGTGCTTTGTTCATACATACATGTAAATAAACCCTTGTTGCATCTGTGCTGGTGTTGCATCTATGATGGAGCCAGAAACATTTAATAAATAAAATATCTGCATTATGTAACCCAAAATAAATAGCATCTTGAGCAAGCCCCTATGTAGAAAGTAACGCACAGAAGTATAATTGGCAGTATTGGGCCCTGGATGATGGTAACGCACAGTACTGAAACAGTGGCCATGCTGACTAGTTTACCTGCTGCACTACACCATAAGGAGCTTTGCACACATGCTGCTTGCATTTGGGAAGAAGCCCACTTGAAACAGTATGCTGTGTTTCAGGATGTTGCTGCTGGACACAGTAAATTTGCTGTGGCATTAGGTACTTAGTGCTGTACTTTACTTTTAGTGTCCAGCTTCATAAATCATAAATCAGTTTGGTCTTTAGACTCCATGGCTAAGTACAGACAGTCAAAAAGGCTGAGACTGAATCGATTCAGTGTTTGCAGGTTAGTCTAAGCTGCAGACATTAAATTGAGAATCAAGTGAACAGACATTCACTTCTGAATCAGGGAATTGAGGCACAGACCAGAAGTTGGGGGCTCAGACCAGAAGCTGGGGGCATGACAGCACGCCTCCCCGCTTGCCAGCCATTGCTAAAGGGGAGGGACTGAATCTCAAAGGCTTTTTCCTCCACTCTCTGCTGAGGTGGGGAGGGGGCTGAGGCCAGGGGGAGGGGTGCTTTAAACCCACTGTGGCCTGCATGAGACCACAGCCCAGGTCTTCCTGGGGAGGGGGAGCAGAGCCTGCCAGACTGAGGAGAGAGTGGGTGGGGAAAAAGGTAGTGGCATTAAATTCATAAAAGCTTGAGTAAGAATAGTCCTTTAACTGAAGCAAGCATGTATTAAATACTAGGGTTGTGTGAAGCTTCAGCCCCTGATTTGATTAGGTGGAGATTCAGCTTGATTTGGTGGCCAAATCTCTGAATCTGAATCAAATCAGGAGACCCTTTAATCTCTCTGAATCGGATCGGAACCCTCCAAATCTATTTGGAGAGATTCAGAAAGATTCAGCGATTCAATCATAGACACAGTTTTAAATGTTTTTTCTACATACCTCAAGGTAGCAGGCAGCTCATGAATGCTGCAATGGTGGGGTGGATGCAGCATCCCACCAAAGCATGGGGGGCTCCCCAGCACACTCAGCAGCAGACCCAGAAGTGGACTAGAACCACTTCCAGTCCACTTCTGGGTCCACTAGGAAGCACTCTGGGCCCCGCCCCCATATCTCCTCTGGCTTGACGACTGGTATCTCCTGGGTCTGGGGGAGCACCCGGGATCCTCCTGCGACTGATTGCTGAGCCGTGGGGGCACAGGGGGCCCCCGACCTGCTCCCTGGCAGATCTGGAAGTGGCCTGGAAGTACTTCTGGTCCACTTCCATGTCCGACACTGAGCACACAGGGCACTCCACT
>NW_017729008.1:1793505-1794978 GCF_001723915.1 Gavialis gangeticus | reverse complement strand
GGCAGATCTGGAAGTGGCCTGGAAGTACTTCTGGTCCACTTCCATGTCCGACACTGAGCACACGGGGCACTCCACTGTGCTCCTGTGGGATGCTCCATCCGCCCCAGCATCATAGCATTCACAAGCCACACCAGGTACCTCAAGGTATGAAGAAAAAACATTTAAAGCTGTGTCTATGGCCAAATTGCTGATTCTCTGAATCAGCATCGAATCTTCAGATTCAGATTTGGCGAATCAAATTGGGAACAATGATCTGAATCAACTAATTGAATCACTCTCCCAGATTTGGGCTGAATCCAAATCTGAATCGAATATGACCCATTTCGCACACCCCTATTGAACACAGCAATTTGCTACCTCAGCACAAAACAGAGAACAATCAAAAATCTTCACTTAAGCTGATACAGCCCAGTAAAACACAGTGAGAGTAGTGAGAGCACACACAACTTAGTCTAACTTAAAATGGAATATAATAAATCAAAAAGAAAAGAGAAAGCCTTGCATAAGTCTTATATAATCCTGTGGGCAGAGTGTCTCCTTACAACCAGTGATTCAGAAAGCCCTTCTTGGGGAATCAGCAGGTGGTTTTAGGTGTTGAAGTGGAGATCCCACAGGCATCATCTCTACTTGGGTTTTTACAGGTGCATTTGCACCCCCTTCTCCCCCCTGGGTGCCTTGATATTAGTATGCTTGTCACTATAGCACCTCTGACAAGACTCTTGTGCATTCAGTGTCTTTTGTCCCTGCTTAGGTATTCCAGTCCCCACCTTTTACATGTTCTGCTTTATAATGTAAATGTAGTTCGCTGCTTTCTTTAATCACACCAGCCCAAGCAATCCCTCTCCTGTTCTCTTAGCTCCATCTCCAGTACATATATGTGATGATTGTGCCAGGTCTTTGCCAACAACTCCCACCTCTGGCCAGCACACTTAGCTGGGGAAGGGGGGATTAAAGCCCCCCTTCTAGACCTCAGCTGGGGTTTGCCTGGTGGGGGGCAATGCTTCTCAGGATGTTGCCTGCCTGTGCCCCATGCCCCACTTGATGGAGCACAGGGGGCAAACTGAGCTGGGGGAGGGGGGATTAAAGCCTCTCCAAGACTCCAAACCCCAACCAGGGTTTGCTGGGGGAAGGGGGCAGTCCCTCTCAGTCTGTTGCTTCCCCACTCCTGTGCCTTGCCCCGTGCCTTGCCCCATGTGGGCAATTGAGTCCCCCAGGGCTCGGTTCTGGGGCCTGTACTGTTCAACATCTTTATCAATGATATGGATGTGGGAGTGGAATGCACGCTGTCCAAATTTGCTGATGACACCAAGTTGTGTGGCGAGGTGGGCGTGCTGGAGGGGAGGAACAGAATCCAGCTAGATCTAGACAGGTTACAGAGGTGAGCGGATGAGAATAGGATGGAATTCAATGCAGACAAGGGGAAGGTACTGCATCTAGGGAGAAGAAACCAGCAACACACCTGTAGGCTGGGAA
>NW_017729008.1:1774157-1788505 GCF_001723915.1 Gavialis gangeticus | reverse complement strand
AGCAACACACCTATAGGCTGGGGGACACCCTTCTTGTCAAGACAGTGGCAGAAAGGGATCTTGCAGTCTCTGACTCCAGGACGAACATGAACTGCCAATGCGAGGACAGGGTCAGTAAGGCTAACTGTCCCTTGTCGTGCATCTACATATGCATCACAAGCAGGTCCAGGGAGGTGATCCTTCCCCTCTATGCGGCATTGGTCAGGCCACAGCTGGAGTACTGCGTCCAGTTCTGGGCACCACACTTCAAGAGGGATGTGGCTAGCATTGAGATGATCCAGAGGAGGGCCAGTCACATGGTCAACGGGCAATGGGGCAGGCCCTATGAGGAGAGGCTAAAGGGCCTGAACCTATTCAGCCTCTACAAGAGAAAGCTGAGAGGGGATCTGGTGGCCATTTACAAACTTACCAGGGGGCACCAGTGAGAACTGGGGGAGGCTCTGTTCCCCTGGTCACCACCTGGGGTTACTAGGAATACCGGCCACAAATTCTTAGAGAGAAGGTTCAGGCTGGACATTACTTTGCAGTTAGGGCTCACAGGCTCTGGAATGGGCTCCCAAGCGAGGTGGTACTCTTTCCTACCTTGGGGTCTTCAAGGGAAGGCTGGACAGATATTTGGCTGGGGCGATATGACCCAAGCACCTGTTCCTGCCCAGGGCTTGGTGATCAGGTCGAACCTGATGATCTGTTTAGGTCCCTTCCGACCCTAAGTACTATGACACTATGATGCCCCTGCCCCCTCTGCTCCCATGGGGAAAACTCTAGCAGGGGATGCCCTTCCTTCCCCCAAGCAGACTCAGTTGTGGTCCCCAGTCAGGTTTCCCACCTGTACCCCCTTGTCAGCCAGCCCTCACCGCTGGGCCAACCCTGCTCTCTGGAGCAGACAGCACAGCCTAGCCCAGGGCTGCAAAGCTTCCTGGGATACTGGGGGACTTTGATTTAACTTGAACCAGGAAGGGGTCTGGGACAGAAGCTTGATAAACTGGGTTTGACGTAAATCAGTTCAGTCTGATACTACATTCAACCAGGTTTATTTTAAACCAGTTTCAGCCGTTTTGAAACTGGTTTAGTGCATGAAACTTCTGTTCTGTTACAGGTTTAAACCAGTTTCTGATTGCTTAAAATCATAGAAAATTAGGGTTGGAAGGGACCTCAGGAGTTTATCTAGTCCACCCCCTTGCTCAAAGCAGGACCATCCCCAACGAGATCATCCCAGCCAGGACTTTGTCTAGCTGGGTCTTAAAAAACCTTCAAGAATGGATATTCCACCACCTCTCTGGCTAACCTCTTCCAGTATTTTACTACCTTCATACTGAGAAAATTTTTCTTAATACCTAGCCTAAACTTACCTTGCTGCAACTTAAGACCATTGCTCCTTGTTCTATCATGTGCCACCACTGAGAACAGTCTAGCTCCATCCTCTTTCAAACTCCCTTTTAGATAGCTGAAGGCTGCTATTTAATCCCCCCTCAGTCTCCTCTTATTTAGATTAAATAAGCCCAGTTCCCTCAGTCTTTCCTTATATGTCATTTTCCTCAGACTCCTTACCATTTTCATTGCCCTCCGCTGGACTCTGTACAATTTGTCCACGTCCTTTCTGTAGTGGGGGGCCCAAAACTGAACACAGGACTCCACATGTGGCCTCACCAGTGCTGAACAGAGTGGAATAATCACTTCCCTCATTCTGCTGGCAGCGCTCTTACCCATGCAGCCCAGTATGCCATTAGCCTTCGTGGCAACAAGGGCATACTTCTGGACCATATTCAGCTTATTGTCCACTGTCACCCCCAGGTCCTTTTATGTAGAGCTCCTGCCCAGCCAGTCAGCTCCCAGCCTGTACTAATGCATGGGATTGTTCTATCCTAAGTGCAGGACTTTGCACTTGTCCTTGTTGAACCTCATGAGATTTTTTTTTTGGCCCAGTCCTCCAATTTATCTAGGTCACTCTGAATCCTAGGCCAAACCTCTAATGTATCTACTACTCCCCCAAGGTTGGTGTCATCTTCAAACTTGCTGAGGGTGCACTCTACACCATCTTCGAGGTTGTTGATGAAGACATTGAATAAAACTAGCTACAGGACTGACCCCTGGGGCACTCCACTTGATACCAGCTGCTGATTAGACATTGAGCCATTGATTACTACTCTCTGAGCCTGATGCTTCAGCCAGTTTTCTATCCACCTTACGGTCCATTCATCCAGCCTGTACTTCTTTAGCTTGCCTGCGAGAATGTTGTGGGAAACCGTATCAAAGCCTTGCTAAAATCAAGGTATATCACATTCACTGGTTTCTCCACATCCACAGAGCCAGTCACTTTATCATAGAAGGCAATCAGGTTGGTGAGGCATCATTTGCCCTTGATGAATCCATGCTGACTGTTTCTAATCACCTTCTTCTTTTCCAAGTGCTTAGAAATGGATTGTTTGAAGATATGGTCCATGACTTTTCCAGGGACTGAGGTGAGGCTGACTGGTTTGTAGTTCCTTAGAGCCTCTTAAATATAGGTACTATGTTTGCCCTTTTCCAATCATAGTTTCATAGTTTCTAGGGTCGGAAGGGACCTGAGCAGATCATTGAGTCTGACCCCCTGCCATTGCAGGAAAGGGTACTGGGGTCAAATCACCCCAGCAAGGTGTACATCTAGCCTTCTCTTAAAGACCCCCAGGGCAGGAGCCAGCACCACTTCTCTTGGAAGTTGGTTCCAGATCCTAGCTGCCCTGACCATGAAGTAGCACCTCCATATATCTAGCCTAAATCTACCCTCTGCCAGCTTGTGACCGTTATTCCTGGTCACTCCTGGTAGTGCACGGGGGAACAGAGACTTCCCCAATGCCTGCTGGTCCCCTCTGACTAGTTTGTAACAGGCAACTAGATCCCCCCTCAGCCTTCTCTTGTGGAGGCTGAACAGGTTCAGGTCCTGTAGCCTCTCCTCATAGGGTCTGCCCTGCTGCCCCCCAATCATGCGAGTGGCCTTCCTCTGGACCCTCTCCGTGTTGTCCACATCCCTCTTGAAGTGCGGCGCCCAGAACTGGACACAATACTCCAGCTGTGGCCTGACCAGTGCTGCATAAAGGGGGAGTATCACCTCCTTGGACCTGCTTGAGATGCATCTGTGGATGCATGACAAGTTGTGGTTGGCCTTCCTGGCTGCATCCCCACACTGCCGGCCCACGTTCATCTTGGAATCAATGATGACTCCAAGATCCTTTTCTGCCTCTGCACAGACGAGAAGGGAGCTCCCCAACCTGTAAGTATGGTGCCGGTTGTTCCTCCCCAGGTGCATCACTTTGCACTTGTCGGTCTTGAATCCCATCATCCAGGACCTTTCCCGATTGCCATGAGTTTTCAAAGATGATGGCTAGTGGCTCTGCAATCACATCAGTCAACTGCCTCAGCAACCATGGGTGCATCCCATCCAGCCCCGTGGACTGGTATATGTCCAGGTTTTCTAAAAGTCCCTAACCTGTTCTTTTACCACTGTTGACTGCTCACCTCTTCCCCAAACTGTGCTGCCCGGTGCAGTAATCTGGGAGCTGACGTTGCCTGTGAAGACCGAGGCAAAAATGGAATTGAGGACTTCAGCCTTTTCTGAATCCTCTGTCACAAGGTTGCCTCCCCCATTCAGTAAGGGACCCACACTTTCCCTGATCCTCCTCTTGCTACCAACATACTTGTAGAAACCCTTCTTGTTACCTTTTAGACCCCTTTCTAACTTCAACTACAATTGCGCTTTGGCCTTTCTGACTTCATCCCTGCATGCCCAAGCAATGTCTTGATATTCTTCCCTGGTTGCTTGTCCAAGTTTCTACTTCTTATAGGCTTCCTTTTTGTGTTTTAATTTACTGAAGAGCTCCCTGCTAAGCCAAGCTGGTCTTCTGCCATACTTGGTAGTCTTCCTGCGCATCAGGATAGTTTGTTCCTGTACTCTCAGTAAGGCTTCTTTAAAGTACAGTCAGCTCTCCTGGACTTTTCTCCTCCTCAGGCTGGCTTCCCAGGGTATCCTGCCCTTGAGTTTCCTAAGTGAGTGGAAATCTGCTTTTCTGAAGTCCAGGGTCCTTACTCTGCTGCTCGCCATCCTTCCTTTCCTCAGGATCTTGAATTCATCTTATGGTTGCTGCTGCCCAACTTGCTATCCACTATTACATTCCCCACCAATTCTTTTCTATTTGCGAGCAGCTGGTCAAGAAAAACACAGCCCCTATTTGGCCACTTCAGCACTTGCATGAGGAAGTTGTCCCCAAACACTTTGTGGGTTGCCTGCACACTGCTGTATTACCCTCCCAGCAGATGTCAAGGTGATTGAAGTCTCCCATGAGAACCAGAACTTGAGATTGGAAAACTTCCACTAGCTGTTTGAAGAAAGCCTCATCCACTACTTCCTCCTGGTTAGATTATCCATAGCAGACACCAACTACAACATCACCCATCCATGACAATACTCCAGTCATACAAGCTATCCCACCAAGTCTCTGTTATTCCAGTCACATCATACTTCCATGACTGTGTGAGGACTTCCAATTCTTCATGCTTGTTTCCCAGGCTCTGTGCATTCATGTACAGGCACCGAAGAAAACTAGTTGATTGGCCTGATTTCTCAGGAAGTATGAGAATACCTTCCTTGTTGCCCCCTTCTGCTTGCTCTTCTTTCAGGTGTCCCAATTCCCCACTAACCTCAGGGCCTTGGTCCCCACCCCCCAGCAAACCTAGTTTAAAGCCCTCCTCACTAGGTTAGCAAGCTTGTCTGTGAAGAGGCTCTTTCCTCTCTTTGTCAGGTGGATCCCATCTCTTCTCAGCAGTCCTTCTTGGAATAACCTCCTATGGTTGAAGAAGCCAAATCCCTGCTGGCGACACCACCTGTGCAGCCAGATATTGATCTGCAGGATGCACTTGTTCCTGCCTGGGCCCTTTCCCTTGACCAGAAGGATTGAAGGTCTCCCCTGGCAGTGTCACTGGTGCTGACATGGATGAGCAGCGTGGGGTAGTAGTCATGGAGACGAATGAGTCTTGGTAATCCCTCTGTGACATCTCAGATCCAGACTCTGGGCAAGCAGCAGACTTCCTGAGACAACAGTTCAGGTTCACAGATGGCTCCCTCCTTCCCTTTGTCCCCCATGTGGCAGTAGTCTTGATCCTTCCCACCTTGGTGAGGCCTGCCTGTCCTCCTCCATGAGTGAAACGGGCTCCTCCCTCTCTGTTGCCAGGACTGCATATCTGTTCTCCAGACGAATTGCTGCAGGTGGAGGTGAAGATTTCTGCTTGCTGCCATAAACTTAAACCAGTTTACGTGTAACTTCTGTCCTTAGCCCATAGGTGGTGAAAGGGGAGAAATAGGACCTAGAGATAAGGTTTCACAGTAGCTGGGATGCTAATTAGGGGGAAATCCTGAGCTGTTCAGAAGGAAACGTTAAGCATTTATGCATTGGAATTAGTCTTTGGATACAATATATTACATTGGGCATAGGCACCAGAACACAGGACACACTCTCTCAGGTAATTGAATTAATTATTGGGTAATACCCAATAATGCTTCTTGCTTTCTGTTTCTTTCTCTACACGAATCCTGTCTTTGTGGCTGCACTATAGCACAGTTTCAGCATGAGGAGTGGTGAATTCAATTGCAGTTGCAAAATAAAATATTTGTACCTGGAGCATTTCATTTGGAGGAATCTGCTAGTGCAGTGGTGCTCACCCTTTTTGGCCAGCGGGCTGGATGGGTAGTGTTCAGACTATCTGTGGGTCATATCTGGTTGGTGGTCCTGATCTTGCATGGGGAGGTCATGGCAGGGCCCTATCTACCCACAAAGAGGAAGGCAGGGGGCTTCCTGGTTCCAAGCTGGCCCTGTGGGGGGAATGGGGTGTGTGGCCCAGTCCCATAGGAGGAAGGGGGCTTGATATGGCTCCAAATGAGTCCCACAGGGGGAAGGAGCTCAGGGTTTGAGAATCTGGAAGTGTGGGAGGGTGATTATATTTAGTGCCACTGTTCCCCTGCTGCCAAATTTCCTGATTCATGGGGAGCCCTGCAGGCCAGATACCTGTGGCTCCATGGTCCACATTTGGCCCATAAGCCAGAGTTTGAGCACCCCTCTTCTAGTGTGTTTTATCTGTTAACAGAATCTAATTTGCTTTCAATTATCCAGATCCTTCAGGTTCTGAATAAAGCAGTAATTTGAGTAACATTTGTACCTGCACAAGTTTCTCATGGTAGAATACCATGAATCAAAAAGCAAATAAGTTGTATAGGTCCAGTTCTGCCTTTCACTAATACCAAGGGCCAGGCTATTTCTCTTACACTCACTCCTTACAAGTAGTAAGTGCTCTTTACTGTGTATGTAAAATGTTAACATTGTGTTTAATTTTAAGTACCTGTTATTACAGCAGACTGTACTTAGTGAATCTCACACTCTCTTATCTTTGATACATATCCGTAGACTATGATTTAAATATCCCTATATGAAATTAAGTTTTCAATTCACATTATATGAAAACAATGGACATAATAACATGCAAACGGTCATTAAAACCTTTTGGCCATTAAGCCAAATGCCAAATCTTCAGTATTGCAACTATGTTACCATGTCAAATTTTCAAAAGCAAACATGTTTTTCGTAGGTTTCCAGCTTTGAATCATGTGAACTTTGTGCACATGATGTAAGAGGGTGTCACTTTTTAGGACCTTGCAGAGGAATCAAGAGCTCTTCTGTAAAATCACCCTGAAAGTGCTATCTAATTCATTCTAAAATGCAGTTCCACATTCTACTGTCTGCTGCACATATGAGATCCTATATACACAATCTGAGTTAGGAGAAATCTTATCAAAATAATTAGAATCTTATTCAATACTTAATCAAAATAAAACCCACTCAACTCCCAGGGCCTACAGCTCTCAGCTTTGGCTCCCTTGCATTTTTCAGTTGTGCAAGTAAGAGAAATAGCTCAAAGCAGGCCTTACACCAATCTAACCCTATCATAGTTTGGCCTCTAATGGAGCTGAAGGTCAGGGGAGCCAAAAAGTGTTTTCCTGCCTCAAACTCACCATATTGGAATGTGGTCTGTACTCCTTTGCTCATAGTTTTCTGGAGCTTTCATCACCAGTGTTCACATTCATACACACTAGTCAGGCTTCTTAAATGACCATTACACCCAAAGGCCAATACAAGGCACATGTCTGTTTCTGATCTCCCATATACCTATGCATTATGAAGCTGGATTATTTATTTTTGTACTTCAGGAATAGCTCAAGTAATGAGACCTCTATATGTGAAGCTTTAGAGGAACATTACTTATACCCAATCACAATGTGACATTGCCTTCTGCCTACATTATACTACTCCCCTTTCCTCTTCACTTATATCTAAGTGAAACTGGGATATAAAAGTAGCTTGCTCATTGAGAAAAGGGCTTAGTGAAATTGTATGAGGAGAGAAGTAGACTCATGGTGGTGTAAGACTTCAGAGTAACTAAACTAAACTGGAAGGATGCTGTCAAGATTAATGTAACTGGGGGTCTGCTGAGTGTTCATAAGAAAAAACGCTTCCAGAAGACAATTAGGTTCTTGTATAATTAATTGACCAGTTCATTAACCCACCTTGCAAATATAATTGAAACTACCTGTTACTCCTTCTTTTGGGGAAGCAGAATAACAGTGCATAAAATGCTGCTAGCATAAAACTAATCTGCTAGTCCTTGAAATAATACACACAAGCATGGAGTTGTACAAAAATGCTTCCAGGAGGTGTGGTGCACATACTTTCTTCCTCAGTTCAAGTTCAGGTCTTGTATTCACCACACATTGTGCAGTCTCAATGGGTGCATCTACAATAGACACTTCACTGCACATGCTTTACTGCACTGCACATGCTTACTGCACTGAAAACTGTGCTACTCGCAAGTAAATTGGCTACCTGCAAATACAAGTAGCAAATTTACTCGTGAGTAGTTACTGTGCAGTAAGATACATATAGATGCTAACTAAGGGCAAATTTGCTCCCAGTCAGCCCTGCCATTAGCGGGCCAACCTCAGGCTAGCCCCAGGGCCCTGAGACTGGAAGCCCTCTCCTGCCTCAGGGCTGGCGTGGCTCTATGCCTGCCTCAGTGTCAGGTCCTTAAAAGCCTGCAGGCAGTCTGCAGTCCTGGTGCACATATGTAGTGAGCCTGGGGTGACTGCTGGCCACTGCTCCCCCTGCACAGGCCACAGGCCAGCTGTGCCAGCCTGTCTGCCCCCCAGCATCACTTGCTGGCACTGCAGTGCTGCACAGCTGTCTGGGCCACACTGTCTTGCCCCTCAGGGTGCTGCGGGCACCAGCTGCTCATCTATGTGAGCACCAGCCAGGGCCATGGCCCACCCCCAGCAGCCTGCCTGGACCCTGCAGGTGCTGTGGGGCATCGCTTGACTGTGCAGCTTCTAGTCCCATGCCATGCCCCGGTGCTGAGCACTGTAAGCAGTCCAAGCCCAGCAGCACTGGGACAGCCATGCAGAGGCCCAGACAGCTGTATGGGAGCCACAATGGCATCATCACCAACGTTACACACCACCTCCCAGGGCCCCAACTGGTTGCTGGAGGAGACTAACAATCTCATGGCGCTGGGGGTGAAGTGGAGGTGCAGAGGTAGTTTGCACAGGGCACATGTCTATGAGGGGCTGTTAGGCTGAATGAGGGAGTGCAGGCACAACCAGTTGGCATGGCAATGCCAAATAAAGGGTGAAGGCCTTGTGGGCACAGTGGGTCATAATCACCAAACACAACAGTCAGTGGGAGAGTGCCCACAAGTCCATGCACTTTATGTGGCAACTGGTTGCCATCCTTGTGCTCCAGGACCCAGGCCACAACCATGCTTTACTGGAGCACAGGCAGCCTGCCTGAGCCCCTGCTACAGCCCCGTGTTACTGGGGGAGGGCCCCTCAGGCTGCCAGAATCCTCCGGCAGCTTGGGGGGCCTGAGTCAGCCCCAACAGCTCTGCAACCTCAGTCCCAGCCATGAGGCGTGGCTGGTCCTATCATCGCTGGCTGCCAGTAGCACAAGCTCCTCCCTGGGGAGGGCCCCTGCCTTGGGCAGCTGCACAGCATGCCCCTCGGACTGACAATGCCACTGGGAGTTGCAAGCTGTCGTTACCAGCAGGACCGATCTGAGCTGCCAGGCATGCCAGCCCTGCCCATGTGGTATGTCCTGTATTGAGGGGGGGGCCCTCCCCACCCTGGCTGCTGCCCCCTGTCCTGGCCATGTCCCCCACCTGGCCTGGCTCAACTGCAGTTCTCTGCCCCCTTAGGTTTCCCTCCCACAGCATGCAGGGAGGCAGGAAACAGTGCAAAACTTTATTGAGAAGCCTGTGCCCCCAAAGCTAGGCAGGCATGGGCCCCTCACATACCTAGGAATGCATCAATGCCGGTAGTGATGTCTTCCTCAGCTGCGGGAGAGGGGGAGGGAGGAGGGTCAGGGTCATGTAGTGCAGCCACAGGTAGCCCTCCAGGTAGCAGCAGAGGTTGTGGGGCAATGCAGGCTTGCCCCCTGCATTGTTGAAGCTCAGGGTCGCATGCCAGGTGCCCAGGTACGCCTTGGGCATCATGGCCATCAGCTGAGGGGTCAGGCACCCCTTGGTCCACACAAACAGTTCCTTGTGCTGTGCCTGCGTCATGCACAGCAGGAGCATGCTCGGGGCACAGAGCAGCTGGGGAGGGGTGGTAGTGCAGCCCAGGCACTTGTTGAAGTGGGCCTGGTGGGAGTCTACATGGCTGGTGTAGGGCCACATGTGCCTGGGGAGGATTGGGTAGGCAGGATCCCTGATAAGGTGAGACTGGACCACCACAGCACCTAGCTAGAGGTCTGGCACTCCTGGCACAAAGTGCCTGCCTTACACCAGGGTTGGCAGGACAGAGTTCTGGAAGATGCGGGCCTCATGGGCACTGCCTCCCAGCCAGCACTCATGCTTATGAAGGTGCTGCAGCAGGTCTGGATGCCCAGGATGATGTCTAGAAGCATGACGTTGGCACCCCAGTAGGAGTGGGTCCGTGTGGCAGCTGCATAGCAGCAGAGGCCCTGGGACAGTGTGGTGAGGCCAGGCAGGCAGTTGCTGCACATGCAGGAGCTGGCAGAGCCCAGACAGCTATGGGCAGATGGTGATCACTGTGGTGGGCCAGCAGGGCCAGTGCAGTGGCCAGCAGGAGCCCAGGACATTGAGTATTGCTGCCAGGGGCAGTGGCTGGAGAAGCCATGGCACAGGGAGGTAGAAGCTGTAGAGACAGAGCAGTTCTGTGCTGCTCCTGCGCCCTGCACTGTTCCTGGCCAGAGAAGATGCTGGCCAGGGATCAGGCAGTGGGGCTGGCTTTTAAAGATGGCTTCAGTGGCAGGCAGCTGCAGCCAGAGCCTCCAGCTCTCCCTGGTGGCAGCAGGGGCCCATTGCAAATCTGCTCCCGCTTCCCTGCACATGTAGATGCTTGCCTGGGAGCATTTACTTGTGAGTAGTTACTCCTGGATCATATGCATTTGTAGATGCAACCAGTATCTACAACCTTGAATGCATCAGCTTTATTAGGAATGTAACCTAGTATTAGCAACCTCAATAACTTGCTAATAGCCAAAGTGGATATTCTGATATATTCTTACTCATGTTAACTAGAACTTTAGGCAGAACACACAGTTTAAAGATCTCATACTGAATAAATAATATTCATTAAGGCAAGAAGGAAAGAATAAAGGGATGAGTACTGGCTGGTTCTGGGGTATAATCGTCAACACTGGCCACATCTACAGGAGATGCTGGCTGCACAGTCATTACTGTGCAGTCATTTACCACTTGTATAAACAAGTATCAAATGACTGCACAGTAACCTGAATTACTGCGCAGTAGTGCCAACAAATGGCTTTTTTGTGATGCTACCACACAGTAGCCCAAGACTACTGCGCAGTAGTATTGTGTCATGGTTTCTGCCACATAATGCTACTGCACAAGTCTCAGGCTGCTACTCAGTTAGTGTCTTGTGTAGACACAGCCACTGTGAACTTTGCTTCCAGTGAACCTTACTCTATTATTTATCTTGATTGATTCATTTGGACTTCATCTATAAGACTCAGAGAATAAGTGAAATTTTACTCCCTCCACCAAAAACGAAGGCTGTACTATCAAACTAAAATGATGCTTATCATTGCCTTCCACTTACTACAGACAAATTTATGGGTTTTGGTGTCTGTTGGTAACTAAAATCAGTAGCAGTCAGTAATGGGAAGAGGTTGGGAAATTGGTGATAGTGTTAACCTCCCACAACCCAATGACTTTGGCAGCTGTGAGAAGAAGCCCCATGTCCAAAATCTGGAGATCTGTTTTTCAGTCAACAAGAAGCCCCATTGGGCATATGACCAATCTCCTCATTATGGCCCACACCCTGGCTGCTGGTAGGGTATATAGCCCACCAGCTCATTTGAGTTTGAGTGTATAGCATTGTTTCACTGTGTTTTGTTTTAATTAATACTGCATAGCTCCTGCTACTAAAATGTTACTGGTGTCTGTAGTACTATGTATCCATTGCAGCCTGTTAAATATCGGTTTGGAATAAAGACCTAATTAAAATATGACTTTTAAATTTCTTTTTACTTGCTTTAACCTACATCTTAGCAGATAATATTCTCAGCACATGGAACATCAGTAGAATATTATCAATTTACCCAGCTGAGGATCTGGCCCAGTAGGAGTTCTTCAGACTCTAATCAGTAGAATTTTTGTTTCAAAAAGCTCCAGACAGACAACAGCATCCATGCAATGCTTTGCCACGAAGTTGCTGTTAATTGATCATTAAACAAAGCCATATTAATGATTAAGGCAACATCATGTGTATTACAAATTTACATTTTTGATCTTCCCTTCAGATGCAATTGTGGGGTCCCGTGGTGGGCATTTATGCTGTCAGCATTGTCAGCTAATGAATCAGCGATATTACAAAAGCTGGTTTTGATATTTGCATGACATCCCCAATTGTCCATCCTACTTCATTAATGGAGCAGTAACCTGAAGTAAAAGATTCAGGAGCTTGTTGAGATGAAATGAATTTGTGATTTAATTCCCTGAAGCTCATTTTCCTTTAATCTTCCAGTAACATAAAGGTGACTCATTAATGTTGTTAGTCATGTATCAGTACAGAGTGTATCTGTTGGTACCTCTTCAGATCCTGTCCAACTTTTTTTCCGGAAGGGACGGTGGAGCTTAGGAACAATAATGTTTCAACGAGGAGTACATGGCATCTGCAGAATTTCCATCCATGTTAGCTTGACACTATATCATGTGGGAATTAGGGGTAAAAGCAACAGATGTTGTATATTCAGGCACCTGGATAAAGAAGCTAAAAACTGAAAACATGACATATAATTATTACAAAGTGAAATAGTCAAACTTGCACTTGTTTACAGAGCTTCATCCCATTCAGATAAGGTGTCATTTATTTTCAAATGGCAATATGGCTTGGCTTGACATGACAAAACTGTGAAGCCCCTCGTGGTCACATTACAGCTGGGTCAGATGTATTTGATGTTCCTGCTTTAATCTCCTATGTAATCAGTGTGTTTTAGCTTAGATCTTGAATACACATCTCTTGTAAACAAGATCAGTTCCCAGACCTTTTGATCTGCAAAATGACTCATTCTTCTACAATTCCACTCCAGGTTGGCACAAAGACATGATTCGCTTTCCTGGCAGTTTCTTTAGCACTTATCATTGTAGCTTCTAGGTGCTTCCAGAATAAATGATATCGATAGCAAGGTCCTTGCTAGACCTCATGGAGTTTTCTCCTCTTTTCCTTTCTTTACTTAGATTTATATCTATATGTTGATAAAACTCCCTGGTACAGCATGTTTTTTTTTTGTTTGTTTTAATGGGGGATTGGCTGAGGCAAGGGGCTGGAGTTTGGGAGCTTACAGGGAGACTGCCAGTGGTTGGGTAAGGAGACTGGGATGGAAAGCCAAGAATAAAAATATTGGGGGTTGGAGGAGGCAGAGAGACAGAGGGAGACCAAGAAGAGGTTAAGAGGGGGAGGGGACATGTATGTGCCAAGAAGTTTATATTTAGGGAGCGGTACATTTGGGACTGGCTGCTCCAAGAAACTGGAACAAGATGTTGTGGAGGGGGTGGAAATGAGGGACTCTGTGAAAGGATGAAGAACGTGGGGAAAAATACTGGGAGATAGTGGGAACATCTACATGAGACATTTACTGCAGAATTGCCTAATTAGCTCTGCAGTAAATGTCTCGGTGTCTACGAATGCGGTACTATTAGGCTGCAGGAAATTAATAAACTCCACAGCAGGTTAGTACTTGCAAATACAAGTACTATCCTGTTGCAGGCTTTTTGTGTGCAGCATTGCACGTATACACTCTGACCTGCTGGCTGGGGCATGAGGGTGCTTCAGTGCCGGGGCTGCCTGCTGGCTAGCCCTGCACTGAAACACCCTCTTGCCCCAGCCAGCCCCCCCCAGCATGTTGAGTCAGGTTGGAGCAGCCCCAGGCTGGCAGGCTGACTCCCAGGGCCCCCTGTCAGTGGGGGCTGCTCCAACCCGGCTCAACATGCTGCAGTCCCAGGTGCCCGCGTAAATGTGGCAATAAACTGAGAGCAATAAACTCCAATGTGATGTGCCAGAGTTTATTGCTGCACATTCATATGTACATGTAGATGCACCCAGAAAAGATGAGGATCCTGGGAAGGAGGAAGATGACTGGAAACCAGGTTGAGAAATGAGGCAGATGGCATGAGGAGGTAGCATGGTGGTGATTGGAACTGACTGGGCATGGAGACTAGAGATAATGATTAGGTTAAATAGGAAACTGGAAATGGCTGGGTAAAGAGACTGCAGTGAGGGATGGTTTAGAGAGACTGAGCTGAACAGTGTAGAGAGATGGAACTACAGTTTTTCTGATCAGACTTGGTGATACTTGAGAAGATGAAGAGCTGGTCTGTACTGCTGTTGTGCCAGCTCCAGGAAGGATGGATTTGAGTATGTCCCTGCCCCTGATCTGCAGACATGCCCCAGACCTGGAAGTTCATCAGTGAGGTTAATCCAGGTTCTTTCCCTCATACCCACTATTATGACCTTTGGTAGGCTTTACAGCAACTGCTGGGAATGAGCCTGAAGCAGCCACTTTGAACTTCCAGGTTTCATAGTTTCATAGTTTCTAGGGTCAGAAGGGAGCTGAGCAGATCATCTAGTCTGACCCCCTGCCATGGCAGGAAAGAGTACTGGGGTCAAACGACCCCAGCAAGGTGTTCATCTAACCTCATCTTAAAAACCCCCAGGGTAGGAGCCTGCACCACTTCTCTTGGAAGTTGGTTCCAGACCCTAGCCGCCCTGACCGTGAAGTAGCGCCTCCTGATAT